>NC_090444.1:458272111-458573647 GCF_031143425.1 Pleurodeles waltl | reverse complement strand
ACAAATCTAAAAATGAGTCTTCATCAGGCCCACAAAAACACTCTGGTGGGGGTGGTGGGCCCAAATCCTCTTCAAATCAAAACAAAGAAAAGAAACCATGGTGCTATTTATGTAAAATAAAAGGCCATTGGACAACAGATCCCAGTTGTCCAAATAAAAGCACCAAGCCTCCCACTACCACAACCCCTACTGCTACACCTAGTGCCCCTAGTAATAGCAGTGGTGGTGGGAGCAAACCTACTAATAGCCAATCCAAGGGAGTAGCTGGGCTCACTTTTGGTAATTTAGTTGGGGTTGGTCTTGTTAGGGAGACCACAGAGGCTGTGTTAGTCTCTGAGGGGGCCATTGATTTGGCCACCTTGGTTGCTTGTCCCCTTAACATGGATAAGTACAAGCAACTTCCCCTAATAAATGGTGTTGAGGTTCAGGCCTACAGGGGCACAGGTGTCAGTGTTACAATGGTAATAGAGAAACTGGTCCACCCTGAACAACACCTACTTGGTCACCAGTACCAAGTGACTGATGCTCATAACAACACTCTTAGCCACCCCATGGCTGTTGTGAATCTCAACTGGGGGGGGGGTTACTGGTCCAAAGAAAGTTGTGGGTGCCTCAGATTTACCTGTAGACTGTCTACTAGGGAACGATTTAGAGACATCAGCTTGGGCAGAAGTGGAGTTGGAGGCTCATGCAGCAATGCTGGGCATTCCAGGGCATATTTTTGCTTTGACAAGGGCTAAGGCCAAAAAGCAAAAAGGACAGGGTGACTTGGATCCTGGAAGAATGGACCAAGTGCTCCCTAAAGCTAGGGTTAGTAAATGTAAAACACTACCTACTATCCCTCCCTCTACAGTGGATTCAACTTCTGAGGAAGAAGAATTTCCACCCTGTGCAGAACCTACACCAGAGGAGCTGGAAGCAGACACTGCTGAGCTTGTGGGTGAAGGGGGGCCTGCCAGGGAGGAGCTGAGTGTGGCACAGCATACCTGTCCCACACTAGAGGGTCTAAGACAGCAAGCTGTCAAACAAGCAAATGGGGATGTCAGTGACTCTCACAGAGTTTACTGGGAGGACAACCTTTTGTATACTGAAGCAAGGGATCCAAAACCTGGAGCTGCCAGGAGATTGGTGATTCCTCAGGAATACAGAAAGTTCCTCCTAGCTCTAGCCCACGACATTCCCTTAGCTGGACATTTGGGGCAAATGAAAACTTGGGACAGGCTTTTCCCCTTTTTTCATTGGCCTAGAATGTCAGAGGACACAAAGGAATTTTTTAAGTCCTGTGAAACCTGTCAAGCCAGTGGCAAAACAGGTGGCACTCCAAAGGCACCCCTTATTCCACTGCCTGTGGTTGGGGTTCCCTTTGAATGGGTAGGGGTTGACATAGTTGGCCCCCTTGACCCTCCTACTGCTTCAGGCAATAGGTTTATCTTGGTGGTAGTAGACCATGCCACCAGATATCCTGAAGCAATCCCTCTAAGGACCACTACAGCTCCTGCAGTGGCAAAGGCCCTCCTGGGAATCTTTTCCAGGGTGGGCTTCCCAAAAGAGGTGGTATCAGACAGGGGAAGCAATTTCATGTCTGCTTACTTAAAGGCCATGTGGAAGGAATGTGGTGTGACATACAAGTTCACTACACCCTATCATCCACAAACAAATGGACTGGTTCAGAGGTTTAATAAAACTCTCAAAGGAATGATAATGGGACTCCCTGAAAAACTCCGCAGGAGATGGGATGTCCTGTTACCTTGCCTCCTTTTTGCTTACAGGGAGGTACCCCAAAAAGGAGTGGGCTTCAGCCCCTTTGAACTCCTATTTGGACACCCTGTGAGAGGTCCTCTAACACTTGGTAAGGAGGGTTGGGAACAAGCTTTAAAAGCTCCTAAGCAAGACATAGTGGACTATGTACTTGGCCTAAGATCTAGGATGGCTGAGTACATGAAAAAGGCCAGTAAAAACCTTCAGGCCAGCCAAGAGCTCCAAAAGCAATGGCATGACCAGAAGGCTGTTCTGATTCAGTACCAACCAGGGCAGAAAGTGTGGGTCTTGGAGCCTGTGGCCCCAAGAGCACTCCAAGACAAATGGAGTGGACCCCCCATTATTGTTGAGAAAAAGGGTGAAGTCACCTACTTAGTTGACTTAGGCACTGCCAGGAGTCCCCTTAGGGTGCTCCATGTCAATCGCCTGAAACCCTACTATGACAGGGCTGATCTCACCCTGCTCATGGCAACAGATGAAGGACAGGAAGAAGAGAGTGACCCTCTCCCTGATCTCTTCTCTTCCACAGAACAAGATGCTCTAGTGGAAGGTGTAGTTTTGGCAGATTGTCTTACTGCTGAGCAGAAAGACCACTGCATAAATCTCCTGGGTCAGTTTTCTGAACTCTTTTCTACTGTGCCAGGCACCACTTCTTGGTGTGAGCACACTATAGATACTGGAGACAGCTTGCCTGTCAAAAGTAAGATCTATAGGCAGCCTGAACATGTCAGGGACTGCATAAAACAAGAGGTTCAGAAAATGCTTGAACTGGGAGTGGTTGAGCACTGTGAAAGTCCATGGGCCTCTCCTGTGGTACTTGTACCAAAACCTCATTCCAAAGATGGAAAGAAGGAAATGCGGTTTTGTGTAGATTATAGAGGTCTCAACCAGGTAACCAAAACTGATGCTCACCCTATACCCAGGGCAGATGAGCTAATAGATACACTGGCATCTGCCAAGTATCTAAGCACCTTTGATTTGACTGCAGGGTATTGGCAGATCAAGTTATCAGAGGATGCAAAAGCAAAAACTGCATTTTCAACCATTGGAGGGCACTACCAATTCACAGTAATGCCTTTTGGGTTGAAAAATGCACCTGCCACTTTTCAGAGGTTGGTGAATACAGTCCTGCAAGGTTTGGGGGCTTTTAGTGCAGCATATGTAGACGATATAGCTGTCTTTAGCTCCACCTGGGATGATCACCTGGTCCACCTGTGGAACGTTTTGGAGGCCCTACAAAAGGCAAGCCTCACTATCAAGGCTTCAAAGTGCCAGATAGGGCAGGGCAAAGTGGTTTATCTGGGACACCTGGTAGGTGGAGAACAGATTGCACCACTTCAGGGGAAAATCCAAACTATTATAGATTGGGTTCCCCCTACAACTCAGACCCAGGTGAGAGCCTTCTTAGGCCTCACTGGGTATTACAGGAGGTTCATAAAGAACTATGGCTCCATTGCAGCCCCTCTTAATGACCTCACATCTAAGAAAATGCCTAAAAAGGTATTATGGACAGCTAGCTGTCAGAAAGCTTTTGAGGAGCTGAAGCAAGCCATGTGCTCTGCACCTGTCCTGAAAAGCCCCTGTTACTCCAAAAAAATCATTGTCCAAACTGATGCATCTGAATTAGGGGTAGGGGCAGTCTTATCACAACTTAATTCTGAGGGCCAGGATCAACCTGTTGCTTTTATCAGCAGGAGGTTGACCCCTAGAGAAAAGCGTTGGTCTGCCATATAGAGGGAGGCCTTTGCTGTGGTCTGGGCACTGAAGAAGTTGAGGCCATACCTGTTTGGCACTCACTTCATTGTTCAGACAGACCACAAACCTCTACTTTGGCTAAAACAAATGAAAGGTGAAAACCCTAAATTATTGAGGTGGTCCATATCTCTACAGGGGATGGACTATACAGTGGAACATAGACCTGGGAGTACCCACTCCAATGCAGATGGACTCTCCAGATATTTCCACATAGACAATGAAGACTCATCAGGTCATGGCTAGTCTTATTGTCCTTCATTTGGGGGGGGGGGGTTGTGTAGGAAAGTACCATCTTGCCTGGCATGTTACCCCCATACTTCACTGTATATATGTTGTTTTAGTTGTATGTGTCACTGGGACCCTGCCAGCCAGGGCCCCAGTGCTCATAAGTGTGCCCTGTATGTGTTACCTGTGTTATGACTAACTGTCTCACTGAAGCTCTGCTATCCAGAACCTCAGTGGTTATTCTCTCTCATTCCTTTCCAAATTGTCACTAACAGGCTAGTGACCAATTTCACCAATTTACATTGGCATACTGGAACACCCTTATAATTCCCTAGTATATGGTAGTGAGGTACCCAGGGTATTGGGGTTCCAGGAGATCCCTATGGGCTGCAGCATTTCTTGTGCCACCCATAGGAAACTCTGACAAATCTTACACAGGCCTGCCACTGCAGCCTAAGTGAAATAACGTCCACGTTATTTCACAGCCATTTACCACTGCACTTAAGTAACTTATAAGTCACCTATATGTCTAACCCTTACCTGGTAAAGGTTGGGCGCTAAGTTACTTATTGTGTGGGCACCCTGGCACTAGCCAAGGTGCCCCCACATTGTTCAGGGCAAATTCCCCAGACTTTGTGAGTGCGGGGACACCATTACACGCGTGCACTATACATAGGTCACTACCTATGTATAGCTTCACAATGGTAACTCCGAATATGGCCATGTAACATGTCTAAGATCATGGAATTGCCCCCCCAATGCCATCCTGGCATTGGTGAGACAATCCCATGATCCCACGGGTCTCTAGCACAGACCCGGGTACTGCCAAACTACCTTTCCCGGGGTTTTACTGCAGCTGCTGCTGCTGCCAACCCCTCAGACAGGTTTCTGCCCTCCTGGGGTCCAGCCAGGCTTGGCCCAGGAAGTCAGAACAAAGGACTTCCTCAGAGAGAGGGTGTTACACCCTCTCCCTTTGGAAGAAGGTGTCAGGGCTGGGGAGGAGTAGCCTCCCCCAGCCTCTGGAAATGCTTTGATGGGCACAGATGGTGCCCATCTCTGCATAAGCTAGTCTACACCGGTTCAGGGATCCCCCAGCCCTGCTCTGGCGCAAAACTGGACAAAGGAAAGGGGAGTGACCACTCCCCTGACCTACACCTCCCCTGGGAGGTGCCCAGTGCTCCTCCAGTGTGCTCCAGACCTCTGCCATCTTGGAAACAGAGGTGCTGCTGGCACACTGGACTGCTCTGAGTGGCCAGGGCCAACAGGTGACGTCAGAGACTCCTTCTGATACGCTCCTTCAGGTGTTGCTAGCCTATCCTCTCTCCTAAGTAGCCAAACCTCCTTTTCTGGCTATTTAGGGTCTCTGCTTTGGGGAATTCCTTAGATAACGAATGCAAGAGCTCATCAGAGTTCCTCTGCATCTCTCTCTTCACCTTCTGCCAAGGAATCGACTGCTGACCGCGCTGGAAGCCTGCAAAACTGCAACAAAGTAGCAAAGACGACTACTGCGACCTTGTAACGCTGATCCTGCCACCTTCTCGACTGTTTTCCATGTGGTGCATGCTGTGGGGGTAGTCTGCCTCCTCTCTGCACTGAAAGCTCCGAAGAAATCACCTGTGGGTCGACGGAATCTTCCCCCTGCAACCGCAGGCACCAAAGAACTGCATCACCGGTCCTCTGGGTCTCCTCTCAGCACGACGAGCGAGGTCCCTTGAACTCAGCAACTCTGTCCAAGTGACTCCCACAGTCCATTGACTCTTCAGTCCAAGTTTGGTGGAGGTAAGTCCTTGCCTCCCCACGCTAGACTGCATTGCTGGGAACCGCGTGTTTTGCAGCTACTCCGGCTCCTGTGCACTCTTACAGGATTTCCTTTGTGCACAGCCAAGCCTGGGTCCCCGGCCCTCTAACCTGCAGTGCACGACCTCCTGAGTTGTCCTCCGGCGTCGTGGGACCCTCTTTCGTGACTTCGGGTGAGCTCCGGTTCACTCCACTTCGTAGTGCCTGTTCCAGCATTTCTGCAGGTGCTGCTTGCTTCTGAGAGGGCTCCTTGTCTTGCTGGGTGCCCCCTGTGTCCCCTCACGCAATTGGCGACATCCTGGTCCCTCCTGGGCCACAGCAGCATCCAAAAACCCTAACTGTGACCTTTGCAGCTAGCAAGGTTTGTTTGCGGTCTTTCTGCACGGAAACACCTTTGCACGACTCTTCACGACATGGGACATCCATCCTCCAAAGGGGAAGTTTCTAGCCCTTGTCGTTCTTGCAGAATCCACAGCTTCTACCATACGGTGGCAGCTTCTTTGCACCCACAGCTGGCATTTCCTGGGCATCTGCCCACTCCCGACTTGATCGTGACTCTTGGACTTGGTCCCCTTGTTCCACAGGTACTCTCGTCAGGAAATCCATCATTGTTGCATTGCTGGTGTTGGTCTTCCTTGCAGAATTCCCCTATCACGACTTCTGTGCTCTTTGGGGAACTTAGGTGCACTTTGCACCCACTTTTCAGGGTCTTGGGGTGGGCTATTTTTCTAACCCTCACTGTTTTCTTACAGTCCCAGCGACCCTCTACAAGGTCACATAGGTTTGGGGTCCATTCGTGGTTCGCATTCCACTTCTAGAGTATATGGTTTGTATTGCCCCTATCCCTATGTGCCCCCATTGCATTCTATTGTGACTATACATTGTTTGCACTGTTTTCTATTGCTATTACTGCATATTTTGGAATTGTGTACATATATCTTGTGTATATTTGCTATCCTCATACTGAGGGTACTCACTGAGATACTTTTGGCATATTGTCATAAAAATAAAGTACCTTTATTTTTAGTATATCTGTGTATTGTGTTTTCTTATGATATTGTGCATATGACACTAGTGGTACTGTAGGAGCTTCACTCGTCTCCTAGTTCAGCCTAAGCTGCTCTGCTAAGCTACCTTTTCTATCAGCCTAAGCTGCTAGACACCCCTCTACACTAATAAGGGATACCTGGGCCTGGTGCAAGGTGTACGTACCCCTTGGTACTCACTAAAAGCCAGTCCAGCCCCAACAACCCCAATACCTTTTAGCATTTTAGCAGCTCTGGTACTTTTATTTAGCAAATAAAACATATTAACTGCCCATGGGGAATTTAGAGATCATAGTTTGCAAGTCAGTGGGTCCAATGAATAGTATTTCTAGTGGTGCTTATTCCCAGGATAGCAAATTTGTGACTGTGATAGATGCCTGAAACCTAGCCACTTTTTCATCTACTAACAGTGGCCAGTGGGAAGTAGCCTCTATAGGGATCTCGGGCCCATCTTTTGATTATGGCTAAGTGGCTTACTGGTCATGAGGGTGTTTAAGAGGAAACTGGAGAGTAGTAGATGAGCTTAGCTACACCTGATGATGTGGGAACAGACAGAAAAAGGTATTTCATGGCCTAATTGAAATCAGACTCTTAAAAAGAAAATACTTGCCAATTCCCTGCTAATATTTACTAGTGCTTTGTTGGAAAACATACCTGTTGAATCTGCTTGGAAATACTCTTGTGATATGTAATCTCAGAACAAGGCCCTAGATATTTTTCACATAATTTCTGGTCAGGTCTGCATCAACAAGGTGGTTGAAAAGGTGTGATCTTACCAACATTCTCAGCATGTATTCAGCTCTGTGGGCTAATACCAAGCCAAAATGTAAATCTCTGACTAAGATTGGTAGCACTGTGAATATTTCTATAAATCAGGGTCATAGAATAGAAGGATAACAGGAATGCTACTCGGTAACCAAATTTAAATAATGCCTTATACTAACAACTATTATGAAATTGATTTATTCCTGATAACATAACTGGCATAGTCTAGAGTGTTAATCCAAGTGACCCACTGCCTAAAAAGCCTACTGTAAATAATGAGGGATGTATTTCTCAAAGACAGCAATTTGAGGCAGGTGGAGGATCCAAAATTAAGTGACCTATATTTGTGCCAAGGACAAGCAAGCAAAAGAGGAGGCAAGCGATGGTAGCAGCAGAATTAACCTCCCAGTAACATATGGAGTATATGGAGTACATGCTGACATCATTGAGAACAGTGAATTTATAATCTAGTTCCTATTAAACTAAAGTAGAAGGGTACTGGAAATGCAGAAAGTGTTACACAAATATGCACTTTTGTTCCCTGCTTCGGACTTGTATGAGACTGTACTCTATGCAACATGGAGGTGCTTATTGTGACCCAAGGGGAAACCCTATGTAGTGATTTAATACCTGAGGGAATTAAGTTCACAGGATAACCTTTGTCAAAGCTCCTGAGAGGTTCATGAAAGTCAGGACATGGAACAACTTAAAATGATCAAGTCGACAATAGTAGGGCAGTCCCTGAAAGTTTTACTCACTTTAAAGAATGCACAGTTTGAGACTTCTGCTGACTACCAAAATAGATAAATCAGGTGGTTATAGGGAGAGATTCCAAAGTGTGTATGGAAAAAAAAAGTAAAAGTCAGCCCTCCCCACAATGTCCTCATCGGCAATTCAGAGTAAAGCACCACAACTTAGACTGTATTGTTGAAATTCGCAGTAAATAAATACAAAAATGCTTGAACTAGTGAACATGTTGAAGGTGCCTGATCTGAAAAACTGTGAAGATTAAAATTGTCAAGTCACTCTCCAAATACTTTGAGTCATTCAAAACTTCCTGAACTCGACCAACATATCTTGCTCACGGTTCCCTATTACAACTAGTAGCCAACTTAATGTGGCATCTTCAACCCACTGAATAGAGCAATTCCAGTTAGGAGAGTAGAAAGCTGTGAGATACTGTAGGAAACCTTGATATAAAAGAATAATTCTAACTTGTTTTCTATGTTGTGCTTCATATAGCACTTCCTGAATTTCTATGCACAGTAAATTAGAAGTTACTAGTGCAACATTGT
The DNA here is from genome assembly GCF_031143425.1 of Pleurodeles waltl. Taxonomy (NCBI): domain Eukaryota; kingdom Metazoa; phylum Chordata; class Amphibia; order Caudata; family Salamandridae; genus Pleurodeles; species Pleurodeles waltl. Next base: position 458,565,006 of record NC_090444.1, on the reverse strand, counting down.
ACTCATAAACATCGTCAAAATAGGCAGCATGATCCATGGGAGGCTCTACCTAACATGTTGTTATTCTGACATGTAAAATACCAGCATGGGTGTGACGATAAAAAGTGAGCTTAAAACTTTAAGCAGAAATCAGATCAATGAACCTGACCCACCCAGAGACAACACTGGGGAAGTTGTGGAGAGAAAAGTGCTTGAATTTTGTGATTCTGTGTGGAGATGAAACACTATGGGCCATATTTACTGAAAATTGGCAGCACTGCATCACTTTAGAAACGCAGGGATGCAGAATGCAGCACACATAGAAAAAGCAATAAATAAGGAGGAATAAAAGTATTCCTCCTCGTTGTGCCTTGCTAATGCCACTCCTGGGGTGGCATTAGATTTTGCTGCAGCCTCAGACTTACAAAAAAACGTAAATCTGGGGCAGAGTCAAAATGCAATTGGTATTGCTGGGGCACGCCCACAGCAACACCCATTGCACGCCCCTTCCAAGCAAAGTGCTTCTTGTTAAGGGGTAGTATTTGCAAGGTGGTGTTAAACCACAAAAAGTGGCTTAACACCACCTTGTAAATTTGGCAGAGGGCATAGCGCCACCGGAGCGTCAAGTAAAGTGACGCTCTGGTGGTGCTAGGGGCTCAGAAAAATGCCCCTATATTTAGGGTGTCAAATTAGACTTTTGAAGTATTTATCAACAATGACCAATCGATGAGAAGTTCTCCTGTCACACCTTTGCCCCTATTCCATCAACCAACTAAGGGGGATATTTATACTCTATTTGTGCTGAAATAGCGTCAATTTCTTTATGGTATTTCAGCGCAAACTTAACTCCATATTTATATTTTGATGCTAGACCTGTCTAGCGTCAAAATATTGGAGTTAAAGTCATTTTTTGCCTGTGGAAAACTACCTTGCGTCAATGAGATGCAAATTAGGCGTTCTCGGGCAAAAAATGACTTTAAGGCTTAGGCGCCTTATTTATCCTACTGTGTGAAAATGGTGCACAGGAGGGAGGCGGGCCTAAATAATGGCACTAAGCTTATTTAACCCCATTATTTCATGCCTGAGTCAGGGCAGGCGTTGGGGGACCTGTGGGTCTTTTTCCATGGTCAGAGACCAAGGAAAGAGCCCACAGGCGCCCTTCCCTAGCCCCAGGGATACCCCCACTCACACCAGAGAGACAGCAGAGGATGGGGACCCCATCCCAGGTAAGTATAGGTGAGTAGAGGTAAGTATATTATTATTTTTTAGTGCCATACGGGGGCCTAACGTGGGCCGCCCTACATGGCACTGGGACCAATGGCCATGCCCAGGGGACAAATGTCCCCTGGGCATGGACATTGGGGTGGTGGGCATGACTCCTGTCTTAACTTAGACAGGAGTCATGTCCATGGGATTTAACGTCAGAAAATTACGCTAGTCTAGTTAGAGGCATTAATTATGAGTCTGCCCATACTAGCATCATTCTTTGACGCTAAACCCCCTGTTCCCTCTACGCCTCCACCACACGGCTAGCGTCCTTTTTTATGAAGCTAGCTGGGCCTTACCGCCGGCTAACGTCATCCTATAAATATGATGCCCGGACGGCGTCTTGGAATGGCGCTAGCCAGCGCTATACTTGTTGACTCTAAACTGCCTTAGTGCAGTTTAGTGTCAAAAAGTATAAATCAGCGCCTAATTATCCCTTTTGGTCGTCTACACAACATTTTTTTTTTAAATGTATTTCCCCATTATTGTTTTCATATGTACTCCAGCCCATCAGCCTCTGTTGTGAAGTTGCACCCTTCCCTTTGCGCTTCTCTTCTGCTCAAAGATCCAGCTGATTCTATGAACTAAATTGGAAGTTTCATGTCACACTGTTTCTTCAGGTGTGCTTTTGTGTATCTTGTTCCCTATAAGGAGGCACCTACATTCCTTACTCTCACTTAGTGTGACAGGTCATGTTCTCATGCTTAACAACTTAATAGTATTGACTCTATTTTGTGCTGGACTTCTTGACTGCACACCTCTCTAAGGGAATAATTTTGATGGACAGACAACAGTGGAGGTGCAGACCGGAACATGAATTGCAGCCTTTGCTCAATTTCCTTTGCCTGCCTTGGATTTTGATACATCGTTGTTTCTAGAGAGACAAGCCAAGAGTGCAATCACATAAAAGTGTAGAACAAATGCAGAAATTACTGATGAGAGCATTTTTGTAAAAAAGGAAAACAGACTTGTGCTGTTTGTGGTAAATATTTTCTAAACAAAGGATACCAATGCAGTGTAACTTGTACCAGTGACATTTAGATGAAGATATTTAAATACAAACACATATCATTTTAGCAGCACATGTTGTAGGAGGTTGGCCTGGCTTATAGTGGGTACCTGATGGTACTTACACCTTGTGCCAGGTCCAGTTATCCCTTATTAGTAGATTAGTAGTGTTCTAGCAGCTTAGGCTCCTGGAGGTAGCTATAGCAGAGCAGCTTAGGCCGAACTAGGAGACATGCAAAGCTCCTACTATACCACTTACATCATATAGGTACTATATCATAAGAAACACAATACTCAGAGTTACTAAAAATAAAGGTACTTTATTTTAGTGACAATGTGCCACAAATATCTCAGAGGATATAGTCCCTTAGGAGGTAAGTAAAATACAAAAAATATACACACAAACCAAAATCAGGTAAGTAAACAGTTAGAAAATTAGTGCAAACACTGAAGAATACAATTGGAGGCAATAGGCCCAGGGGCAACAAAAACCATATACTAAGAAAGTGGAATGCAAACCACTTAGGGACGCCTGGCCTAGTGTAGTGTGTAGAGGGTTGCTGGGAGTGTAAGAAAACACTAAGGGTGTCTAAGGTACCCCACCCCAAGACCCTGAAAAGTAGGAGCAAAGTGATACTACTTACCCAGAAACACACTAAACTAGTGATAGGAGATTCTGCAAAGACCACAACAGACTGCAAAGCACTGAAGACGGATTCCTGGACCTGAGGACCTGCAAAGGAAGGGGACCAAGTCCAAGAGTCACAAGATTGTGTCCGGGGGGCAGGAGCCCACTAAACCTGGATGAAGGTGCAAAATTGCTGCCTCCAGATGGAAGAAGCTGAAGATTCTGCAACAACAAAAGGTGCAAGGAACTTCTCCTTTGTGTAGAAGATGTTCCACGGAGTGCTGGAGGATGCAACATTGTTTCTTTGGAGAAAGACTGCAAATAAACCTTGCTTGCTGCAAAGGTTGCAGTTGAAGAAAAAGGGTGCTGCTCGGGCCCAGGGAGGACCAGGTGGTCGCCGCTTGGAAGAGGAGACAGAGGGGGCCCTCACCAACACAGGGAGCCCATGCACAAGAAGGCAGCTCCTGCAGAAGTACTTGAATATGGGTTCAAGAAAACTGAGCATGGCAGTTGTCTCAACACTACAAAAGAGGGTCCCATGAAACCGGTGATCAACTCAGTGAGTTGAGCAATGCAGGACGGAGTGCTGGGGACCTGGGCTAGGCTGTGCATGAAGGATTCCTTGCAAAAGTGCACAGAAGCCCTAGCAGCTGCAGTTCACACAGTACACAGGATTACTGTCTGGAGAGGGGAGGCAAGGAGTTTGGACAGTTGGACCACTGGACAGTCTGGGTCACTTGGGTCCACCACCTGTGTTCCAGGGGCCACGCTCGTCAGGATGAGGGGGATCCCAAAGTACCGGTGATGCTGAAGTTTGGTGCCGGCTGGAGCAGGGGGAAGATTCCGTTGACCCACAGGAGATTTCTTCTTGGCTTCCAGTGCAGGGTGAAGGCAGACAGCCCCCAGAGCATGCACCACCAGGAAACAGTTGAGAAAGCCTGCAGCATTAGGCGCTACAATGATGCTTGTAGTCTTCTTGCTACTTTGTTGCAGTTTTGCAGGCGTCCTTGAGCAGTCAGCGGTCGATCCTTGGCAGAAGTCAAAGAGGGAGATGCAGAGGAACTCTGGTGAATTCTTGCAAGTCGTTATCTGAGGAAAAGCCCACAGGAGAGACCCTAAATAGCCCTCAGAGGAGGATTGGCCACCTAGTGAGGTAAGCACCTATCAGGAGGGGTCTCTGACGTCACCTGCTGGCACTGGCCACTCAAAGGCCTCCATTGTGCCCTCACACCTCTGGATTCAAGATGGCAGAGGTCTGGGACACACTGGAGGAGCTCTGGGCACCACCCCTGGGGTGGTGATGGACAGGGGAGTGGTCACTCCCCTTTCCTTTGTCCAGTTTCATGCCAGAGCAAGAACTGAGGGTTCCCTGAACCGGTGAAGCCTAGCTTATGCAAGGAGGGCACCATCTGTGCCCTTCAAAGCATTTCCAGAGACTGGGGAGGCTACTCCTCCCCAGCCCTTAACACCTATTGCCAAAGGGAGAGGGTGTAACACCCTCTATCAGAGGAAATTCTTTGTTCTGCCTTCCTGGAACTGGGCTGCCCAGACCCCAGGAGGGCAGAACCCTGTCTGTGGGTTGGCAGCAGCGGTAGCTGCAGAGAAAACCCTATAGAGCTGGTTTGGCAGTACCCAGGGTCCATAGTGGAGCCCCGGGGGTGCATGGGATTGCCACCCCAATACCAGATTTGGCATTGGGGAAAAAATTCCATGATCTTGGACATGTTACATGGCCATATTCGGAGTTACCATTGTGAAGCTACATATAGGTATTGACCTATATGTAGTGCACGCGTGTAATGGTGTCCCCACACTCACAAAGTCCGGGGAAATTGCCCTTAACTATGTGGGTGCACCTTGGCTAGTTTCAGGGTGCCCTCACGCTCAGTAACTTTGCACCTAACCTTCACTAAGTGAGGGTTAGACATATAGGTGACTTATAAGTTACTTAAGTGCAGTGTAAAATGGCTGTGAAATAACGTGTGCATTATTTCACTCAGGCTGAAGTGGCAGTCCTGTATAAGATTTGTCTGAGCTCCCTATGGGTGGCAAAAGAAATGCTGCAGCCCATAGGGATCTCCTGAAACCCCAATACCCTGGGTACCTAGGTACCATAAACTAGGGAATTATAAGGGTGTTCCAGTGTGCCAATTAGAATTGGTGAAAATGGTCACTAGCCTATAGTGACAATTTTAAAGGCAGAGAGAGCATAAGCACTGAGGTTCTGATTAGCAGAGCCTCAGTGACACAGGTAGTCACTACACAGGTACACACATTCAGACCCCAAACTATGAGCACTGGGGTGCTGGCTATCAGGATCCCAGTGAGACAGGCAAAAAACAAACTGACATACTTGTAAAAATTGGGGTAACATGCCAGGCAATATGGTACTTCCCTACACATGTGCATACTGCTGTAGTTTCACACCCAGGCAAACCACGGAGTGGTATTTCACTAAACCACATACTTTACACAATGTCACCTGCTGAAGTGGATGCTGTGGAGGTCACGGCTAGACAAGTACAGGTGAGATTTTGAAAGTCCTTCTAAAAACCTGCATGAGTGTTTGCATTGCACCACTTGGCAACCCCTTGCACCACATCATGCCTGCGTCAGGCATAATGTATGCAAGGGAGGCGTTCTGGTGCAGGGAGGCCTGAAAAAATGGAGCAGTGAAATTTACATTTCACTGCACTGTTTTGTCTGTCATTTTTAATACCTGCTCAGAGCAGGCATTAAAATTATGCACATATTATATTCAATGGGCCTCCCTATGCTTTGCTGCACTAGCATCAACATTTTTGACGCTAGTGTAGCAAAGCTCTACAATAGCATCCATAATGTTGATGCTATTGTGCTAACAAGCACCGTGGGGCGCTGTATTGTAAATATGGCACAACCATGGTGTCGTTATGTGCCGGTAGGGGGGGCGCAAGAAAAGTGGCACATCATCTGTGAGGAGCCACTTTCGTGTAAATAGCCCCCTTAGTGCCTGCTGTTTAGACTCAATGTCCCATCTGCCGCACAGCTAAATTAACTTTCTCATTATTCTCTACAGCACTGTGTCGGAACCAGCAAGATATGTTCTAAAAATTGCAATATACATTAAAAAGGAGTAAAATCAATACACAACTACTCACTTCTTGCGCAATGTATTGAGTTGGCTTGCATGTTTCTCTCATTAGTTTTCATGACATTTTGTTCATTTTGTGGCTATTGTACGTGATACTTGGCAATTTTACCCCTCTGCATAAATATGTAGGGCCCTATTGGCAAAGATAAATTCAGTGGTAATATCTATTTGGGACTGAATTTACCTTTTTATGCCTGCCAGGAATTCACAAAGCGACTTGTAGTAAGTGTAAGCTCTTCTAGGTGTGCAGAGAACTGCAACATGAGTGGAGGTTTCTACACCCGTAAATTCCACTCAAGAGATGGTAAAATGGATCAACCACTAAAGTTATTAAGGGTGTAGTGGAAGGGCTCTCTTCATGGAGAACAATTAGTGCTCCATGGAATGGAACAAAAAATTATTTGACCATGGGCATCCTGGCCTTCCTGTGTGGAATTACGCAACATGGAAAACTCAGTACATGGACACCAGGACTCTAATCATTCACATAACCTTCCTATCAGTGTTACAGGGGTACTATTAGGAATGTTCATAAACGTACATGTAGGCAGAGGCAGAGGCAGGGATCCCGCCTGACGTTTTCCAGCTATAGTTGTGAATAGGGTTCCTTGCAATTACATTCGTGCAAGTCTGGTGAATCTCAAGTAAAACAGAGAAACCGCTCCATTTACTCATCCCCATCTTTTAAATAAATCGACTGAATGAGGCCTTTTAAAATTCATGGATGTCGAAGGACTTTGCGCTGCCAGATTCATGTTCATACCATTGTTGCACATCCCTGGACACATGCACGATAATATTATGAACAGTGATGTTTGTAATGCCTTAAGTCTCTTCTCAGTCTTCTGTTAAGAAACCTTGTGAAACAAAGGGGCAGATTTAAGAGCCTCTTGCGCCACCTTAGCATCTTTTTTAGATTCTAAGGTAGCCTTACCCCCACGCCATATTTATAAAGTGATGCCATGCATGCAAGATGCCACTTTGTAACCCCATGCGCCACATTATGCCTGTGCCAGACATAATGTATGCAAGGGGGCGTTCAAGCGCTAGAAGGCCTGCAAAAATGGTGCAGTAAAATTTAACAAATTTTACTGTGCCATTTTACACCTGCTCAGAGCAGGTGTTCAAATGACACGCCCATAGAAACCTATGGGCCCCCTTGCACTTTGCTACACTAGCGTCAAAATGTTTGACACTAGTGTAGCAAAGCACCGCAAAAGCATCAAAGATTTTGACGCTATTGTGCTAACAACTGCCATGGTGCACCGTAGTATAAATATGATGCAACCATAGTGTCGTTAGGTGCCAGTAGAGGGGCGCAGAAAAAGTGGTGCATCAGCTCTGATGCGCCACCTTTTCATAAATTATGCGCCAAAATCTATAATCATTCACCCTTTGCTGCGTTTTTTTGGAACATAATTAAAATCTTGCTCCGAAAAAGGCATGAGTCTAAAACCTGTTGCAAGCGTGATCATTGAAATGGGGATGATTCTGAATGAAAAACTAATGGAACAGAACTTCTGCTTTCAGGGACAGCGTTTCATTGTTATTCACTCTTGCCTATGAAACTGTAAAACAAAGTACCAGAGTCTAGAAAATGTGTCTAACTTCGTACAGGGCAACACATCCTTGCAAATGATAGGAGACGTTTACAGAATCTGGAAGACTTTATTCATAATCAGGATCTACAGTCAAAGGACTACAGCCACAGACCCTATTCTTGCATTTGCAGGCAAACCCTTCATATCACATCATTCGGCCTAGGCCCTATGCATTGGCTCTTGAGAACCTCCTGGGCCAAGGCATGAGAGCCTGCTGATGCCATAGGCTCATTAAAGTCAATACTGTCAATTACATCTCTACCTCTTACTTAAGGGTAGGGGTGTAACTGAGTAGTTCTGTGCTCATGCACTATTTAAACAGCAGGGCACAGGGGACTGCAATGCCTGGTGGGGGAGTTTGCATCTTCTGTTAACAGTTTTCATTCTATTTTCATTCATTTAGCACTGTTGTGTGGAAATGGGATTGTTGGAAAATGGGTTATTGGTAAGGGCAGGTAGGTACCTACACTTAGCAATAGGCCACTAACCTCCACCAAGGTCCAGTTAGGTCTCAGTAAATTAACCCCAGCTCAACCCTTGGTAGCTTGGCAATGAGCGTCAAGGCTTAACTTAGGAGACAGAGTGTAAAGCATTCAAACATCACAAAACAGTAATTAAATAAAACACAGGAAACAGTTTAAAAATCCAAAACCAATTTATAAAAATAGATTATATTTTTCTCTTTAAAATGACACAAAACCGAATAAAATCGGATAAGGGGAACCGGAGATATGAATTTTTAAAGAAGTATTGCTTATTTTAGCGCCTAGAAACAAAAAGCGCCAATCGGGTCACCTGGTTGCACCTCGACCGGGGCAAAGTCAAAGTTTAAGGCCGACCGCGATGGAGCCCTGCTCGGCTACAGGCCGCGGGAGGCCTCGGTTAAAAGTTTACCTTCACACTTAGGCGGTCATTCTGACCGCGGCGGTCGGCGGTCGCCGCCCGCCAAGTGGTTCCCGCCGAAAGACCGCGGCGGCCATTCCGGCTTTCCCGCTGGGCCAGCGGGTGACCGCCAGAAGACCGCCGGGCGGCCAAGCGGGAAAGCCCCTTCAACAATGAAGCCGGCTCAGAATGGAGCCGGCGGAGTTGCAGGGGTGCGACGGGTGCAGTGGCACCCGTCGCGATTTTCACTGTCTGCACAGCAGACAGTGAAAATCTTTGTGTGGCCCTGTTAGGGGGCCCCTGCACTGCCCATGCCAGTGGCATGGGCAGTGCAGGGGCCCCAGGGGCCCCATGGCACCCGTTCCCGCCATCCTGGTTCTGGCGGTGGACACCGCCAGAAACAGGCTGGCGGGAAGGCGGTCGGAATTCCCATGGCGGTGCTGCAAGCAGCGCCGCCATGGTGGATTCCCTGGGCCAGCGGGAAACCGGCGGGAAACCGCTGGCTCCCCTTTTCTGACCGCGGCTTTACCGCCGCAGTCAGAATCGCCCAGGAAGCACCGCCAGCCTGTTGGCGGTGCTTCCGCCGCCCTCCGCCATGGCGGTCATGGACCGCCAGGATCAGAATGACCCCCTTAGTCTCTTTTTCGAATATTTTCTTCAGCGGGACAAACCTGCCTGTCCAATCCGACCTCCTGGAGCCCTTCTCCGGATACGCGTCGCGGGAATCCTCTGTGGAGATTTTTACCTTCGCACTTAGTCGTTTTTTCAAGGTGAAAATCCTTCAACCGGGGTAAACCTGGATCTTGATCCGACGTCCCTGGAGACCTCCTCGGATACGCTGGCTGGGAGGTCCCGGTCAACTTTTTAACTTCGGACTTCGTCTCTTTTTCTGAGATTTTCTTTACCGGGACGAACCAGCAAATCAGGCCGGGTCGCAGTTGAGGCAAGCCGGCTAGAGTTGTCGCAGCCGGTCGGTCCCTCTATGGAGCTTTTTTTCAAAAGTTCCCCAAACTTCTCCAAACTTCTGGGGCTTCTCCCAGATGTCCTTTTAAGGTTCTTTTGAGGGCCACAGATCACCCCAAGGGTCCAGAAGTTCTGAGAGGGTCCTTGGGGGGTGTGGACTACAACTCCCAGAATGCACCTGGCGCAAACTCCTTTTTGGCCACTGGACAGTGGTCAGCTGGTCGCTTTCTTCAGGAGTTGGTGCAGGGGACTCTGGTTAGCAATTTTTCACCTGTAGCAAACAGGGAGTCCCTCCTTGAACCAGTTGAAGCCAGGCAAAGTCCTTCTTGTGGTGAAGCCCAGGTGCGTAGCTGGTGCAGTCCTTCTGAGGGCAGGTTCCAGGTGCAGGCCAGGGGTCCAGCAGGGCAGTCCTTCTTCTTCTGTAGTTCTTCCTTGTTGGATGTGGTAGGGAACTGAGGTGTGGGTGCAGGTCTGCCAGTTTTATCCTTGCTCCTGGGTGAAAAGCAGGGGGGTCCTGGTTCTCCAATCAGGTGCAGGGTCCTTCCCTGTGATGACCACTTCCTGGGAAGTGTGGCAAAAATCAATCCCAGGAGGCAACATTCTCCAAAAATCCATCATGGCTGAATCTGATTTTTGGAGGTTACAGCTGGCTGAGCCCACCCACTGGTGTGGCTAAAAATCATAAACACACCCCTCTCCTAATCTAATCAAGGGGGCACCTAGTCGTCTGGGGTTGCAGGATGTGGGGTGTTGCTGGTTGCTCCAAATGTCCTTCTCTGCCTTTGAAGACCAGTTTGGCAGCCGTCCCCCTTCCTGCCTCACTATCTGCTGAGAGGAGATTCCCTCCCACAGGCACATTCCTTTGTGTGAAGCCAGGCCACTTCACACCTCATCAAGGCAGCCTGGCCAGGCTGCTAGAGGCTGGCCAATCAGAGCACAGCAGCAAAAACAATGCAGGGCTGAAATTGGCAACTTTTCAGGTAAAGTTTAAAACTCCTTACCTGAACAAGTTATATTAAATCCCACAACTGGAAGTTGTGGGATTTATTATAACAATTAATTTGATGCCAAACTCTTGGTATCCATCATTTAAGGGGACTTTAAAATAAAAAAAAAAGTCTCCCCATTCTAGCCTATGAAGGCCATCTACTACAATGAGGGAAAAACAAATGTGGCTGTTTTTACCTCACCAGGGCTTATAAAACTATTTTTATAAGGTCCCTGCTTATAGTTACATGGCACCCAGCCCTAGGGGCACATAGGGCACACCTTAGGGGTGACTTATATGTAAAAATAAGATAGTTTAAGACTTTGGAACTACTTTTAATTCCAAAGTCGAATTTGCATATACCTTTAATTTAAAAGCAGCCAGCAAGGCAGGCCTGCCTTTAAAATGACACTGGGCACCTCAGCAGTGCACCTATGGTGCACTACCTATGCTGTGGTCCCTAAACCTACATGCCCTACCATATACTAGGGACCATATAGGTAGGCTAACTTAGCCAATTATAATTAGCCTGATTCGCATATTGATTTTACACAGAGCACAGGCCCTGGGACTGGTTAGCAGTAGCAGGGCACCATCAGAGTCCGGAAAACACCAGCAAAAAGTGAAAAATGGGGGCAAAAAGTTAGGGGGCCTCTGCAATCAGCCCTGTTTTCTCACAGGGAAGTACAAGGTCCAGGTCTTCTTCTGTGGGAATGGCATGCAATCCACAGGTGAACCACAGGTGAACCAGGCCAGAGGACTTAAAACTATGTAATATTGCTCCCATTGACCTTGGTACTGATCTTTGTATAGGTGTATATGATACTTTCTCAGTCAAGGCAACCTGAGTCTTCCTGGTTTCTTAGGTTTTAGGTTTCACCATGATTACTTGAGATGTTTTTGAATTTAGGTTTTGCCTGCACGCTGCCTGCAAAATTATTGTGAAAAAAAAACTTAAAAGGTTCTTAGAACCAGACCCTTACTTAACTGAACTTGCCATTGGCCTATTTTAATGTCTCTAGAATTTCCTTGTTTCTGATTGGCCAGTACCTCCTCTACTTTCACTTCTTGCTCTCTGCTGCTTGCTGCTTTGCCATCCTGCTGTCATGTTGCCTCGGGACCAAGTACTCCTTCCAGTCACTGCCATTGTCTAATTGCTGCTGTCCTTCCACTGACCATTAGCTTCCAAAGGTACATTTTTGTTTAGTTCCACAGTGTACAGGGCTGCGTGAAGTACATCCTGGAGGAGCTCAGACAAGCTATGTGAATCCCCCCTCCCACCAGGCCTTCTCCGAGCTTCCAAGCTATAAATTAATAAAGTCCCAAATTAAACTCAACAATGGCAAATTGATTGTGGAGCCCATTCACTACTGTCAAAAGTAAAATAATGTCATATCACCCTTATGCAAAAGCAGCTAAATTGAAAGCTGCGCAACACGTTATTTCACATTTTAAGGACTATAGTACAAATCACTGATGATGAACATACATTGTATTTTTCTAATTCAGAAGTGATTTTGGCAGTAAAGTTGATGGGTCTTGGAGATAAGGGTTTGTCGTGAAAGTACTTAAAAGTAACTCGTCCATCCCCATAGACGCTGTGCTGTTCTTGATGACAACCAGCAGACACCACTTTTGCTTACTGTCGCCACTTTGTGTATAGTTCAGAAAGCTGGCTACCAAGAGATCACGTAACAGAGTACAAACTCACAAGTGCTTGTTCCACATTTCTTAGTGCTTTTACCATTGAATTAAACATCCTTAGTCCCTGCAAGATGGGCTCCATACCACCCCACGGGGGGCTGGACATTATTTGAATGGAAGGGTCATTTTCGCGACTCCGACTTCCAAAGGGGCAGCAGGACGATTTGTGGGGACAACTGTGCACCTTCCCCATGATTACACCTCGGAGCGCTGCACTAGGTACTACTTTAGCAAGCTGGGGGCAACTCTCTGCAGATGGCAGTTCCTGTGGCAGATTTAGTTTAACGACTGGGTGGCACTCGTTCTTGGTCTTGTTGGCACTTGCGGGAGCAGCTGTTTGCTTGTTGTTAATCCTAGTTATTTGCTGCAGCAGGTTTGAGAGAAGTGTTTTGTGACTTACTGACATGCTTCTTTAAAAAGTCAGTAATAAGGGGTGTGGTGTATTCAAACTTTTCAGGAAGTGTAATCCAATGCGCTTTTGCACTTGCACAGCAGTGACAAAGGTCACTTAGAAAGTTCAATCAGAAGTGTGGTATCTAAAGTTCTCATCTCTCACTTTCACCCACTGCAGGCATTGCTGCTGCTTTGATCTGGAGGTTTCTCCTCATATTTTTATGTCAGAGATTCTTTCTTCCCACTTTTACCTTACTGCTGCTTCTATTGGGAGTTGCGTGTCTCTTGCTTTTACCCTCTGCAGCTGCCCCCACTATGTGTTGCATGCATGCCAAGAGTCCCAACTCAGGTTGGAGATTCCCAAATTTTAAACACATAGGGGGTCATTACGACCCCGGCGGGCGGCAGAAGCCGCCCGCCTGGCGGGAACCGCCAGAAGACCATACCGCGGTCAAATGACCGCGGCGGTCATTCTGACTTTCCCGCTGGGCCGGCGGGCGACCGCCAGAAGGCCGCCCGCCGGCCCAGCGGGAAAGCCCCTTCAACAATGAAGCCGGCTCCGAATGGAGCCGGCGGAGTTGAAGGGGTGCGACGGGTGCAGTGGCACCCATCGCGATTTTCAGTGTCTGCTAGGCAGACACTGAAAATCATTAAGGGGCCCTGTAAGGGGGCCCCTGCACTGCCTGTGGCATGGGCAGTGCAGGGGCCCCCAGGGGCCCCACGACACCCGTTCCCGCCATCCTGTTCCTGGCGGTTTTTTACCGCCAGGACCAGGATGGCGGGAAGGGGGTCGGAATCCCCATGGCGGTGCTGCGAGCAGCGCCGCCATGCAGGATTCTTTGGGGCAGGGGTAAACCGGCGGGAAACCGCCGGTTGCCCTTTTCTGACCGCGGCGGTCAGAATTGCCCATGAAGCACCGCCAGCCTGTTGGCGGTGCTTCCGCGGCACTCTGCCCTGGCGGTTTTCAACCGCCAGGGTCAGAATGACCACCATAATGGCATTATTTTTGCCGTCGCTTGCCTTAACTTCCCTCCTATGATGAAACTTTATTCACCGTTTTTTTCATTACTGCCCTCTTTCTTGGTTTTGAAAAGCTGATATTTATGCAATGGTCATATCCCCACAGGTTGGCAATAATAGGAGATTAGTATAAAGAGAAATCATATGATTTAAATGTTTGAATACTCTTCTACCAGTGGGCTAAAATTATAGACTTAAAATGTCATGCTTTCTTTAAATATTTTTGGGGATGCTAAAAAATAGTTTGATTATTGAACATTGTATTTATCAATGGGAATGTATTTTTGCTATTGTGACAGCTACTTAATTTTCATTGAGTGATCAGTGATCATTCTCGTAAGTCATTTATATAACATATGGTATTGTTAGCATTGTTATGCTGTCAGCTAAAACACATGGATTTCAGCACATGCTAGGTATCGTGAACAATGTCGCATTGTCACAAGCATGGTTTTTGCCCGGTCTTCACAGGGCATCCAGTTTTGTACTAATCTAACTACATCACACTTTATTAATGATGTCTTTGTTCTGATTTGTTAGCATGAGTTACCGAGGACAATTCAAATTACAAGATGGCGCTCATGCTTCTTATTAACTTCATTACACTCTACCGGGTATGCAGCATGGCACTCAGGGTAGTGGTGTTCATGTGACTAATGGCACTGTTCAAATGCACACCTGGAGTGTTTGGGTTGTATTATGGTGTTCGGTCTTTGCATGCAGGTCCGGATAGGACTGTTTACAGTTTGGTAGAAGGTAAGGATGTTGTCTGTGATCGCTGTTTGTATATCTCTGTGCATGGGATAGTGGCATTACAGGCTTTAACAACCATGCTTTCCTCACATTAGTTGAAGGATACTTCTGGTGATTCTGTGATAATATTTTTGGCATTCATTGCAGTTTTTGGTGAACAATAAGAGTTCCATTCACAAACACGTTTGTTTTTTGGGTTGTGGAGTGGAACTTTACATTGTTTTCACTGTTTGCTCGCATGTTCACCGAGTGTCCATTTAAAATTCTGGAAAAATTGTGTTTAGGATACTTTCAGAATGGATCGTTCAGCACTAGGAACTTAATGTGTACAAGCCGAGCTGTTCTTTTTAATTCCCCACCTGCCCTCCATCTCACGCAACACTTTCTTTGTTTTGCCACTTTTCTAGCTTTTGTTGCAGAGGGAGTACCTGCACTTCTCTATTAACCCCTTAGCTGCTGGGCCTTTCCCCCCCTAGTGCTGAGCCCTTTTTTGGCTATTTGGGGTAGTTCGCGCTTAGGGCTTCATAACTTTTTGTCCACATAAGCTAAGCACGCCAAATTTGCGTCCTTTTTTTCCAACATCCTAGGGATTCTAATGGTACCCAGAGTTGGTGGTTTCCCCTGGAGGAGACCAAGAAAATAGCCAAAATACAGTGAAAATTTAGTTTTTTCCAAAAAAATGGGAAAAAAGGGCTGCCGAAGAAGGCTTGTGGTTTTTTCCCTGAAAATGCCATCAACAAAGGGTTTCTGGTGCTGAAATCACTATCTTCCCACCTTTCAGGAACGGGCAGACTTGAATCAGAAAACCAAATTTTTCAACACAAATTTGGCATTTTACTGGGACATACCCCATTTCTACTATATTTGGTGCTTTCAGCCTCCTTTCAGTTAGTGACAGGAATGGGTGTGAAACCAATGCTGGATCCCAGAATGCTAAACATTTCTGAAAACTAGACAAAATTCTAAATTCAGCAAGGGGTCATTTGTGTAGATCCTATAAGGTTTTCCTACAGAAAATAACAGCTGAAATAAAAAAATATTGAAATTGAGCTGAAAACAACAGCCATTTTTCTTTATGTTTTACTCTGTAACTTTTTCCTGCGATGTCAGATTTCTGAAAGCAATATACCGTTTTGTCTGCTGGACTCTTCTGGTTGCGGGGATATAAAGGGCTTGTAGGTTCATCAAGAACCCTAGGTACCCAGAGCCAATAAATGAGCTGCACCCTGCAGTTGGTTTTCATTCTATACTGGGTATACAGCAATTCATTTGCTGAAATATGAAGAGTGAAAAAGAGGTATCAAGAAAACCTTTGCATTTCCAAAATGGGATCAAGATAAGGTTTTGAGGAGCAGTGGTTATTTGCACATCGCTGAATTCTGAGGTGCCCATACTAGCATGTGAATTGCAGGGCATTTCTCAAATAGACATCTTTTTTACACACTCTCTTATATTTGGAAGGAAAAAATGTAGAGAAAGATAAGGGGCAATAACACTTGTTTTGCTATTCTGTGTTCCCCCAAGTCTCCCGATAAAAATGATACCTCACTTGTGTGGGTAGGCCTAGTGCCCGCGACAGGAAATGCCCCAAAACACAACATGGACACATCCTATTTTTTTATAGAAAACACAGCTGTTTTTTCCAAAGTGCCTACCTGTAGATTTTGGCCTCTAGCTCAGCCGGCACATAGGGAAACCTACCAAACCTGTGCATTTCTGAAAACTAGAGACCTAGGGGAATCCAAGGAGGGGTGACTTGCGGGGCTCGGACCAGGTTCTGTTACCCAGAATCCTTTGCAAACCTCAAAAAGTGGCTAAAAAAACAAGTTTTCCTCACATTTCGGTGACAGAAAGTTCTGGAATCTGAGAGGAGCCACAAATTTCCTTCCACCCGGCGTTCCCCCAAGTCTCCCGATAAAAATGATACCTCACTTGTGTGGGTAGGCCTAGCGCCCGCGACAGGAAACGCCCCAAAGCGCAACGTGGACACATCCAAATTTTTGGAAGAAAACAGAGGTGTTTTTTGAGAAGTGCCTACCTGTAGATTTTGGCCTCTAGCTCAGCCGGCACCTAGGGAAACCTACCAAACCTGTGCATTTCTGAAAACTAGAGACCTAGGGCAATCCAAGGAGGGGTGACTCGCGGGGCTCGGACCAGGTTCTGTTACCCAGAATCCTTTGCAAACCTCAAAAAGTGGCTAAAAAAACAAGTTTTCCTCACATTTCGGTGACAGAAAGTTCTGGAATCTGAGAGGAGCCACAAATTTCCTTCCACCCGGCGTTCCCCCAAGTCTCCCGATAAAAATGATACCTCACTTGTGTGGGTAGGCCTAGCGCCCGCGACAGGAAACGCCCCAAAGCGCAACGTGGACACATCAACATTTTTGGAAGAAAACAGAGGTGTTTTTTGAGAAGTGCCTACCTGTAGATTTTGGCCTCTAGCTCAGCCGGCACCTAGGGAAACCTACCAAACCTGTGCATTTCTGAAAACTAGAGACCTAGGGCAATCCAAGGAGGGGTGACTCGCGGGGCTCGGACCAGGTTCTGTTACCCAGAATCCTTTGCAAACCTCAAAAAGTGGCTAAAAAAACAAGTTTTCCTCACATTTCGGTGACAGAAAGTTCTGGAATCTGAGAGGAGCCTCAAATTTCCTTCCACCCGGCGTTCCCCCAAGTCTCCCGATAAAAATGATACCTCACTTGTGTGGGTAGGCCTAGTGCCCGCGACAGGAAACGCCCCAAAGCGCAACGTGGACACATCAAAATTTTGGGAAGAAAACAGAGGTGTTTTTTGAGAAGTGCCTACCTGTAGATTTTGGCCTCTAGCTCAGCCGGCACCTAGGGAAACCTACCAAACCTGTGCATTTCTGAAAACTAGAGACCTAGGGCAATCCAAGGAGGGGTGACTCGCGGGGCTCGGACCAGGTTCTGTTACCCAGAATCCTTTGCAAACCTCAAAAAGTGGCTAAAAAAACAAGTTTTCCTCACATTTCGGTGACAGAAAGTTCTGGAATCTGAGAGGAGCCACAAATTTCCTTCCACCCGGCGTTCCCCCAAGTCTCCCGATAAAAATGATACCTCACTTGTGTGGGTAGGCCTAGCGCCCGCGACAGGAAACGCCCCAAAGCGCAACGTGGACACATCAAAATTTTTGGAAGAAAACAGAGGTGTTTTTTGAGAAGTGCCTACCTGTAGATTTTGGCCTCTAGCTCAGCCGGCACCTAGGGAAACCTACCAAACCTGTGCATTTCTGAAAACAAGAGACCTAGGGCAATCCAAGGAGGGGTGACTCGCGGGGCTCGGACCAGGTTCTGTTACCCAGAATCCTTTGCAAACCTCAAAAAGTGGCTAAAAAAACAAGTTTTCCTCACATTTCGGTGACAGAAAGTTCTGGAATCTGAGAGGAGCCACAAATTTTCTTCCACCCGGCGTTCCCCTAAGTCTCCCGATAAAAATGATACCTCACTTGTGTGGGTAGGCCTAGCGCCCGCGACAGGAAATGCCCCAAAACAGAACGTGGACACATCAAATTTTTTCATAGAAAACAGTGCCTACTGTGGATTTTGGCCTCTAGCTCAGCCGGCACCTGGGGAAACCTAGAAAACCAGCACATTTTTTAAAACTAGAAACCCAGGGGAATCCAAGATGAGGTGACTTGTGGGGCTCGGACCAGGTTCTGTTACCCAGAATCCTTTGCAAACCTCAAAATGTGGCTAAAATACCACGTTTTCCACACATTTCGGTGACAGAAAGTTCTGGAATCTGAGGGGAGCCACAAATTTCCTTCCACCCAGCGTTCCCCCAAGTCTCCCGATAAATATGATACCTCACTTGTGTGGTTAGGCCTGGTGCCTGCGACAGGAATAGATCACACAACGGTCAATGTTGGTCCTTACGTGAGGCAGCTGTTGACCCTGGGGTGATCCATTCCTGACACAGGCACTAGGTGTAGGCACTCAAGTGGGGTAGTGTTTTTATCAGGACAGGTGAGGAGTCACTGGGTGGTAGGAATGTTGTGGATCCCAGCATATTCCTGTAGTTTGTGTGACAGAAATGCGAGAAAAATAGAGTTTTTTTTCAACATTTCAGCTTTGCAGGGTATTCTGGGTAAGAAAACTTTGGGGAATCCACACAAGTCACACCTCTGTGGACTCCCCCGAATGTCTAGTTTCCAGAAATGTTTGGGTTTAGTGTGTTTCTCTATATGGCCGCCGAATCCAGGACCAAAAACACAGGTGCCTGCCTTACAAAACCAGTTTGTTTTGCCATAGACAATTTTGATGTCTCCACAATATGATTTGGGTGGTGGAATTTGGGGCTGAACTAAATTGGTGAGCTCCCAAGAGAGCACTCTCTCTCTGCTTGCCGCCGCATTCACCTGCTCTCTGGGTTGGCCTAACCCACTATTACCCAGTTGCACGAACAGCTTGCGAAGGGACAGCAGGACTGTCCTCATCACCTCCCTCATAATGTACTGGAAGAGGAGTTTTCGAATGGGACTCCTCTGACTGAAAAATCACTCCCAGAGTCTGCGCCATTGTCCTATCCCTCAGATGCTGTCTCAGTATCTGATGTCTCAGTCTCTGATCCTATGTCAGAGCGGTCCTCTATAACCCGAGTGCAGGCAGCAGTCATCCATCAAGATGCCATCTCTGCTATTGGCTAAACTGTTGCTCTAAAACACTAGCCTACGTAGACAGTCACAAAATCGATGGTGTGTGTGAGATACGTGCAACAGTAGAGGCCACCTTACCTGCGCTTCTTCCCTCAATCAGCACGTACTTTCAAGACACTCAAAAAACACCTTGTCACATACCATTCGTCACAGTCTTTAGCACCTCCTGCGCCCAGTCCAACAATCATTATTGGTGCTCCCACTCCCTCCTCCTCGGATTCCCTCATTACCACCCAGCAAAAGTGCCCTTCATCTCTCCATAGACTTTACTAATGTACTCAGCTATTTACATAAAATACAGATGTGCTCTTTGCAGTAGGCATATAAACCTTCTGCGCTTCTTTATGGCACTAAAACTGCCACTAGACAAGTCGGACCCTTTTCCCCCCAGGGAAACCACACACATATTGACAAAAGTGATGTATATATGACAGCCAACCACCTGAAACTCAACTCAAGCAAAACTGAAATAATCCTCTTTGGCCCTCACCAAAAAAACCTGGGACCCCCCATGGTGGCCCACCACGCTAGGCCCTGCACCCACCCCCGCCAACTACGCACGCAACCTCAGCATCATCCTAGACTCCTCCCTCTCTATGACCCAACAAATCAACGCTCTTACCTCCTCATGCTTCAACAAACTCCGTATACTGAAAAACATTCAAATGGATCCCCACAGAGACCAGAAAAACTGTCACTCACGCACTCATCAGCAGCAGGCTTGATTACAGAAACGCCCTCTACGCCGGCACCACTCTAAAACTCAAGTGCAAACTACACGCATCCAGAACTCAGCAGCACGACTCATCCTCGACCTCCACCGACACGAACACATCTCTCCACACCTCAAATCCCTCCACTGGCTCCCCATTGACAAAAGGATCACCTTCAAGATCCTCATCCTCACACACAAATCACTCCACAACACAGGCCCTGCCTACCTCAACGAGAGTCACCTTCCACACCCCCACACGAAACGTCAGTTCAGCTGACCTCTCTCTCGCCTCTGACCCCCGCATCAAACACACCACCACCGGGGGCAGATCCTTCTCCTACATTGCACCCAAAACATGGAACGCACTCACAACCCACATTTGCAAGACCCAAAACCTACTTCTTTTCAGGAAGGGCCTCAAAACCTGGCTTTTTGAACAGTGAACCTCCTAGCCCCTTTCCCTCCCCCCCGTCCCCCCCCCCAGCGCCTTGAGACCCTCACAGGTGAGTAGCGCGCTTTATAAATCTCTTTGATACAGATCTACCTATATATATATATATATATATAAATATATATCTACATAGATATATCTATAGATATATCCATGTACCTAGATATATCTATCTACATAGATATATATATATAGATATATACATATATTTTTTTTTAGTTGTTGTATGGTTTCCTTGGGGGCCAAAATGGCCCCCAGGGAAACCCTACAACATCTAAAAAAAAAAATGCCCCCACAGGGGGTCACCCTGCCCACGGGCGACCCCCTGTCATTTCATTTTTTTTTGGGGTATTTTATTTTTGATGTGCTGCGATCGGGGGCCAGGAAACACTTTCAGGAAGGCCTCGTAAGAAAGGGGAGACTCTCCCCTTTCTTACGAGGCCTTCCCGAACGTGTAAAAGGCCGTTTTTCCCATGAAAGCAGGAAGCGGCCGCAAGGCTGCTTCCTGCTTTCATGGGGAAAACACCTTTGCACGCTGACGTCACAAAGGGGCGGGTGGGGGGCGGGGGGAGACACGGTAGCTTCCGTGTCTCCCGGGGGGGAAAAAAAAATAAAAAAAAAATCCTCGGGTGCGACGCACCCGAGGATTTATTAATGCCCTTCCTGGTGTCGGCCACTGGTCGTGACCCGCACCAGGGAGGGTGTGTGGGCGTCGGCCAGTGGCCGACGCCCGCACTTAAGAGGTTAAAGCTTGTTTGTTTATGTTTACCTAATCTTTCCCTGCCTGCAGGCATTTGAAGCTGCTTTTTGTCTGTATGTTTTTTTTCCGATGTGCATGCATTTCAAGCTACATCTGACACCAAGGGGCACATTTATACTCCATTTGCACCGAATTTGCATCATTTGTTTTATGCAAATTCAGCACAAAACTAACTCCATATTTTTATTTTGACATTAGTCATGTATAATGTAAAAATATTGGAGTTTGCACCATTTTTTAGATGCGTGTGAATGAGATGCAGGTTAGACGTTCCCATCTAAAAAACTGTGGTAACCCCATAGCCCCATATTTATCCCCATGCTAAAATAACGCACTGGTGGGAGGAGGAGCTAAATAATGGTGCAAAGCTTGCATTGCACCATTATTTAATGCTTGGGTCTGAGCAAGCGTTAGGGGACCTGTGGACCCATTTCCATGGTTAAACACCATTGAATAGGTCCACAGGTGTCCTCCGCAAGCCCTTGAAACACCCCCACCCACACCAGAGGGACACCGGAGGATGGGGGACCACATCCCAAGTAAGTAGTTTTAAAAAAAATTAAAGGGCCATTGGGGACGAATTTTGGGCCCCCTCCATGGCATAGGGTGCAATGGTCATGCCAGGGGGACACTGGTCCCCTGTGCTGGCCAATGGGGGGTGGTGGGCATGACTCCTGTCTTCTAAAACAGGAGTCATGTGGTATGGATGGTTTTACGTCAAAAAATGATGCTAGGCTGGTTAGAGGCATTTTTTTTGCCTCTAACCAGCCTAACGTCATTTTTTGGAGCAAACCGTCTTCACCCATACCGCCAACCCCACCTGGCTAACATCATTTTTTTTTACACTAGCCCCCCATTGCACCGGCTTGTGCCATTCCATAAATACGGTGCAGGAATGGTGCAAGCCGGTGCTAAACTTTTTGATGCAAAACTGTGTTAGTGCAGTTTTGCATCAAAAAGCATAAATATGTCTCCAAGACTTAAACTTGGCTTCCCAGCTCCAAGGTCGGCAGTTTTAGAAGAGCAGGGGCAGGACATCCTCTGTCCTGCCCCTGCTCTTCTAGTTTTCAACCCAACTTAACCACTTTCACTTCAGCTGCATGTGAAAACCACATCCTACTGGGTTGTGTTAATAGACACGCTCTTCACCCTTGAGATCGCAAAATGATATGAGCCTAGGCACTGTATTGTGAGTGATGGTAAATCTCAACTGTGGCCTTCTGTCTAGCACCCAGAGAGTGAGTAGCACTTTTGATCAAATTTTTTCAAGGAACGGAGATTTGAATGCATAGTGTTCGCAAGAGCACTTTCTGCCTCTAGCACGTTTATAACAACCCCCCTTCTGACTGCGAAAAGCAGATCTGCAGCATAGGATTTGCCAGAATCTGCTCCGGCCTGGGCTTCTTCTCTTTCAGTGCTCCTGTTTATGATTAATCTGTGTGTCTGGATATAACCTCAGCCATAACCTTAAGCTCTCTGGTGGCCATTCTTCTTTTTCATTTTCTATTGTCTCAAATGCCCTCTTATCTCTTTTTTTTATCTTCTCCTGGCTCCGCCCTCCTGACAGCGGGCACTGTCTACAGCAGCGCACTGTGTGCACTTCTACGGTTGCTCCCTGATTGGACAGTCACTTCCTATATGGTGAATTTTCAAGTAGGGATTGCTTGCCCGCTGATCCATTCACAAGAGGCTGCTTGTTTCTTACTTCGAACTGAGACTGCTTGCTCTGCCCTCTCTACATGATTTATTTTCAAGTACACATTGGTTACCTGCCTATATACAAGTGTTTTCATTTCTGTGGTTCTCCTGCTCGCTAGCATTCCAGGAGCAACCCATTCATGGCAGCGCTCCTGTCTCCTCTGTTGTTATAAGTAATTTATTGAGGCAGCACGCCTCTATTGCTCAAACTAAGAAGCTATCTTAGAGTGGACGTTTGGAAAAAGAATCAAGTTTGCTTTTGTGCAACACTCCAACGTGGGACCCCGACCCAGGAACAAAATATTGACAAATAAATTTATTGTTAAAAAAGAATTAGGAGAATCTAGGAAACATCCCTCATGGAATTTTTTAATTGTGTAATCTACCCATATCTTCAGCTTTAAATAGTGGCTGGTGTAAAGCAAATAATAATGGTTAAGGATGCAAAACTAACATCCGTCTTCATATATTTGTATGTACATGGTATTTACATGGTGTAAATTGGCCTTAAGACAACAGTAACAAATCTACTCTGAATTGACTCAGTTATGTGACCCAAGTGAAACAAGCATTGGCAGAGCCGACTGTTTCACCTTTGTTTTTTCTTTTGCATTCTATGTTACTATCTAACTGGATTATAAATATCAGAAAATATTTATAATAAAGTTTGTCCGAAATTTGAGAAACCGTTAATAGTTGTTTATAATGTTCGTTAATTCAGCATACATCACAACATAAACAAAAACTAACAGACTATCAGATTTAAAACAAACATAACATTTTTCTAATACTTTTAATGCATTAGATAGTAAAATAGAATACAAAATAAAAACTAAGCAAAACCTATTGGCTTTGCCATTGCTTGTTTAAGTTAGACATGTGATATTGAAATACAGTAGATAACAACAATAGTATATTCAAATACCATTTATACAAGTAAGCACTTGCTTTATTCTTATACAGAGTATCAATCACCTTAAAGACAGCAACTATAATTTACAATGGCAGACGGTCTACGTTTTACAACAGTGGTTCCCAACCTGTGGTAATGATAAAGTGGGGGTCCACAGATGTGCAAAGGTTGGGAACCACTGTTTTACAACATACATCACTACGCTGTATTCAGGTGTATAGCGCAGAGTATCCTAGGTTAAAGATTACAAACATCCAACATTTACACTGACTGCTGTGTGCAACAGAAAGAAGAAATAGCCTGTCTGTGCAGTACACACAGTTCTGCATAGTCTACAAAAGCATGAAACCTAATGCACCAAAATATACATGATGTGTGAATGTGGAATCATTTTGCCGAGTCTTCTGAAATTAGATTATATACATGATATGCAATACATTACTTTGTGGTTTGTGATGATTGTAGAGCGCAACTTGTTAGGGGCTAATACATTAATTTCATCACATTAAAATATAAGCATGAACAAAAAAATAGACCACTGTCAAATGGTGGATTGTCATAATATTGACACAATCCTATATCTTTGATACACTGTACTTATTTCTGCTACATAAACCCACAGTATCATCCCACCTGCCATATTGCATGAGAAGAAATCAATGTACAATGCTTGTGTCTCAAGCCTAATCACCATGTACTGACCATTTCCTTTTTACAATTCTTTAATGTTTTACAAGAAATGTATTTCTGGCCATTCACTTTGAAGTTGATGTGCAAGTGCTATCATTTAATGTGCACATTTCTCACACATGAAGATATACGATAGGGGAGATGCAGACTTTGTGGAAGCGTCAGTGTGCATACAGATTGCAGGCTGGCAGCGAAGATGCATAGGGGAGGGAACATTCCTTCTGATTACATATTTTGCTATACCGAAAGAGTAATCCATCAGTTTCAGATTTAAAATGTTGTGGCAGTGTGTCATGAAAAGAAAAGTATATCCGAGAGACAAAGGGACGCACTGAAAACAAATATTGAGCAAACTATTTTAAGAAGTTAATTGCAAAGAAAAATGCTTTCAGGTAGAGATGTATTGATTATGTGGACAGTGGCAGTCTTGTATTTCTTTTCTTTGTATGAGTTGCAGGCAAAGGTGCGCCGTAGATTACAAATACTCAGCATTCCAGATAAAAGAAATCATTGTTATCATTGTTATTTTTCAATATCTGAAACCACGTATCAGGAAAACAAATTCAGACAAAACAAACATTTTCAATGCAACGGGTCTCGCATTTGTTCGAGTTAGAGCTATTAGCGTTGTAAAGCAAAAAAAAACCAGATAAAGTAGTCTGGACTCCAGGCTGAAAACATCGAACCTCGTACGTTTTTTAGGGTCGAGCCTGCGTTGCATGCGCCCACGCATGCATATCGCAGCAAGATGCTTTAGTTCTTATAAAAGGGCTCGGAGCCCTGTCGACGTCACGTCAGTGTGTTTGATTGGTTCGTGGGCTTGCCTAGTAAAATCTGCTTGCTTTCATTAGTGGAAGTCATGCATACGTCATGCCTTTTGCGGTGGCTAGCCCTCCTCGAGCGCAGCGACCAAGTACAGAAAACATGCAAGGCTCGCTGTTTTCTGTCGGATCGTGGACTACTTTTTCTCTATTTTCCTACCGCGATTTTGCTTGGCTTAAGTCGAGCGCTTTACACAGTTAATTTCACTTTTTCGGGTTATGTACATAAAAGCACTTTTGCCGATAGATGAAAAGTCGGGTTAGGAGTTTACAACGCGATCAGCTCTAACATGAGCAAACGCGAGACCCGTTGCATTGCAAATGCTTGTGTTACTTTACCAGTGCTGTGTAGGTGGGCTAAACACCGGAAAAGGCATGACGTATGCATGCCTTTCCCAAATGAAAGCAAGCGGATTTTAAAAGGCAAGCCCACGAACCAATCTAAGTGACTGACATGGCATGGGTGTGGTTTCAAGCCCAATGAGAGATTACAGAATGGATGTAGCACTTTGTGCTCACACATAAAAATTAGATATTTGTGTGCACGGCAAATGGATGGTGAAAAAACATATTTAAGACCCTCATAATGAGTTCCACGTTATTTCCACTGGGGCTGGATTTAACGGTACTGGTCGATATCCCTGTGTGATATAACGAAGATTACAAGTTTTCCCCCAAAATTAGAGTAATGTGTGGACCCAGTAATCAGGGTCCAATTCTGCATGTTTTTTCCACGTTCCTGGAGAAATAACGTACCAAATTAACAAGCATTTAGGGGCATATTTATACTTGTTTTGTGCCGAATTTGCGTCATTTTTTTAACGCAAATTCGGTGCAAAACTAACTCCATGTTTATACTTTGGCGCTAGACCCGTCTAGCACCACATTAATGGAGTTAAAGTCATTTTGGGATGTGGAAACCTACTTTGCGTCAATGAGATGCAAAGTAGGTGTTCCTGTGCAAAAAATGACTCTATGGCCTTAGCGCCATATTTATCCCCGTGCTAAAATCACGCACGGGGAGGACGGGTCAAATAATGTTGCAAAGCTTGCTGTGCGCCATTATTTAACACCTAGGTTAGGGGACCTGTGGGCCTATTTCCATGGTGGATCACCATGGAATAAGCCCACCGGTTCCCTCCCCAGGCCCCAGGCCCCAGGGACACCCCCACCCACACCAGAGGGACAGCGGAGGATGGGGGACCCCATCCCATGTAAGTATAGGTAAGCATAGGTAAGTATTTGTTTTTTTTAGTGCCATTGAGGGCCCTGAAGTGGGGCCCCCTACATGGCACTGGGTGCAATGGCCATGGCAGGGGACCCTGGTCTCCTGTGCTGGCCATGAGGGTGGTGGGCATGACTCCTGTCTTTTCTGAGACAGGAGTCATGTGGTATGGATGGTTTTGCATCAGAAAATGAGCTAGACTGTTTGAGTCATTAAAAAAAGTCCTTTTTTTTTTACTCTAACCTGCCTAATGTCATATTTTGGTGCAAAACCCCCTTCTTCCATACCGCCAGCTCCACCTGGCTCACATAATTTGTTTTTACGCTAGCCTACCCTTTGCACCGGCTTGCACCATTTCATAAATATGGTGCCCAGCTGGTGCTCAAAAATGGTGCAAGCCGGTGCAAACGTTTTGGTGCTAAACTTTTTGGTGCAGTTTTGCACCAAAAAGTATAAATCCCGGCCTTACTCCCTCCTTAAAGTCGATGGTAAATGTTGAAGACTTTTTTTTTTCTCTCTGCTACGGTGGTGGTCTGGGACTGGAGGAGGGCAGAGAGAGGACAGATATTATTTCCCTTAATTTAACAGGAACTTTTGTCTGCTCATCCCAGCTGAAGTATGGGCTAGGGTCAGGCATAGCAGCTTCCTGCAGCCCTTGCAGCTCCTCTGAAGTCTCAGGTGCCATTGACTTTTCTCCCGGAATTATCAGGTCTGAAGTTTGAGGATTCAATAATTCCGGCCTTGGAGACACTGGAAACCTTGTAGTTGTCCTGGGCAGTACTTCGCCCACTCAGGGATACCACTGTCAGGAACTTGTAAGGAGAACCTAAATAGTTTGAAAGTTTATATTTACGATAGCAATAATAATGGCAAGTTAATATCCTAAATGCCACTTATGTACATAAAATTAGGGTGCAAATGATTTGTTTCATTTCACTGCATGACAGCGCTGTTGGAAAGTGGGTTATTAGTATGGACAGGGAGGTACCTACGTTTGGTAATAATAATACAATCACAAATAAGATCCAATCAAGGTCTCAATAGATTAATCCTTACTCAACCCTTGATAGCTTGGTCCAAGAGCAGTTAGGCTAACTTAGGAGATAGGGTTGTAAGGCATTTCTTAGCAACAAAACAGTTAATAAGTAAAACACAACACACATAAAAAATATGTCACCAATTTAAGGAAATAGGAAATATTGTAACTTTAAAATGACACAAAAACAACCAAAATCCAATGTAGGGGACCAGAGATATGATTTTTTAAAGAATAATTCAAAAATATACTTTCTAGTGCCTCAAAATGAAAAGTGACAACCGCAGCTATCTGATCGCACTTGACTGGGTCAAAGTTTGAGGCCAACCTTGATGGAGCCCAAGTTGGATATGCTGAGTGGTAGGCCTCTGTCAAAATGTTATCATCTCACTTAGGCCCATATTTATAATTTTAACACAAAACTGCATTAGCACAGTTTTGCGTGTAAAAGTATAGCCAGGTGCTATATTTATGGAATGGCGCTAGCCGCGGTAATGCTCGCTTAGCGTCATTGTAAATTACGCTAACCAGTTGGGGGAGGCGTAGGGGGAACCAGAGAAAAATGCCTCTTAGCAGAGTAACACCATTTCCTGGTGCACAAACTCCATGGACATGGCTCCTGTCTTAGTAAAGACAAGAGTCATGCCCACCACCCCAATGAAAAAGAAATATAATTACCGGGACCTACCTAGGATGGGTCCCCCATCCTGTCGTGTCCCTCTGGTGTGGGTGGGGGTGTCCCTGGGGCCAGGGAAGGGCACCTCTGGGCTTTTTCCATGGTCTCCGACAATGGAAATATGCCCACAGATCCACTATTGCCTGCTCATACCAAGGCGTTAAATAATGGTGCTAAGCAGGCTTAGCACCATTATTTAAGGCCCCCATTCCCCCTGTGCTTGAATTTAGCATTGGGGGATAAATATGGCGTTAAGGCCATATCTTCATTTTCTGCACTGGAACACCTACCTTGCATCTTATTGACGCAAGGTAGGTTTCCAACTCAGAAAATTACATTAACTCCATAATGTTGGTGCTAGACGTGTCTAGCGGCAAAGCATAAATATGGAGTTTGGTTTGTGCTGAATTTGTGTTAAAAAAATGACACGAATTCAGCGCAAACCAATATGCCCCTTAGTCGCTTTTTTTGGTTCTTTTTTCCTTGACGTCGAGCGAGGCTCCTCAGCAGGCTGGGTTGCAAGTCGTCATCGTCGGCTTGGTTCAGTGCGAGAACTCAGTGAAATCCTGGAAATCTTGGTTCTCATTGTCAACAGGCAGAGTTTCAGAGCTTTCAGCTGGATGAACCAGAAATTCAGGCCGAGTCTTGGTTCAAAGTCACTGATTTGCCTCTCATCGACGAGTCGGTCACCTTATAGAGCTTTTTTCCAAAAATTCTCTGAAAATCTCCAAACTTCAGGATCCTCTTCTTGGAGGTATTTTTGGAGTCTTGAAGGGTCCACAACACCAGCCTATGTTTCAGAAGCTCTGAGGTGCTCCTTGGAGCGTTGGGACTACAATTCCCACAATGCACATGGTCAAATCATTAAAAGTCCACTGGATGCTCGGCTCTTGTTGCAGAAGTTGATGCAGGGGACTCTTGGTAGCTCCGTTGTACCTGTTGCCTCCATTGAGTCCACTCCTGGATCTTTCGAAGCAAGGCAAAGTCATCTGTGTGGTGAAGCCCAGAGTGTGCCACAGTTGCAGTCCTTCAGAGGGCATGCATTCCTTCTTGGTGCAGACCAGGGGTTCAGCAGGACAATCCTTATTCTTCTGTTTTCTTCCAGCAGGGATCTGAGTTGCTGAGCAGTCCTCTCACTATCATCCAGGTCTCTGGGCTGGCAAGCAGGGGGCACTACTGACCAATGGGGTGCAGGGTGCCACCCTCTCTGATGATCTCTTCCTTAATAGTGTGGCATATTTTTGTCCCGGAAAGCACTGTTTCTCAAACCTTAACTATTGAGAAAATCTCTCCTGGAGGTTCAGGTCTTGCCAAGACTATCCACAGGTGTGGCTAGGACTTCCCTACACTCCCCTTGCAGCCACTCTCCTAATCCAATTAGAGGGGCTCCCACCTGGTTGAGGTTCAGGAAATAGGGGCTGTCTGTTTTCTGTCCTAACTGTCTTTCCCCCTTTGAAGAGCAGTTTGACACCCAGCTCCCATCCTGCTCTGCCATCTGCTGCTGCAATTTTCCTCCCACCAGATGATTCCTTTGTCCCATCCCAGGCCACTTCACACCTCATTGGAGGAGCCTGGCTAGTCTGTCAAAGGCTGCCCAATCAGGAGAGGCTGCTACAGAGCTAACTTTAGGTAACTTTATGAAAGAGTTCTAAAACTCTTTCCCTGTAACAAGTATTATAAATCTAACATTGTCATATTTTTCTATTTCTCTTACCTAATATTTTGACACTTTGAATCACATTTTAGCTCACTCCTGTCAAAAGATAGACTTTATTAGTTTGAATAAAGCCTTTCAATGCTTGCCTATGGAGCTAATGTACTTCAATCTGGAGAAACAAAATTGGCAGTTTTCCCTCACCAGGCCATGTGAAACATCTTCTATAAGGTCCCTGCTTATAATTACAAGGCACCTCACCCTTGAGGCACCTAGGGAAGACCTTTGGGGTTACTTATATGTTTTATATGTAAAAACAGGGTAGTTTGAGACTTTGGAAGCACTTTTCAATTTGCAAAGTATAAATGTGCTTAATTTTATTTTAAAAGCAGCCTGCAGGGCTGCCTTTACAATGCTGCAGACACCACAGCAGTACACCCATAAGAGCCGTAACTCCACTCGAGTCCCAAAACCTACATGACCTACCATATACTAGGGACTTACAGGTAGGTTGTCACAGCCACTTTTAATTATGCCTGATTACCATATACCTTTTAAACAGAACACTGGTGCTGTGCCTGGTTAGCAGAGTGAAGGGCACAGTCAAACAGTAAACACAAGTATCAGTAAAAAAATGGGGATAGTCAGGACAAAAGGATAACTTTCAGACACTGCCCCCTGAATGAAAATTGATGGGTAACTAACCTACACCCTGGTAGTCCTCATCATCTAAGTGGAAAACACCTGGAAAGTCCATCTGCATTGGCATGGGCACTCCTAGGTCCGTGTTCCACTGTAAAGTCCATCCCCTGTAGGGAAATGGACCACCTCAACAGTTTTGGGTTCCCCCCCCCTTCATCTGCATGAGCCATCTGAGGCAGCTGTGGTCAGTTTGATCACAGAAGTGTTTACCAAACAGGTATTCTCTCAATTTCTTCAGGGACCAGACCATGGAAAAAGCTTCCCTCTTAATGGCAATCCATCTTGTTCTCTGGGGAGTAGTCACCTGCTAACGAAGGCAACTGGCTGATCCTGGCGCTCCTCATTTACTTGAGCCAATACTACCCCAATTCATGTCTCTGAAGCATCTGTTTGTACAATAAACCTCTTATTGTAGTCAGGGGCCAGTAACACCGGTGCTAAACACATAGGGGGTTATTCTAACTTTGGAGGAGGTGTTAATCCGTCCCAAAAGTGACGGAAAAGTGACGGATTTACCACCAGCCGTATTACAAGTCCATTATATCCTATGGAACTCGTAATACGGCTGGTGGTATATCCGCCACTTTACCGTCACTTTTGGGACGGATTAACACTCCTCCAAAGTTAGAATAACCCCCATAGCCTCCTTCAGAGTATCAAAGGCCTTTTGAGATTCTGGGGTTCAAATGACCATTTTGTGCTGCTTCTTTGAAGAGAGTTCAGTCAGGGTAGCCATAATGGTGTCATAATTCTTCATGAATCTTCTGTATTTTCAGTCATGCTAGGAAAGGTGAACTTGGACCTGAGTATAGTGTTTAGGAGCCTCGAAATCCAGGATGGTCTGGATTATGGGATGGAGAGGCTGTACATGGCCTCCACCAACAAGGTGGCCTAGGTACACCACTGAACTCTGCCATATCTGGCATTTGATTGCCTTGATAATCAGGCCTGTTTGTTGCAGGGCCTAAAGTACTTCCTTCAGATGGACAAGGTGGTCCTCCCAGGTACAACAGAATACAGCTATATCATCAAGATAAGATGCACTAAAGAATTATAACACAGACAAGACTCTATTCACAAACCTTTGGAAGGTGGCAGCAGGAACATTCTGCAAACCAAAGGGCATCATTTTGAATTGAAAATAAATGGCACTCTTGAGTAAAACATGCTGATCTTTACTTTGCTCCTGGATTTAGGGCAATCTGCCAGTATCCTGAGGTCAGATCAAATGTACTTAGGTAATTGGCAGCTCCCAACCTAACAATGTTCTAGGTATGTGGTGAGCACCAGTCTTGGTATCTGCACTCAACACTCCGTAGTCCACACAAAATCATAACTCCTTTCTCCCCCTTGGGGATTAGGCTTGCATGCCAATACCACTGGACTGGCCCAGGGACTATCAGATTGCTCAAATAACCCTAGCTCCAGTATCATGGCTATTTCAGCCTTGATGTCGGCTCTGACCTGGTCAGACAATGCACAGCTTGTTTTTGACAGGTAGTCTGTCACCAGTGTCAATGTCATGGACACAGCAAGTTGTGAGACCAGGGGTCAGGGAGAACAGCCCAGCAAACTACTACTTGCAGGCTTTTTGCTGCTGTTTTGTCTGCTTGAAAGAGAATACCACTCTCTCCATTGACCCATCTTGCACATTGGTAGAAGGAAGATCTGGCAGAGGCTCACTCTCCTCCTCTGTCATCATCATCATGGTCATGTCTGCCTTGTCTTGGTGAGGTTTTAGTCTATTGACATGGAGGATCCAATAGGGATTCCTGGAGATGCCAAGGTCTACCAAGTAGGTAACCTCACACTTTTCCTCCAAAATGTGGTAGGGTCCAGTCACTTTATCCTGGAGAGCCCTGGGAGCCACATGCTCCATCACCCAGAGCAACTGACCTAGATGGTACTCAGGCATAGTAGCATTCTGGTCATTCATTAGCTCTTGGCTGGCCTCCATGTTCCTGCTTGCCTTCCTCGTGCAATCCGCCACACAAGACCGCAGGCCTAGCACATAGTCAAGCATATTCTGCTTGGATTCCTTTAGAGGCTTCTCCCAGGACTCTCTCACCAAATGAAATGCCTCTCTTACAAAGTGCCCAAACAGTAACTCAAGGGGCATCTTGCTGTATGAAAACAGCAAGCATGGAAGGAGAGCACCCTTTCCCCTCCTAAGCTTGTCAGAGAGACCCCATTATCATGCCTTTCAAGGTCTAATTAAATCTTTTTACCACACCACTGGTCTATGATATGGGGTGGTGAACTTGTAGGAAACATCACATTCATCCCACATCGCCTTCAGTTATGCAGACATAAAGTTTGTGCCCCAATCGGAGACCACCTCTTTTTGGAAACCCACTCTAGTGAGCACACCAAGCAGGACCCTAGCCACTGTGGGAGCAGTAACTGTCCTGAGTGGTATTGCCTCTGGATATCTGGTGGCATGGGCCACTGCCATATCTAGCTATTGTCCTATGCAGTTGATGGGTCTAGGGGACCAACAATGTTGATTCCCACCCTCTTAAAGGAAATCCCAACCATTGGTAGTGGAATTATTGGAGCCTTTGGCTTGCCCCCTGTCTTCCCACCCACAATCTTGACAGGTCACACAGGAGCTAGAAGACTCTTTCACTTTGGCAGACATGTTGGGCCAATAGAAATGGTTGACCAGCCTATTCCAAGTCTTTGTCTGTCCCAAATGTCCTGCTATGGGGATGTCATGGCTCAAACTGAGGAGGAATTCTCTATACTTCTGGGGGACCTCCACTCTCCTGTTTGCCCCTAGTTTGGGGTCTCCTGCCTCAGTACAAAGGACTGCATCCTTCCAGTAGACTCTGTGGAATCCACTGTTATCACCCTGCTCTTGCCTGGAGGCAATCTGCCTCAGGCCCACAAGCGTGTGACAGTCTGTTTGTCCCTACTACAACTCCTCTCTGGTGGGTCCACTGGTTTCTTGCAATTCTGCCAAGTCAGACAGATCTTGCAGGGGTGGAGTCTCTACTTCAGATGTCAGATCCTCTCCCACAGGGTTAGATTCCTCCTGCACATTTGGAGTTCTTTAAGCTGGCTCATTAGACCCAGTGCCCCTTCCCTTGCTTTTGGAGGCTTGGTCCATTGATCTAGGGTCCAAGTATCCAGCACTTCCCTGATTTGCAGTCTCTGACCTGGCCACAACACATACCCATTCAGGGAGGGCCAGCACCTGCAATGGAACTTCCTTTCCACCCCTGACCATTCAGAAATGACAAGATCATTTCCCAATAGACATTCTACTATGAGGGCAGGAGACACAACTAACTTCTTAGGGCCAGTCATACCTCCCCACTGCAAGCTCACCATTGCCATGAGATGGAGCGTGGCTCTGCTGTCTGCATAAGTCACCTGGTGAAATACATCAGGTTTGCTCTGCTCTGGAGAAAGCATTTTGTACATGGGGCATAGTCACACTGCCCCCTGTATCTCTCAGAGACTCAACCTCAGTCCTGTTGATTTTAGGCCTCTGCCTGTACTTCTCCATGCTTGGAGCTAGGGCAGCTAGAGCTACAACTTGCAGCCCACCTACAGATACTAAGGTTTCCTCTGTTTGCCCATTACCCATCTCTGGGCCAACTCCCACCCTACACCTACACTAGCAATCCCTTGGGACTGCCCACCAGTGGGGGGCTTCTTGGAGCAAACAATATCTTGTCTTTTTTGTCCTTACTGAAAGCAATCAAAACACTTTCTCAATTTGAAGGCTCAAAGAACTTCCCTCTGTTTGCAGGATCAAAGTGCTTCCCCTGATACCCCCCTCCTTGGAAGTGAAATGGCTCAGCCCCCCTCTCCTCCATGTGCAGGTGTTTGCCGATCTTTAGAGTACTCTTTTGCTTTTTTATCTGGGTTACCCAGGGGTTTCGCTTGGGAGGAAACCTGTCCTTCTGATTCTCCCTAGTTTTTCTTAGAAACCCTGGTACTCACCCACTCATCAACTTAGAGTCAACCAGATACTGGTGTAACTTCTATGAGGTACAATTACTCAAGATGTGCTCCTTGATGGCTAAATTGTGATTTTTAATTATCTCACTTAAATGCTGAATTGTGATATTAAACGTAGGTACTGGATCACACCACTGAGCACTAAGGGGCATATTTATGAAAAGTGGTGCTGCACCTAGTGCAGAGCCACTTTTCTTGTTCTCCTTAGCACTGCCCTAACGCCACCATGTGTGCTCCATATTTAACAGATGGCACACCATGATGGTAGATAGGGAACAGGCATCAGAATTTTTTATGCCAGTTTAGTGCTTTGCAGGATTAGCATAACATTTTTTACAGTTAATCCTGCAAAGCACCCAGAATCCCCTTGTAACCAATGGGAGCCTCCTTTTATATTTAAAGTCTGCTCTAAGCAGGAGTTAAAAATGTTTTAAAAAATGACGCAAAGAAATCTCCTAGATGTTTCCGGCATGCCTCTCAACGACAGGTCCGTCACCTCTAGAGCTTTTTTCAAAAAATTTCACAAATGTCTCCAAGCTTCAGGATCCTCTTCTTGAAAGTATTTTTGGGGTTTCGAAGGGTCCACAATTCCAGCCTAGATTCTAGAAGCTCTGAGTTGCATTTTTGAGAGTAGGGACCCCAATTCTCACAATGCACCAGGTCAAACCCTTAAAAGTCCACAGGACTCAGGTCAGCTTGGCTCTTCTGCAGGAGTTGATGCAGGGGACTCTTGGTAGCTCCATTGTACCTGTTGCTTACAGGGAGTCCACTCCTGGATATTTAGAAGCAAGGCAAAGTCCTCTAGGTGGTGAAGCCCAGAGTGTTCAGCAGTTGCAGTCCTTCAGAGTGCCGACCTTCTTGGTGCAGACCGGGGGTTCAGCAGGGCAGTCCTTCTTCGTCTGATTTCTTCTAGCAGAGATCTGAGTTGCTGGGCAGTCCTCTCACTTTTATCCAGGTTTCTGGGATGGCCAGCATAGGGCACCCCTGATCAATGGGCTGCTTGGTTCCACCCTCTTTTATGACCACTTCTTTAGAAGTTTTGCATATTTATGTCCCAGAAAGCACTGTTTCTCTAAAATTCAAGTTGAAGAAATTCTCTCCTAGAGGTTCAGGTCTGGCTAAGCCCACCCACACGTGTGGCTAACTTTTCTCTACACTCCCCTTCCAGCCCCTCTCCTAATCTAATTAGAGAAGCTCCCACTTGGCTGGGGGTGCAGACCAGTTTAGATATCCAGCACCCTTCTGGATCTAGGATCTGCTTCTACAGTGCTCCTCCCACCAGATGGTTCCTTTGTCTCAGCTCAGGCCACTTCACCCCTCATCAGAACAGCCTGACCAGCCTGTCAAAGGCTGACCAATCAGTAGAAGCTGCTACAGGACTAATGTTAGGTAACCCTGTAATAAATATGATAAATCTAACAGTTGAAAGTTGTTGGATTTATCCTAACCACTATTTTGACACTTTAAATCCAATGTTTAACTCACTACAATGAAAAGATAGACTTTGTTAGTTTAAATAAAGCCTTCCCATTTTAGCCTATGGAGCTAATGTACTACAATTGGGAACAACAAAATTGGTAGTGTTTCCCTCACCAGGGCATTTAAAACATAGTCTATAGGCTCCCTGCCTATAATTACAAGGCACTTTACCCTTGGGATACCTAGGGCAGACCTTAAGGGGGGTGACATGTATGTAAAAATAAGGTAGCTGGAGACTTGAAAGTACCTTTTATTCCAAAGTTGAATTCGGCTTAATTTTATTTTAAAAGCAGCCTGCAAGGCAGAGCTGCTTTTAAAATGATGGCAGACACCACAGCAGTGCACCCATAAGTGCCTAAACTCCACTGGGGTCCCTAAACCTAAATGCCATATATGAGGTACGTACCGATAGGATGTAAGAGGCAATTACAATTAAGCATAACACCATATGACGTTTAAACAAAGCACTGGCCCTAGGCCTGGTAGCAGAGCCCAGGGCACAGTCAGTGAGTAACCACCAGTATCACTCAAAAAATGGGGGTGATCGGGGCAAAAAGGATGACTTTCTCACAAACACATGCACTTTTTTAGTGCTGTGGGAGGGTACAAGGTATCTGTAGGAGACAGATTTGCCATGGTATAAGGCCACACCAGAAGGATGTGCATATGCTACCGATACATAAATGTCCTGACTGGCTTCAGTGTAGCTACAGTTATTCAAATGTGCAGCACTTTTTGCATGTGCAGAATGATGTAACTGTGATGCAAGATCAGATATGCTGCCCAGATGACCTACTCTCACAGGCTATTTACATACACATTCATGCTTCACTGAATCTAACTCTCATCTATTTTCAGGCACTTTCTCTAATGATGTGTTCACCTCTGTAAGAAATGGGGTCTCTAGTTTCTAGTGGTTCGCACCCCGTGCAAGTAGGGACCCTCACTCTAGTCAGGGTAAGGGAGCCACACATTAAAGATAACCCCTGCTCACCCCCTTGGTAACTTGGCTCAAGCAGTTAGGCTTATCTCGCAGGCAATGTGTAAAGTATTTGTTCACACACGCAGTAACACAGTAAAAACACCACCAAAGTACTCCATACCAGTTTATAAAAATAGCCAATATTTATCTGTGTAAAACAAGGCCAAAACAACAAAAATCCAACATGCACAAGTAAAGACGTGAATTTTCAAAGATTAAATATTAGTTTAGCACTTAGAAAACAAATAGTTCCAATGAGGGCTATCACGGCATCTAGATGGAAATCACTTCCAAACAGTCCCACACCACTCGCGAGGGAGTACGGGCCAGTCACGAAGTTGCAGAGACCCCAGGTCCAGTACCTTGGAAAACGATAAGGAAACAAAGATGTTGCATGGAATTGGGGAGGTGCGGAGTCAGAGCTGGTGCAGCGTCGGTTCCTTACTGCTACCAGGGAGGTGAGGTGTTGGTTTCTTACTGCTAGGCAGGGGAGGTGAGGTGCTGGTTCCTAACGGGTGCAATGGAGGTGTTGCAACATCAATGGTGAGGCATCAGTTTCTTACGACAAGGTGGAGTCAATGAATCCAGCAGGTCAAGATGTGAGGCGTCGACTTTCCGGTGTCACTATCACACCACAGGGTCACAGATGCTGCAGCAGAGTCAAAGTCGGGTGACATGAATGTCTGTGACGGAGCACTAGGGACTCATGCTGTGGTGGGACTTCAGAGGTGCTGTGGTGGTGTCGGGGCTGTATTGCAGGTCACTGATGTTACACTCAGAGGGGATCACAGCTCTGATACAGGCAGCGGCGCGGCGTCAGACAGCGATGCAGGTTCAGAAGTCACTCAGAGGTTGAAGTGCTTAGTTTCTTCTTGGTTGCACCAGAGCTCACTTCCAAGGGCCCAGGAACTGGATGTGGCACCACGTGACAAGTCAGAACTCTCAGCAAGAGAGCCCAGGCACTGACAGGTGAAGTCTTTGAAATCCCTGAGACTTATTAACAGGAGGCAAGCTCAGTTCAAGCCCTAGGAGAACCTTGGAATGTAGAATGTAGAAAGCCAAGTCCAGTCCTTTCACTCCCAGGACAGAAGCAGAAAGCAGCAAGCCAGCACCACAAAGCAACAGGCAGAGTGGCAGCCCCTCCTATAGCACCCAGCTCTTCTTCCTGACAGAATGCCCTCAGTACAGAAGTGTTCAAACTATGTGGTGTCAGAGGTCCAGTACTGGTACCCATTTCTGTCTTTGAAGTATGTAAACTTCAAAGAGAAGTTTTTGTAGTGCACAAGACCCTGTCTTTACCTGCCCTGGCCCCAGGCACACTGCAGGGGATAGAAGACTGTTCTGTGTCAGTTGCTCCCACCACTCTAGCTCAGGATGACCCATCAGCCTGGTGATGGGCCATCAGGATATGCAGGGCACACCTCAGCTTCCTTTGTGTGATTGTCTACAGTGAATGCACAAACAACCCAACTGTCAGCCTGACCCAGACATGTATTCCACAGACAGGCAGAGGCATAGAATAATTAAGTAAGAAAATGCCCACTTTCTTAAAGTGGCATTTTCAAACTTACAGTTAAAAAAACAAGTTCACCAAAAGATGTATTTTAAAATTGTGAGTTCATACTCCATATCTCTATCGGCTCCCAAAGGGAAATCA
Source organism: Pleurodeles waltl (assembly GCF_031143425.1). Taxonomy (NCBI): domain Eukaryota; kingdom Metazoa; phylum Chordata; class Amphibia; order Caudata; family Salamandridae; genus Pleurodeles; species Pleurodeles waltl. The sequence goes on along the minus strand of NC_090444.1, from coordinate 458,526,584 downwards.
CACTTAAAAGATATTAAGCAGTATTTTACTATTAGGAGATGTCCTACCTTTTAAACACACTACGCCCTGCCAAAGGGGCTGCCTTGGGCCTACTTTAGGGGTGATTTGCATGCAGTAAAAGGGAGGATTTGGGCTTGACAAGTTGGTGTACTAGCAGGTTGAAACTGCAGTTTAAAACTGCACACAGAGGCATAGCAATGGAAGGTCTGAGACGTGTTTGCAGAGCTATTCATGTGGCTGGCACAATTAGGGCACAATTAGGGCTGCAGGCTCACTAGTGGCATTTGATTTATGGGCCCTGGGCACACACTGTGCACTGTACTAGGGACTTAGTAGTAAATCAAATATGCCAATCATGGAGAACATAATCACCAATGCATTTTAGACAGAGAGCATATGCACTTTAGCACTGGTTAGCAGTGGTAAAGTGTCCAGAGTTCTTAAGCCAACAAAAACAGGTCAGAAAAATAGGAGGAAGAAGGCAAAAAGTTTGGGGATAACCCTCCAAAAAGGCCAGGTGTAACAACCTTCATGGATCCTCCTACATTCAAAAAACATAATGCTGCAGGAGACTAAGGTAGGCTTTGGTTAGACATACTTCTTCAAAATGGCACTATTTCAGTCTCACACAATAGCACCACCTAAGACAAATACCAAGTGCCTGTTAGAAATGGGGTTTCTGGTTGCCTTGGGTGTACACACAATCCAGGGAGAATTTGCCACTCTCGTCAGAGTAAGTGAGATACACACCCTAAATTAACCTGCTCTCTCCCTCTGGTAGCTTGGCGCAAAGCAGTCAAATTTAACGTAAGAGGCAATGTGCAAAGTATTTGTGCAACAGACACACAAACCCAGCGAAACACTCCAAAAAGACTCCACACTAGACAATAGTCAATATTTATCAGTTTAAAACTAGACCAAAATGATAAAACGGTCCAATCAGTACATTTTGAGTTAGTACTTTCAATAATTCAAGTACTACCATCAAAGAAGTGCTTTAGTAAGCTGAGCACACCTAAATAGTCAGTTTGAGAAGCGGAAACGTTGGAGGAGCCTGGGGTAACGTTCCTTGTGGGCCTTGCATTGTCCTGGTAGAGTGAGGTTATGGGAAAAAAAGGGAACTGGTGAGTGGCAAATCCGCAGGAGCCTCTATTAGGGTGAATACAATACCACAATGTCAGCAGACATACGCAGGGCTTCTGGCAGCAACATTTTGATTCGGGTGCGGAGCGTCTCCCTGCTCTGGCATGTGTTGATGCTGAGTGTGCGTACCCTTGGGTATGTACGGCCCCAGCCGCAACCATGGAGGTTCCTGGCTGCAGAGTCGGCAGGCGGTTTGCCTGATCCCAAGGCACTTCCCCACCCACAGGAGTCATGATGCTGCAGCCAGACTGGTGTTGGTCGGTGAGTGCAGCGGCTGCACTCAGTAGCTTTAAGAGGGGAGTGTGGACTGCCTATGGTGAGGCACAAAATGAGGCAGGGATTGTGCGCTTCTCTGGCATGTGAACACAGCCCTGGCGGGGGAGAAGTATTGGGCACAGCACGGCTGACGAAGTAAAGAGGTGTCCTGCAGCTCTGCTGGGAGTCAGAGGAGATGGAGCACAGCCCGCACCTCAGCAGCGATTTACGGCAATGCAGGCAGGCTAACAGGGGGAGCAGTTTGCAATCACAAGTGCAGTGTTGCTCCTGAGACCTTAGGCACAGACAGGGGTTAGCTGGCCAGCCCTTGGAGTCATACTGGAGATGGCTTGAGGTTCCTTGGGCTAGGCAGAAGTCAGCAGGCAGCAGCGCAGCTCACAAAGCAGGGAGGTAATCAGCCCTTTGGGGTAGACTCTACTGACTATCCTATGAAATGTAATTGTGAGTCTTCCCAACCTCCTCCCCAGGAAGACCCATCAGTATGCAGATGTAGCTGAGTATCATGTGTTGTGGTTGTCTGAAGGATATGCACAAGTGTAGCTGTCACCTAGCCCAAGGTAGACGTGTACTGTTGATAGGCTGTAGGCACACAGGGCAGATCGTTTGGAGAAATGTCCACTATCTAAAAGTGGCATTTCTTAAATAGTAATTATACATTTGACGTTAACAGTAATTATTCCATTGGTACTAAACATGATGTAGCTACTCTTCTCAGATCAGGAATTACAACTGAAAGATTTTTATAAGGAATTCCCAGTGCTGGCCTTTGAGAGCGGCAGGTCTCACAGTAATGAACAATGACTTTAGGACTTTTTCATTACTAGGTCATGAAAAACGTAAAGGTACATGTCCTGCCTTTTGCTTACATGACACCCTGCCCTGTGAGCTATCTAGGGTCTGCCTTTGGAGTGACCTATAATGTAAGAAAAGGGGAGTTCTGGGGTTGGCAAGAGGTTTTAGATGTCAAGTTAGGGTGGCAGTGAGACCGCACACACAGGCTCTGCAGTGGCAGGCCTGAGACATGTTTACAGAGCTACTTACGTGGGTGTCACATTCAGTGCTGCAAGCCCACTAGTAGCATTGCATTTATAGGCCCTGGGTATATAGTATACCACTCTACAAGGGATTTACAGGTTGATTAAATATACTAAATGCGGATACAGCAATGGTACTATGTTTAGAGGAGAAGCATGGGCACTTTAGCACTGACTAGTAGTGCTAAAGTTTTCAGAGTCCTAAGACCATCAAAAAGATTCAGCAACAAAACATGAGGTAAAGGCAAAACATCTGGGGTAAGACCACCCTTAGGATGTCAGATCTAACAATGCCCAATTAGTAATCATGTCAGAAACTCTATCCTACATTTTTTAACATCAGAGAATGCACATTGTACTCACATTTCAGACTGATTTAGAGTTTGGCTGGGAGGGCATTCCATCGCAACTGCAACAGAGTATGCTCTCCACCAAGCCGAAGGTCCGGCTGCCTCATTTAGAGTCAGGCGGGCCTTCAGCATGTCAGTGCCTGAGGCTGCTACATCTCCATCACTGACATAGTTTTCTCCAATTGTCTGATGGAGTGAGGGCCATCAGAGTTTTGCCCATTTGACCGCCTGCCAGCCGGATCTAGAGTGGGTGGTCATGTTACTAGTTTTCACTGTCTGTCACCACTAAATAAAACCTGACAATAACACATAACAACAAGGGAACAAGAACTCTGCCACAGAACCTGGGAGTTGGGTAGGAAAGTTTCAAGACTGGACTGAGATTAGTTAAGATTACCAATAAGTAGCTGGGTCAATCCCTCTTTGTCCGTTTTTCTTGCACATACCTTACACATTGAGATGATACCCAAGCAGGAATTGAATTATTATTTGATTTCCCAACAAGAAGCAAGTTCAGACAAAAACTCTTTAATGCAACCTCCATGAATTTATTCCAGCTATCTGCATGTACTATGTTGGAGACCAAGAACCGAAGAAAATGCATGAAAACCAAAATCTGCAGATACACCACCACATAAATCCAGATGATAATACATGATAAAAGTCTAAGGAGACAACTGAGCAGCAGCAAGCAAATGTCCTTAAGGGAACTACCCTTAAAAGCTTCCCAGGATGTGGTCACCTACCTTAGATATCACTTGCAAAGTCTAGACCTGATATTTCATATGTTTTTACAATAGCCATCTTTATCCTTCTAGATTGAGTAGATGGAGAAGAGCAAAGAATCCCACCTGAAAAGCCAAAAGTGCTAAAGAGTGAATCAGTCTACCTGAAATGATAAACTGAGAGAGCTCTTTGCACATCAACAGTAGGTACCTTTGCTTCCTCCTATGAAAATGTATTGGGATTGATATCAGTCAAGACTATACCATCAGAACCATGGAACCTGTAGGGCACCTGGGTAAGAAAGAGTGTATTTGGCCTTAGAATGACTTTGTTCTGCAAAAATCGAAAAAAGGAGGAAGATTAAAGTAAGGTCTCATTCTCCCAAATTCTTCAACTCAAACAAATAGCTACTATAAAAGCTACTTTGCTGAGAGAAATTTCAGTTTGGTGGATTACAGGGGCTCAAAAGGAAGGCCCTGTAAGGCTTGAAGAACCACTGGCAGATCCCAGGAAGGAATGGGATAATGAGTAACTGGTCTACAAAGAAAGAAACTCAAGAAGCAAGAGGCTAGAGGAGAAATAAAAGAAGCATTGGTTCCCCTAGAAGCATAAATCCTCACCCACTGAGACCTATTAGGTGCAGTACCCCTAGATTCAGTCATTGGGTTCAGAAACAGAAGACTCAGAGGAGATGGGTGGATCAAAAATGGCTAGTGAGGAAGGACTTGCACCTGAAGAAGGAAGGGAACCCAAGTCCCCCTTTACCACCCCAGAACCACCTGAAGGGCCTTGGCATGGTACTTCCAAATTTTACTCAGTACTCTGGGAAGCAGCTGAAAAAGGGGACAATTGGAAAGGAGTCCTGAAGGCCATTGAATTGACAGAGTGTCTATCATCCACATTCTTCTGGCAGAACTACAATGCAAATGTGGAGGAGTGGGACATTGGTTTCCATGGCAAAAAGATCCAGCCACAAATGACCAAACCTCAGGACAATATTCTGAAAATGGAAGGGAGAGAGGCATAGAGACAGAGGTGGATAACCTCCAACTGGGAGGTTCCTTTGGCCATTCTCCTTCCATGAAATGTACACTGCTGAGAGATATTGGAAATTCTGCTCTGACCAGAGGCATATCCTTCGAGAAAAGAGAAAGAGAGACCACTGCATTTCTCCCTGACGATTGAGGTAGAAGCTTTTCACGTGGTTTTCAGTATGGACACAAACAGCCTGGATCCAGATTAAAGGACCAAAGTAAATCATACCATCGAAACTGCTGCTAACTCCCTCGAAGTAGAAGAATGGGACCCCTCCTGACTGCTCCATCTGCCTGGTGCTTTTGAGTGTTTAAGAAAAGTGCATCAATTAATCTTGCTGGCATCTCTAGAAAGGGACACCAGAGGGGGTAATACCAACTGGCTTCCTTTTGCAGGGCAACCATCTTGAAGTTTCCTTGTAGCATATACTGACTCATGCCCTTGAGGTCCTGCACACAACAAAACACTCCCAAAGTCTTTTGAACTAGATACAAGTTGGAATGGCAGCATTGACATCTTTCATTGAGAGGAACCGAAGCAATAACAGATATTTCCAGCATGAGTTCAATCGTTCAATATCCATGAGAATGGACTGGAACTAAACAGAATTCTTCATAAGAGGTGTCTAGTAAAACAAACTGACATGGGGAGCTGGTGAGGTCTAGTATGTAGCCCTCAGAAACAAACCAGGCATCCATTATTGAACAACGCCACACCTCTTGGAATAGCATGAGATAATCCCCCATAGGAATGGTGCAGATATAGTCATGTCTTGGGTGGAAAAGGGTGGCGAAAGGAGGTTGTAACTGGGACTTATTGGTAAGAGGGGCCCTCTGCCCGTGACCTGCACAGTGGAAGGACTGGCTCTCACCTTTGGTAGCTCCCTGACAAAAAGCTCTTTTAAAACCAAAGTCTCTTTCTCTGGAAAACATATTCAGTGATCTCCTAGCCCTATCCTTGGACTGCTGCTCGAAGAATTTGGAACTTTTGAATTATAACTTAATTAGAATAACCTTTTTGTGCAGTATTCATCTTACAAGAATGCACCCAAACATTGTGAAGCTCAGCAATAGCAGCCCCTGAAGCCACTGCTTATGCACATAAATTGTCAAAGGAATCATTGGATAAAAAAATGGACCTGTTGTTCCATGATGGCCAGGATGGAAGAACAGTCAATCGCCGCTGCAGCTTCTTGCTTCAATCGGTTACTAGGCAATAAGATAACATGTACAGTCTCACAGAAGGTTCCATAGCAAGGACAGGCATAGCGAGAGTCAGAATACTGAGAAAAATGTCCCAACATTGAAAAAATAGTGCATGAAACACTTAGCTTTGCATAGAACTCACATAAAAAGAAAAGAGACCTCCTAGCAAGTCTTTGTTTTCAAGGTCATTCAATCCTGTCTGCTGTGCAGGACGTTTAACACTGTACTCGTCATAGAAAAGACTTACAGGGAAAATCAAAGTATTAGTGAAAGCACATAATAATAATATTGCTACAATAAAAACAAATAACCTAAACACCACGAACTAGATGGAAGGGTGATATTCTGATCCACAGAATAAAAAAGAACAGGAAGTCATCATACAAAGTTCCTCTTTTTAGGCACCCTGGGAAATGGCAGCCGTATTGGGGGAGCTTTTTTTGACAGGTAAGGTAAAGTGGCAGCCATATTGGGGAGCTTTCTTAGAAGGGCAAGGTAATCAATGTCTGTGAGACTGAAGAACTACTCAGCGTATAAGGACTTGCAAGGAAGATGGACGAGGAATTAATGAACCACATTACATACCCGTTATGTATACTCCATTTGTTAAGACATTTTGTATCATCTTAAGTTGTGCTATTTTATGTCATAATGCTCAATAATTGGAGGAAAAATCTTGGAGCATCTTTGTCCACTGCAAGGTGCTCCCTAATGCCAGAGTTACTTGAAGCTATATGTCTGAAAGTGGCAATAATGATTGAGGCACTTATCAAATGAATGGAAGATTTCTGACAAGATATGCAGTTGGAAGTTTATTATTGAGATTAAGGGTGTAGGAAGTTGGCTCTGTATGTGCTATTTCAAAGTAAGGAATAGCATGCACAGAGTCCAAGGGTTCCCCTTAGAGGTAAAATAGTGGTAAAAAGAGATAATACTAATGCTCTATTTTGTGGTAGTGTGGTCGAGCAGTAGGCTTATCCAAGGAGTAGTGTTAAGCATTTGTTGTACATACACATAGACAATAAATGAGGTACACACACTCAGAGACAAATCCAGCCAATAGGTTTTGTTATAGAAAAATATATTTTCTTAGTTTATTTTAAGAACCACAGGTTCCAATTCTACATGTAATATCTCATTTGAAAGGTATTGCAGGTAAGTACTTTAGGAACTTTAAATCATAAAAATTGCATGTATACTTTACAAGTTATTGACAAATAGCTGTTTTAAAAGTGGACACAGTGCAATTTTCACAGTTCCTGGGGGAGGTAAGTTTTTGTTAGTTTTACCAGGTAAGTAAGACACTTACAGGGTTCAGTTCTTGGTCCAAGGTAGCCCACCGTTGGAGGTTCAGAGCAACCCCAAAGTCACCACACCAGCAGCTCAGGGCCGGTCAGGTGCAGAGTTCAAAGTGGTGCCCAAAACACATAGGCTAGAATGGAGAGAAGGGGGTGCCCCGGTTCCGGTCTGCTTGCAGGTAAGTACCCACGTCTTCGGAGGGCAGACCAGGGGGGTTTTGTAGGGCACCGGGGGGGACACAAGCCCACACAGAAATTTCACCCTCAGCGGCGCGGGGGCGGCCGGGTGCAGTGTAGAAACAAGCGTCGGGTTCGCAATATTAGTCTATGAGAGATCTCGGGATCTCTTCAGCGCTGCAGGCAGGCAAGGGGGGGGTTCCTCGGGGAAACCTCCACTTGGGCAAGGGAGAGGGACTCCTGGGGGTCACTTCTCCAGTGAAAGTCCGGTCCTTCAGGTCCTGGGGGCTGCGGGTGCAGGGTCTCTCCCAGGCGTCGGGACTTAGGATTCAAAGAGTCGCGGTCAGGGGAAGCCTCGGGATTCCCTCTGCAGGCGGCGCTGTGGGGGCTCAGGGGGGACAGGTTTTGGTACTCACAGTATCAGAGTAGTCCTGGGGTCCCTCCTGAGGTGTTGGGTCTCCACCAGCCGAGTCGGGGTCGCCGGGTGCAGTGTTGCAAGTCTCACGCTTCTTGCGTGGAGCTTGCAGGGTTCTTTCAAGGCTGCTGGAAACAAAGTTGCAGCCTTTCTAGGAGCAGGTCCGCTGTCCTCGGGAGTTTCTTGTCTTTTCGAAGCAGGGGCAGTCCTCAGAGGATGTCGAGGTCGCTGGTCCCTTTGGAAGGCGTCGCTGGAGCAGGATCTTTGGAAGGCAGGAGACAGGCCGGTGAGTTTCTGGAGCCAAGGCAGTTGTCGTCTTCTGGTCTTCCTCTGCAGGGGTTTTCAGCTAGGCAGTCCTTCTTCTTGTAGTTGCAGGAATCTAATTTTCTAGGGTTCAGGGTAGCCCTTAAATACTAAATTTAAGGGCGTGTTTAGGTCTGGGGGGTTAGTAGCCAATGGCTACTAGCCCTGAGGGTGGGTACACCCTCTTTGTGCCTCCTCCCAAGGGGAGGGGGTCACAATCCTAACCCTATTGGGGGAATCCTCCATCTGCAAGATGGAGGATTTCTAAAAGTTAGAGTCACCTCAGCTCAGGACACCTTAGGGGCTGTCCTGACTGGCCAGTGACTCCTCCTTGTTATTCTCATTATTTTCTCCGGCCTTGCCGCCAAAAGTGGGGGCCGGGCCGGAGGGGGCGGGCAACTCCACTAGCTGGAGTGTCCTGCGGTGCTGTGACAAAGGGGTGAGCCTTTGAGGCTCACCGCCAGGTGTTACAGCTCCTGCCTGGGGGAGGTGTTAGCATCTCCACCCAGTGCAGGCTTTGTTACTGGCCTCAGAGTGACAAAGGCACTCTCCCCATGGGGCCAGCAACATGTCTCTAGTGTGGCAGGCTGCTGGAACTAGTCAGCCTACACAGATAGTCGGTTAAGTTTCAGGGGGCACCTCTAAGGTGCCCTCTGGGGTGTATTTTGCAATAAAATGTACACTGGCATCAGTGTGCATTTATTGTGCTGAGAAGTTTGATACCAAACTTTCCAGTTTTCAGTGTAGCCCTTATGGTGCTGTGGAGTTCGTGTTTGACAAACTCCCAGACCATATACTCTTATGGCTACCCTGCACTTACAATGTCTAAGGTTTTGTTTAGACACTGTAGGGGTACCATGCTCATGCACTGGTACCCTCACCTATGGTATAGTGCACCCTGCCTTAGGGCTGTAAGGCCTGCTAGAGGGGTGTCTTACCTATACTGCATAGGCAGTGAGAGACTGGCATGGCACCCTGAGGGGAGTGCCATGTCGACTTACTCGTTTTGTCCTCACTAGCACACACAAGCTGGCAAGCAGTGTGTCTGTGCTGAGTGAGAGGTCTCCAGGGTGGCATAAGACATGCTGCAGCCCTTAGAGACCTTCCTTGGCATCAGGGCCCTTGGTACTAGAAGTACCAGTTACAAGGGACTTATCTGGATGCCAGGGTCTGCCAATTGTGGATACAAAAGTACAGGTTTAGGGAAAGAACACTGGTGCTGGGGCCTGGTTAGCAGGCCTCAGCACACTTTCAATTGTAAACATAGCATCAGCAAAGGCAAAAAGTCAGGGGGCAACCATGCCAAGGAGGCATTTCCTTACACAACCCCCCCCCCAAACGAAAGAGGATGAGACTAACCTTTCCCAAGAGAGTCTTCATTTTCTAAGTGGAAGAACCTGGAAAGGCCATCTGCATTGGCATGGGCAGTCCCAGGTCTGTGTTCCACTATAAAGTCCATTCCCTGTAGGGAGATGGACCACCTCAACAGTTTAGGATTTTCACCTTTCATTTGCATCAGCCATTTGAGAGGTCTGTGGTCAGTTTGAACTAGGAAGTGAGTCCCAAAGAGGTATGGTCTCAGCTTCTTCAGGGACCAAACCACAGCAAAGGCCTCCCTCTCAATGGCACTCCAACGCTGCTCCCTGGGGAGTAACCTCCTGCTAATGAAAGCAACAGGCTGGTCAAGGCCATCATCATTTGTTTGGGACAAAACTGCCCCTATCCCATGTTCAGAGGCATCAGTCTGCACAATGAACTGCTTAGAATAATCTGGAGCTTTTAGAACTGGTGCTGAGCACATTGCTTGTTTCAGGGTGTCAAAGGCCTGTTGGCATTCCACAGTCCAGTTCACTTTCTTGGGCATTTTCTTGGAGGTGAGTTCAGTGAGGGCTGTCACAATGGATCCATATCCCTTCACAAACCTCCTGTAATACCCAGTCAAGCCAAGGAATGCCCTGACTTGAGTCTGGGTTTTTGGAGCTACCCAGTCCAGAATAGTCTGGATCTTGGGTTGGAGTGGCTGAACTTGGCCTCCACCTACAAGGTGGCCCAAGTAAACCACAGTTCCCTGCCCTATCTGGCATTTGGATGCCTTGATAGAGAGGCCTGCAGATTGCAGAGCCTTCAAAACCTTCTTCAGGTGGACCAGGTGATCCTGCCAGGTGGAGCTAAAGACAGCAATATCATCAAGATAAGCTGTGCTAAAGGACTCCAAGCCAGCAAGGACTTGATTCACCAACCTTTGGAAGGTGGCAGGGGCATTCTTTAAACCAAAGGGCATAACAGTAAACTGATAATGCCCATCAGGTGTGGAGAATGCTGTTTTCTCTTTTGCTCCAGGTGCCATTTTTATTTGCCAGTACCCTGCTGTCAAGTCAAAGGTACTTAAGAATTTGGCAGCACCTAATTTATCTATGAGCTCATCAGCTTTAGGAATTGGATGAGCATCTGTCTTGGTGACAGAATTGAGCCCCCTGTAGTCCACACAAAACCTCATCTCTTTCTTTCCATCTTTGGTGTGAGGTTTGGGGACTAAGACCACTGGGCTAGCCCAGGGGCTGTCAAAGCGCTCAATTACTCCCAATTCCAGCATCTTGTGGACTTCCACCTTGATGCTTTCCTTAACATGGTCAGATTGTCTAAAGATTTTGTTCTTGACAGGCATGCTGTCTCCTGTGTCCACATCATGGGTACACAGGTGTGTCTGACCAGGGGTTAAGGAGAAGAGTTCAGGAAACTGTTGTAGGACTCTCCTACAATCAGCTTGCTGTTGGCCAGAGAGGGTGTCTGAGTAGATCACTCCATCTACTGAGCCATCTTTTGGGTCTGATGACAGAAGATCAGGGAGAGGTTCACTCTCTGCCTCCTGATCCTCATCTGTTACCATCAACAGATTTACATCAGCCCTGTCATGGAAGAGCTTAAGGCGGTTCACATGGATCACCCTCTTGGGGCTCCTGCTTGTGCCCAGGTCCACCAGGTAGGTGACCTGACTCTTCCTTTCTAGCACTGGGTAAGGGCCACTCCATTTGTCCTGGAGTGCCCTGGGAGCCACAGGCTCCAGAACCCAGACTTTCTGCCCTGGTTGGAACTCAACCAGTGCAGCCTTTTGGTCATACCAAAACTTCTGGAGTTGTTGGCTGGCCTCAAGGTTTTTGGTTGCCTTTTCCATGTACTCTGCCATTCTAGAGCGAAGGCCAAGTACATAGTCCACTATGTCTTGTTTAGGCTCATGAAGAGGTCTCTCCCAGCCTTCTTTAACAAGAGCAAGTGGTCCCCTTACAGGATGACCAAACAGAAGTTCAAAGGGTGAGAATCCTACTCCCTTCTGTGGCACCTCTCTGTAAGCGAAAAGCAGACATGGCAAGAGGACATCCCATCTCCTTTTGAGCTTTTCTGGGAGCCCCATGATCATGCCTTTTAATGTCTTGTTGAATCTCTCAACTAAGCCATTAGTTTGTGGATGGTATGGTGTAGTGAATTTGTAAGTCACTCCACACTCATTCCACATGTGTTTTAGGTATGCTGACATGAAGTTGGTACCTCTGTCAGACACCACCTCCTTAGGGAAACCCACTCTGGTAAAGATACCAATGAGGGCCTTGGCTACTGCAGGGGCAGTAGTCGACCTAAGGGGAATAGCTTCAGGATACCTGGTAGCATGATCCACTACTACCAGGATATACATATTTCCTGAGGCTGTGGGAGGTTCCAGTGGACCAACTATGTCCACACCCACTCTTTCAAAGGGGACCCCCACCACTGGAAGTGGAATGAGGGGGGCCTTTGGGTGCCCACCTGTCTTACCACTGGCTTGACAGGTGGGGCAGGAGAGGCAAAACTCCTTAACCATGTTGGACATATTGGGCCAGTAGAAGTGGTTGACTAGCCTCTCCCACGTCTTGGTTTGTCCCAAATGTCCAGCAAGGGGAATGTCATGGGCCAATGTTAGGATGAACTCTCTGAACAGCTGAGGCACTACCACTCTCCTAGTGGCACCAGGTTTGGGGTCTCTGGCCTCAGTGTACAGGAGTCCATCTTCCCAATAGACCCTATGTGTTCCATTTTTCTTGCCCTTGGACTCTTCAGCAGCTTGCTGCCTAAGGCCTTCAAGAGAGGGACAGGTTTCTTGTCCCTTACACAGCTCCTCCCTTGAGGGTCCCCCTGGGCCTAAGAGCTCAACCTGATAAGGTTCAAGCTCCAAAGGCTCAGTTCCCTCAGAGGGCAGAACTTCTTCCTGAGAAGAGAGGTTCCCTTTCTTTTGCTGTGTTGCAGTTGGTTTCCCAACTGACTTTCCTTTCCTCTTGGTAGGCTGGGCCATTCTTCCAGACTCCAGCTCTACTTGTTCACCCTGTGCCTTGCACTGTGCTCTTGTTTTCACACACACCAGTTCAGGGATACCCAGCATTGCTGCATGGGTTTTTAGTTCTACCTCAGCCCATGCTGAGGACTCCAGGTCATTTCCAAGCAGACAGTCCACTGGGATATTTGAGGAGACCACCACCTGTTTCAGGCCATTGACCCCTCCCCATTTGAAAGTAACCATTGCCATGGGATGTACTTTTCTCTGATTGTCAGCGTTGGTGACTGTGTAAGTTTTTCCAGTCAGGTATTGGCCAGGGGAAACCAGTTTCTCTGTCACCATGGTGACACTGGCACCTGTATCCCTCAGGCCCTCTATTCTAGTCCCATTAATTAAGAGTTGCTGTCTGTATTTTTGCATGTTAGGCGGCCAGACAGCTAGTGTGGCTAAATCCACCCCACCCTCAGAAACTAGAGTAGCTTCAGTGTGGACCCTGATTTGCTCTGGGCACACTGTTGATCCCACTTGGAGACTAGCCATACCAGTGTTACCTGGATGGGGGTTTGGAGTGGAACCTTTCTTGGGACAGGCCTTGTCTCCAGTTTGGTGTCCATGCTGTTTACAGCTATGACACCAGGCCTTTTTGGGATCAAAGTTTTTACCCTTGTACCCATTGTTTTGTGAAGAGGCTCTGGGCCCACCCTCCTGTGCAGGTTTTTGGGGGCCTGTAGAAGACTCTTTACTATTTTTAGTTTTGGTTGTCTCATCACCCTTCCCCTGGGGAGTCTTTGTGACCCCTTTCTTTTGGTCACCCCCTGTTGAAGTCTTGGACACCCTTGTCTTGACCCAATGGTCCGCCTTCTTTCCCAATTCTTGGGGAGAAATTGGTCCTAGGTCTACCAGATGCTGATGCAGTTTATCATTGAAACAATTACTCAATAGGTGTTCTTTCACAAATAAATTGTACAGCCCATCATAATCACTTACACCACTGCCTTGAATCCAACCATCTAGTGTTTTTACTGAGTAGTCTACAAAGTCAACCCAGGTCTGGCTCGAGGATTTTTGAGCCCCCCTGAATCTAATCCTATACTCCTCAGTGGAGAATCCAAAGCCCTCAATCAGGGTACCCTTCATGAGGTCATAAGATTCTGCATCTTGTCCAGAGAGTGTGAGGAGTCTATCCCTACACTTTCCTGTGAACATTTCCCAAAGGAGAGCACCCCAGTGAGATCTGTTCACTTTTCTGGTTACACAAGCCCTCTCAAAAGCTGTGAACCATTTGGTGATGTCATCACCATCTTCATATTTAGTTACAATCCCTTTAGGGATTTTTAACATGTCAGGAGAATCTCTGACCCTATTTATGTTGCTGCCACCATTGATGGGTCCTAGGCCCATCTCTTGTCTTTCCCTCTCTATGGCTAGGATCTGTCTTTCCAAAGCCAATCTTTTGGCCATCCTGGCTAACTGGATGTCCTCTTCACTGGGGTTATCCTCAGTGATTTCAGAGGTGTTGGTCTCTCCTGTGAGGGAACCAGCATCTCTGACTATTATTTTTGGAGTCAGGGTTTGAGAGACCCTGTTCTCCCTAGATAGGACTGGTAGGGGGGAATTTTCCTCCAAGTCACTATCCTCTTCCTCTGAGTTGCCACCCTCAGAGGGGTTGGCCTTTTCAAACTCTGCCAAAAGCTCCTGGAGCTGTATTTTGGTAGGTTTGGGGCCCATTGTTATTTTCTTTATTTTACAGAGTGACCTTAGCTCCCTCATCTTAAGATGGAGGTAAGGTGTGGTGTCGAGTTCCACCACAGTCACATCTGTGCTAGACATTTTGCTTCTAAAAGTTGGAATACTTTTTAAGAATCTACAACTGGTTCTAGAATCTAATTCAAACTTTTACAAACTTTTAAACTCTAAAAGAAATGCTAAACAGGATCTAACACAAGGCCCTAGCAGGTCTTTTAAGAATTTAGAAAACTTTTCAAATTGCAAAAATCAATTTCTAATGACAATTTTGGAATTTGTCGTGTGATCAGGTATTGGCTGAGTAGTCCAGCAAATGCAAAGTCTTGTACCCCACCGCTGATCCACCAATGTAGGAAGTTGGCTCTGTATGTGCTATTTCAAAGTAAGGAATAGCATGCACAGAGTCCAAGGGTTCCCCTTAGAGGTAAAATAGTGGTAAAAAGAGATAATACTAATGCTCTATTTTGTGGTAGTGTGGTCGAGCAGTAGGCTTATCCAAGGAGTAGTGTTAAGCATTTGTTGTACATACACATAGACAATAAATGAGGTACACACACTCAGAGACAAATCCAGCCAATAGGTTTTGTTATAGAAAAATATCTTTTCTTAGTTTATTTTAAGAACCACAGGTTCCAATTCTACATGTAATATCTCATTTGAAAGGTATTGCAGGTAAGTACTTTAGGAACTTTAAATCATAAAAATTGCATGTATACTTTACAAGTTATTGACAAATAGCTGTTTTAAAAGAGGACACTTAGTGCAATTTTCACAGTTCCTGGGGGAGGTAAGTTTTTGTTAGTTTTACCAGGTAAGTAAGACACTTACAGGGTTCAGTTCTTGGTCCAAGGTAGCCCACCGTTGGAGGTTCAGAGCAACCCCAAAGTCACCACACCAGCAGCTCAGGGCCGGTCAGGTGCAGAGTTCAAAGTGGTGCCCAAAACACATAGGCTAGAATGGAGAGAAGGGGGTGCCCCGGTTCCGGTCTGCTTGCAGGTAAGTACCCGCGTCTTCGGAGGGCAGACCAGGGGGGTTTTGTAGGGCACCGGGGGGGACACAAGCCCACACAGAAATTTCACCCTCAGCGGCGCGGGGGCGGCCGGGTGCAGTGTAGAAACAAGCGTCGGGTTCGCAATATTAGTCTATGAGAGATCTCGGGATCTCTTCAGCGCTGCAGGCAGGCAAGGGGGGGGTTCCTCGGGGAAACCTCCACTTGGGCAAGGGAGAGGGACTCCTGGGGGTCACTTCTCCAATGAAAGTCCGGTCCTTCAGGTCCTGGGGGCTGCGGGTGCAGGGTCTCTCCCAGGCGTCGGGACTTAGGATTCAAAGAGTCGCGGTCAGGGGAAGCCTCGGGATTCCCTCTGCAGGCGGCGCTGTGGGGGCTCAGGGGGGACAGGTTTTGGTACTCACAGTATCAGAGTAGTCCTGGGGTCCCTCCTGAGGTGTTGGGTCTCCACCAGCCGAGTCGGGGTCGCCGGGTGCAGTGTTGCAAGTCTCACGCTTCTTGCGGGGAGCTTGCAGGGTTCTTTCAAGGCTGCTGGAAACAAAGTTGCAGCCTTTCTTGGAGCAGGTCCGCTGTCCTCGGGAGTTTCTTGTCTTTTCGAAGCAGGGGCAGTCCTCAGAGGATGTCGAGGTCGCTGGTCCCTTTGGAAGGCGTCGCTGGAGCAGGATCTTTGGAAGGCAGGAGACAGGCCGGTGAGTTTCTGGAGCCAAGGCAGTTGTCGTCTTCTGGTCTTCCTCTGCAGGGGTTTTCAGCTAGGCAGTCCTTCTTCTTGTAGTTGCAGGAATCTAATTTTCTAGGGTTCAGGGTAGCCCTTAAATACTAAATTTAAGGGCGTGTTTAGGTCTGGGGGGTTAGTAGCCAATGGCTACTAGCCCTGAGGGTGGGTACACCCTCTTTGTGCCTCCTCCCAAGGGGAGGGGGTCACAATCCTAACCCTATTGGGGGAATCCTCCATCTGCAAGATGGAGGATTTCTAAAAGTTAGAGTCACCTCAGCTCAGGACACCTTAGGGGCTGTCCTGACTGGCCAGTGACTCCTCCTTGTTATTCTCATTATTTTCTCCGGCCTTGCCGCCAAAAGTGGGGGCCGGGCCGGAGGGGGCGGGCAACTCCACTAGCTGGAGTGTCCTGCGGTGCTGTGACAAAGGGGTGAGCCTTTGAGGCTCACCGCCAGGTGTTACAGCTCCTGCCTGGGGGAGGTGTTAGCATCTCCACCCAGTGCAGGCTTTGTTACTGGCCTCAGAGTGACAAAGGCACTCTCCCCATGGGGCCAGCAACATGTCTCTAGTGTGGCAGGCTGCTGGAACTAGTCAGCCTACACAGATAGTCGGTTAAGTTTCAGGGAGCACCTCTAAGGTGCCCTCTGGGGTGTATTTTGCAATAAAATGTACACTGGCATCAGTGTGCATTTATTGTGCTGAGAAGTTTGATACCAAACTTTCCAGTTTTCAGTGTAGCCCTTATGGTGCTGTGGAGTTCGTGTTTGACAAACTCCCAGACCATATACTCTTATGGCTACTCTGCACTTACAATGTCTAAGGTTTTGTTTAGACACTGTAGGGGTACCATGCTCATGCACTGGTACCCTCACCTATGGTATAGTGCACCCTGCCTTAGGGCTGTAAGGCCTGCTAGAGGGGTGTCTTACCTATACTGCATAGGCAGTGAGAGACTGGCATGGCACCCTGAGGGGAGTGCCATGTCGACTTACTCGTTTTGTCCTCACTAGCACACACAAGCTGGCAAGCAGTGTGTCTGTGCTGAGTGAGAGGTCTCCAGGGTGGCATAAGACATGCTGCAGCCCTTAGAGACCTTCCTTGGCATCAGGGCCCTTGGTACTAGAAGTACCAGTTACAAGGGACTTATCTGGATGCCAGGGTCTGCCAATTGTGGATACAAAAGTACAGGTTTAGGGAAAGAACACTGGTGCTGGGGCCTGGTTAGCAGGCCTCAGCACACTTTCAATTGTAAACATAGCATCAGCAAAGGCAAAAAGTCAGGGGGCAACCATGCCAAGGAGGCATTTCCTTACAAAGGGTCAATACATTTCACCTGCATAGCTCATTGATATATAGACATCTGTATTAACAACCATACAATGTACTCAGACATAGTAATGGGAATACGTGCCCGACCGCTGAAAGCAATGCTAATATTCATGCCTTGAGAAAGTGACAAACCATTAGCTGTATAATTTTATAACCAGAACCCCGTATAATGTATGACGTTAAATACATTGGTATTTGTAATTACAGATGGACTGTGTTAATGTATTACTATGATTGAGTACATTCAATGGAGTATCTTGTCTCAAATCTTACTATGATTTGATAAAGGCCTCAACCAATTATTTTTATTTCATGTAATGTGGTGTACTATATTGTGTCATATGTTATAATGCGTGTTAGAAATTGAACCTCTAGTTGGCAGAGGTATACACCCTTGTCCAAGTGGGGACCACATTCCTAGTCAGGGTAAGTCACAACACCACCCAAATTATCCTGTGCTCACCCTCCAGTAGCTTGGCACAGAGCAGGAAGGCTTAATTTATAAGGCAATGTGTGAAGTATTAGTGCGATAACTCATACAGTTACACAGTGTAAATACCACAAAAATACAACACACTGGTTTAGAAAAATAGATAGTATTTATATGAATAAAATAAGGTCAAAATAATGAAAATCCAGTGTACAAAAGCAAAGTTATGAATTTTTAAAGATTAAATCGCACTAAAGTGCGTAGAAACACAATAGCTTCAGCTGGGGCTATCACAGTGTCATTGACGGAGCAGCATCAGTCCCTCATGGAGTCTGGGGAGATAAGGTGCTGGTTCCACACTGCGAGTATGGAGAGAAAAGTCATTGGTCCCATTCGGTTACAGGGGGAGCTAGTGCAGCGTCAGTGGCGAGGCGTCAGTTCCTTGTGACCCAGCAGGGTCGCAATGACCCTGTGTGACATCAGCGATGTTGCGGCAACAATGGACTTGCGTTGCAGGCCATAGTTGTTACGTGCAGTGATGTACACATAGCACGAATAGCACCGGCGTCGGTGCTGGCATCGCTGAAGTCCAAAAACTAGCTAAAAGCTAGTAGGTTGAGTCTGCTGTCCCTGAGACTAAAAAACAGGAGGCAAGTTCAATCCAAGCCCTTGGAGAGCACTTTTGGGAAAGGCAAAGTCGTTCCAGCAAAGTCAGAGGCCAGCATGCAGGACAACATTACTTCTCAGCAAAGCAGTCCAGATGAGTTCTTTGGACAGACAGGCAGTTCCTCTGACAGACTGCAGGTGTAGACCCAGAAGTGTCTGATTTGGTGAAGTCAGAGACCCAGTTTATATACCCAAAAATGCCTTTGAAGTGGGGGCAACTTCAAAGAATGGTTTTGAAGTGCACAAGTTCCTCTTTCAGCCCAATCCAGGACTCCAGCCAAGGGTTTAGCAGTTTTTTTGTGTGAGGGCAGGCCACTGGCCTTTGAAATGTAAGAGGGAGCCACTCCACCCTTCACGCCCAGGGAGACCCATTCAGTATGCAGATGAATGCAGATGTGACTCAGTGTCCTATGTTTGTGGCTGTCTAGGTGGAATGCACAAGGGGAGCTGTCAACCAGCACAGCCCAGAAGTGGATTAGAGACAGGCTGTAAGGCACAGATTGTAGTAAGTGCAGAGAAATGCCCACTTCCTAAAAGTGTCATTTCTAAAATAGCAATATAAAATCTAACTTCACCAGTAAGCAAGAGTGTCTATTACCATTCTGGCCATACTAAATAGGACATGGCTACTCCTTCCAGATCAGAATCTACCACTCAAAAGTATGTAAGGGCAATTCTAAAGCTAGCCTCTGAGAGGATTGTGCATCAAAGTAGTGGGACATTAATGTATGGGTTTTTTTACTACCAGGACATATAAAACACATAAGTACATGTCCTGCCTTTTACCTACTTTGCACCCTGCCCTATGGGTTACCTAGGGGGTGAAAAGGGGAGTTAAAGGTTTGGAAGGTAATTTTAAGTGCCAAGTCAAAGTGGCAATGAAACTGCACACACAGACCTTGCAAGGGCAGGCTTAAGACATGGTTAAGTGGCTACTTATGTGGGTGGCAGAATCAGTGCTACAGGCCCACTAGTAGCATTTCTTTACAGGCACATGTACTGCACTTTACTAGGGGCATATAGGTAAATTAAATAAGACAATTGGGTAGGAACCAATGTTACCATGTTTAGGGGAGAGAGCATTTGTACTTTAGCACTGGTCAGTAGTGAGTCCTAAAACCAGCAATAACCAAGTCAGAAAAATGGACGGATGCAGGCAGGCAAAAAGTTGGGGGATGACCACCCTAAGGCTGTCAGGTCCAACATGCGTCCCCCCATCTGAAAGTGGTGAGAGCTACCCAACCCCCTGGGAGCTCTCATCACTAAGGCAGAAGAATCTGGAGAGACCATCAGCATTGGTGTGATCAGTCCCCGGGCGATGCTCCACCATGAAGTCCATTCCCATTAGTGAGCTGGACCACCTGAAGAGTATAGGATTCTCACCCCTCATCTGCATGAGCAATTTGAGGGGGCTGTGGTCTGTCTGAACCCAAAAGTGAGTCTCAAACAGGTATGGCCTCAGCTTCTTCAGTGCACAGACCACAGCAAATGCTTCTCTTTCAATAGCACGCCACCTCTGTTTCCGTGGAAGTAAGCTCCTACTAATGAAAGCTACCGGTTGGTCTAGGCCCTCCTCATTTAGCTGTGCTAAGACTGCCCCTATGCCATGCTCTGAAGCATCTGCCTGCACTATGAATTCCTTGGAGTAATCAGGGGCCCTGAGCACAGGTGCTGTGCACATGGCTTCCTTGACTGGCCTTCTGACTCTGTTCAGATCACCAACTTGGGCTGCTTTTTGGAAGTCATCTCAGTTAAGGGGGCCACAATTGTTGCAGACCTCTTAACAAATCTGCGGTAGTAACCAGTGAGGCCTAGAAAGGCCCTCACTTCAGTTTGAGATTTAGGTGGATGCCAGTGCATGATTATTTCAATCTTGGCCTGGAGGGGCTGCACCTTGCACCCACTTACTAGGTGTACCAAGTACACCCCGGAACCCTGATGACCAATCTGGCACTTCCTATCCTTGATTGTCAGTCCTGCCTGTTGTACAGCCTGGAGCACCCCTTGGAGGTGAAGCAGGTGTTCCTCTCAGCTGGCACTGTAGACGGCAATGTCATTTAGGTAAGCAGGACAGAATTCCTCCTTACCAGCCAGGACCCTGTTAACCAACTGTTGGAAGGTAGCAGGGGCATTCTTCTAGCCAAAGTGCATCACCCAGAATTGTTAATGTCCCTAAGGGGTTGAGAATCCTGACCTCTCTTTTGCCCCCTCAGTCAATGTGATCTCTCAGTAACCTGATGTAAATTCAAAGGAACTGAGGAATTTGGCAGCACCTAACATGTCAATGAGCTTATCAGCTCTGGGGATGGGTATGCGTCAGTATTAGTGATGGATTTGAGACCTCAGTAGTCCACAAACTGAAGTTTTGGTTTGACGCCCAGTGGGGCAGCCTTAGGTACTAGCACAACGGGGCTCGACCAAGGACTGTTGGAAGTTTCAATCAGCCCTAAAGCTAGCATCTTGGCAACTTCTTCCTTGATGCTGGCCTTTACCCTGTCTGACAAACTGTAAGTTCTTTACAGGGGGACTGTCTCCCGTGTGAACACCATGGGCACACAGATGTGTGACTCCAGGGGTGAGAGAAAACAGGAGAACTGTTCCAGTAACTGGTAACAGTCACCTCGCTGGTCTAGGGTCAAGAGTTAGAGAAGTTGACACCCTCTACTGACCTATCACTTTCCTATGAAGAGTTGAGGTCAGGGAGAGGTTCACTCTCCTCCTCCACACCCTCATCTGTCACATGGAGCATTTTGACTTCAGACCTTTCAAAGTGAAGCTTTAGTCTGTTTACATGGAGCACCCTTAGGGGGTCCTAGGGGTCTGGAGGTCTTCTAAATAATTGGCCTCCCCCTTGTGCTCCTTTACTTTGCATTGGCCAGTCCAACGGTTCTGGAGAGGTCTGGGTTTACTGGTTCCATGGCCCATACTTTGTCCCCAGGTTGAAATTCCACCACAGTGGCCTTCTGGTCTTGCCAGCATTTAATTACCTCTTTACTGGCCTCAAAGTTGCTTTTGACATTTTTCCAGAAGCAGTGCATTTGGGTGCGGAGGGCCACCATGTAACTGACCACATCCTTGGGGGGGGCTGGTTTCCTGGGAGCATTCTCCAACCCCTCCTAGACAATGCTTAAGGCCCCCCTGACAGGTTAGCCATAGAGAAGCTCAAAGGGACTGAACCCTAGCTTTTTCAGGGGCACCTCTCTGTAAGGAAAGAGAAGGCATGGCAAGAGGACGTCCCACTTATGCCTCATGGCCTCACGTAGGTCTGTAATCATGCCCTTTAAAGTCTTGTTGAATCTCTCAACTATACCAATGGATTGAGGATGATAGGGTGTGGTGAACCTGTAGGTTACACCGCACACATCCCAAATGAACTTCATGTATGCTAACATGAAGTTAGTGCCCTTGTCAGACACCATCTCTTTGAGGAACCCCACACGGGTAAAGATCCCCATCAGGGTTCTGGTCACCACAGATATAGTCACCATCCTCATAGGGATTGACTCTGGGTAGCGTGTGGCATGGTCCACCAAGACCAGGATGAACCTGTTGCCTAGGGCTGTTCAGGGGTCCAATGGACAAATGAGGTTGATGCCCACCCTTTCAAAGGGGGTGCCAATGATGGGAAGTGGGCTCAGGGGAGCTTTCAGCTTTTTTCCTGAATTCCCACTGGCCTACTAGGTGGGACAGGACCTGAAGAATGTATCTGAGGCTATCTTCATTCGAGGCCAATAGAAGTGGGTGACAAGCCTGGCAAAGGTCTTGTCTTGCCCTAAATGTCCTGCCAGGAGTATGCCATGAGCCAAACCTAGTAGGAGGGCCCGGTAACACTGGAGAACACCAGCACACATGCTGCCCTAGTACCCGGAGCCTTAGGCTCACTATATAGGAGATCATTATCCCAGTAAATTAGGTGATCCCCAGAAACTTCACCTGAGGCCTGTTGTCTCAAGCCCTCAAGAGTGGGACACTCTTTCTGCACTTTGCAGAATTCCTTCCTGGTGGGCCCACCCTCAACTTGCCAGCCAGCAAGCTCAGGTAGGTCACCTAGGGCAGCAATGTCCTCCCTGGTTATCTCAGGGGCCTCCTCCTCAGGGACCCAATCAACGTCCACAGTGGGAGCTTCTGGGACTGGTTTCCCATGCCCCTTGCCCTTCTCCTTGACAGCTGTCTGGGCCATTCTTCCGGGCTCCAGACTCTCTTGACTTCCCTCCCGGGCAACTATGAACTGTGTGGTCATACAGACCCCTTCAGGCAATCCCATCATCTACAAGTGAGACCTGAGCTCTACCTCCCTCCCAGTAGTGTGCTCTAGGTCCTTGCTTAACAGACAATCTACAGGCATGGCAGGACTTACAGCTACTTTTAGAGTACCAGAGACTCCCCCCACTCAAAGGGAACCAGAGCCACCAGTAGATGGCTCTCACGATTGTCAGCGACTATGACTTGGTGGAATGTGTTCAGTAGGATCTGCTCTGCTGACACCAGCTGACCCTTGACAGTAGTCATGATGGCTCCTGTGTCACGCAGAGCCTCCACCCATTGCCCATTAATGGTAACCCACTGCCTATACTTAGAAGTGTTGGCAGGCATTTGGGCTTTGGCATCATATCTGCATCTCTCAGAGACAACAGGGTTACCTCGGTATGTTCTGGGACTACCTCCTCCCCGATTGCTACACTAGCCAACCCATGTGTCTGCCCACCAGTGGGGGGGCTTTGCCCTCTTTGGACATTTGGAGTCGCCTTTAAAGTGACCCTAATTGGAGCACTCTGTACATTGGGGTTCAAACCTCCCTGTCTTATGATCAAAGAACCCTTTCTTTTTAGGATCAGACTGGGACTGGTTACCACTATTCCCTTGGGAATTATTTTGGGGGCCTTTAGAGAACTCCTTATTTTAAAGTTTTTCTCCCCCCTCTTTCTTATTTTGGGAACCCTGACCACCATTCTGGGATCCCCCCAGATACCTTGTTGGACACTCTGGTGCTAGCCCAGAGGTCCCCCTCCTTGGCAAGCTTCCTGGGTTCGGTCAGCTTACTGTCAACTACGTGGTGGCAACTCTGTAAAACAAATACTGAGCATATGCTCTCTCAGGATTAAACTGTACAACCCAATGTAATCACTGATTTTTCTGCTCCACACCCAGCCATTCAGTGCCTTATTGGAGTGATCAATGAAGTCTACCCAGGTTTGGTTGGGGAGCTTGCTACTGTCCCTGAATCTTTGGTGATACTTCTCAGGGGTCAGTCACAATTTGGCAATCAAAATGGTTTTCATGGGAGTGTATTTGTTCCGGTCCCCCACCTCTAATGTCAGGTGTGTGCACCTCCCAAGTGTAAGCATGCTTCCACATACCCGCCCCCCCCAGTGCTCTTCAGGAACCCCATGTGTCCACAGTGCAACGTCATAAGCAGATAACCACTTGTCATTGTCATCTCCCACCAATTAACTGGGCACCAAATCCTTGGGAATTTGAACCTTCTTGTTTCCAGCAGTTCCTGCATGTTTGCTGCCACCATCACTGCTGGATTCCGACTGTCTAGCATTGAGCTCCAGCTCCTTCGTACTCAGGTTCATGAGCCAATAGAAGTTTCTTCTCAGCTAAGGCTCATTCAGCCTCAGCCTGCCTTTCAGCTTTTTCAGCTTCTCTCTCAACCTTCCTCTCCTCTGCCTCCATTTTAATTTTGCCAACTGCAGCGATGTTGCGGTAATGTCTGACTTGTGTTGCAGGCCACAGTCATTGTGTGTGGCGATGTCCACAGAGAGGGAGCAGGCTGCGGTGTGGGTGCTGGCATCGCTAAAGCCATTCCCGGAATTGCTGAAGTCGGAAAACTAGCTAAAGCTAGAAGGTGGAGTCTTTTCTGTGTCTGAGACTTCAAAACAGTCGGCAAGCTCAATCCAAGCCCTTGGAGAGAACATTTGAGGAAAGAAGATTCCTTCCAGCAAAGTCAGGGGCCAGCAGGCAAGTTGCGATCAGCACTGGGGTGATTGACATTGGCACCGCCGTGCTTGTCCTCAGCTTTCCACACTGCTGTAGTCACTGGATCAATGATCCTGGTGGTTTGCGGCAGCTTTGTGGCAGTCTGACCGCCAGCATCTAAACCTGGCAGTCTTACCACCAATGATGCAGCTGTCAGACCACCACCATGGGTGTGGCACTCCTAGGACTGCCATACTCATAATCAGGCCCTATCTCCTGATAAAAAATGGGAAAAACAGCAGAAATAATAATAAAATATTTATTCAATTATTTAAAAATGCTAGAAAATATAACACATGTACATCAATGTTCCCAAAATGTTTACAGAAATTGTACGATATATAATAAATAATTTCATAACGGATATAAAAATATTTTGTATATATTATCATATTTATGGTAAATAACAGTATGAAAATATATGTAAAATAGGTTTCTAAAAACATTTAAAAATGTACAATGTTTAAAAAATATGAAAATGTATATAACTGAAAATTAATTCGGATTCATTTGTTCTGTATTTGTTTAACAAGTATTAAAAAACTATTTTATATTAAATAATTTCATAGCACATTTAAAATGATTTAAGTATTTATGTTAAATAACACTATGAAAATGTTTGTAAAATATGTTTGTGAAAACATTTAAAAAAGTACAATGTTTAAAAAATATAGAAATTGACATTACTGAAAATGTATTGAAAATATTTTTTTATTTTTCTTTAACTACTATTAATAAAAATGTAAAATATTAAATAAAACCTGACAAATTCACTTTCTAATAGCTATATTTCAAAAATATGAAAAAGTTGGAATACGTTTTTTTCTTCAAAATAAAAATAATAAAACATTATGGGGTTACTAGGAGTCGACTCGCTGTGGTGGTTATGACCACCACCGGTTTGGCTGTCCGAACGCCAAATTAAGACTGTCACATGACCGCCTTCTCCACCAGGAACAATGTTCCTGAAGAGATGATAGCAGGTGCAGGTTGAAATCCTGCTGATTACAACCTTGTTCTCCGCCAGCATCTTCATTGCATTACCACTGCGATGGAAAGGCTGGTGGAGAACGGGTGCAACTACTTTTAAACATTATTTAATACTACAAACATAATTCATTCTGCCCTGACTTAACTACAAAGAAAATAACATAACCATACCACTAAGGGCCCCATTATAAGAATGGCAGTCAGACTGTAGACTGCCATGTTGGCGGTCCCAAAAAGATCACCATGTTGGCAGTCTTACATACCACCATATTACGAGCTATTCAGGCAGGGCCACCAACTGCCAACCAAAAAAATAGACCAGCAGTGGCGCGGAGGGCAGGAAATAGGCAGTCTGACCTTCAGCTCAAACAGCCCTGCGACCAACCACTGACCCTATTACAAGTCCAAAGTCACAGTGGAGGTCGTCCATTGTGGTCCAAACCACATCGGTCCACGGTCACCAAAGTAATACATAACTAACTGCACATTGTATGCATTTGAAAACACCACAGCTGACACACATTGCCACACTCAACACACTTGCAAATCGCTCTGTAAAACAACCCTTCACACACCACAATCCTTTGCATTTTCAAAGAAAGACTCAACAAGACAGAGTGCATTAAAAAAAATAGAGTAGGCACCCCTTCAATTTTTAATACAACTCATACAACACCCAGCACACACTTTTTCCAGTCACACACTTTTGTACTTCCCTGCTTTAATAAGACACTGTCACCTGTTATTGATTTTTTTTAATCACCATGTCACCTATGAAAAATCCACATTTCACTGATGATGAGTTTAGAGTTATGGTGGATGAAATCACAAGAGTAGAGCCACAATTGTTTGGAGCAGAAGTCCAGCACACTTCTCTCAGAAGGAAAATGGAAATGTGGGACAGGATCGTCAACAGAGTGAATGCTGTAGGCACCACCCTCCGCAAAAAGGACGACTTCAGGAAGAGGAGCAACGACCTCAGGGGCAAGGTCCTTTCCATGGCCTCCAGGCACCAGTTGCAGGCCAAGAAGACTGACACCCACACTCCTCCTTTCTAACTCACTTCTTGGAAGGAGAAGGTCTTGGCCATGCTGCATCCTGAGGGCTTGACAGGAATATCTGAGGGAGTGGAGTCTGGTAAGTCACAACAATAAAAATGTCACCTAAATGCCATGTCATGCTTGCTTACAGCTCACCTACTGTCACCTTTACTATCACCCCACTCACCAGTCTAGTCTCCACTTGTCCAAAGACCCCTGTCTGGCAACTCACAGTTGTAGTAGACTCAGCTAGGGGAACAACATCTGTGTATAGTGTGTGTAGTACAGGACTGACAAGACTACAACTACTAGCAGGCACTGTTATAATGACTCCTTATACCAGCACAGTCTTCTCGCCTCCAAATTCTCCTGTTTGTAAACTCACCATTGAAGTGTACACACCTGGGAGGGTAACACTTGTATAGTGTGTGTAGTACAGGGACCAGTGTTATTTCCTCAATAAACACCTGTGTCTCAACTACCTATTGAAGTTTACTCCCCTGGGAGAAAAACATAATTGTAGTGTATGTAGTACAGGGAGTTACATGACTGCACCTCACAGGAAGCTATCTTACTGTCACTTCAATCAACAACTCACAATCCTCTTCTCCAAACACTGTTAGGAAATCACACACAAAGTGGACTCACCTGTGGGAATGAAATTTACCAAGTGCATGAAGTAGAGGGAGTGACATGACTGCTAAGGCCAGTAGGCTCTGTCTCACCAACTAACATATGCTCAGTGTTCACATGCCCAAATACCCCTGTGTCCTCATTCACAAATAAAGTGTACTCACCTGGAGTGATTATTTTTCTATACTGTGTGTAGTACAGTCAGTAACATGACTGCAACTCCCAGAAGGCCTTGTGTCTTCAACTCCAATCACCAGTCCAGTATCCACCTGTCCAAAGACCTCTGTCTGGCATCTTACATTTGTAGCAGACTCATCTGGGAGGATAACATCTGTGTGTGTATAGGGACTGACAGGACTGCTAAGGCCAGGAGTGTATGTAATTTTAACCACCAGCTCAGTGTACCATTGTCCAAATACCCCTGTTTAGTCAGTCCCAATTGATGTTTACTCACGTGGGAGGACAACATTTGTATAGTGCGTGTAGTAGAGAGAGGTAACTGACTGCAACTCCTAGCAGGTAATGAAAATTAAGCATTAACCTTATCTAGTTGAAGAATGTCAAATCAGTATGTAGGCAAATCCCATTGTCATGTTCATTATGCATAACATATGTTGAGGTCATATAATAGAAGGCACTATACATATTGCTGGTCATATAAATGGTCAAAAAGACTAGGGGGGTCATTACGACCCTGGCGGTATAAGGCGCTTACCGCCGTGCAGAAGACTGCCAATACACCGCCGTGGCGGCGGTAAACCGCCACAGCTATTATGACACACATTACGGAATCTGCCGAAATTCAGACACCCACACAATACCGCCACACCAAAGGTCAGCGATAAACTGGCGGAAACACATCCTCCACCTCCACGCCAACAGAAACACGCTCATGCTATTACGACCCACGAATCCACGCAGCGGTCTTTCAACCGCGGTATTCCATTGGCGGTACACACCGCCGCGCTCAAAATACACACACATCTACAAAACACCGCCACATTGGACATTTCGAAATACACACACCTGAGACACATACACACACCACTCCCACACACCCAACACAACATAAAACACACACCCACATCACCCACAAACCCCTACAACCAGAAATTCTGAGAGAAGGCGAGAGAGAGAGCACAGAATAGACAACCCCATCACACAGAGGCACACAACACCATCACCCACACAACATCCAAGCACAAAACACCACATACCACTACACTCACCACACTCATCACCACATACACCACCCCACACATCACACACACCACCCCATGTCACGCCAAAGACACCCCCGCTTCTCCGAGGAGGAGCTCAGGGTCATGGTGGAGGAAATCCTACGGGTAGAGCCACAGCTATTTGGCTCACAGGTACAGCACACATCAATTGCAAGGAAGATGGAGCTATGGCAAATAATAGTGGACAGGGTCAACGCAGTGGGACAGCACCCAAGAAATAGGGAGGACATCAGGAAGAGGTGGAACGACCTACGGGGGAAGGTGCGTTCAACGGTATCCAGGCACCACATCGCGGTACAGCGGACGGGCGGCGGACCCCCACCTCCTCCTCCTCAATTAACAACATGGGAGGAGCAAGTCTTGACCATCTTGCATACTGAGGGCCTCGGAGGAGTCGTCGGAGGAACGGACACTGGTAAGTCAAATCTTAACTATCACATCCCCCACCCTACCTGCATGCTATCACACACCCCCACCCTCACACCCTCCCCTATCACCCAAACTCCTCACTAATGTACTAAGAACACCAACTACACATCCCAACCCCAAGACCTGAATGACACAACTAACCATGGACACTCATCACTAAAGCATGCCCACTGCACATACCCAGAACACCCCCCAACCATCAGCACACAGCCCCACACACAGGAATGCCTGCACTGGGGTTCATGCACTCCCAACCATTGCACACCATTACACACACACATGCAATAATCATGTACTTATACCCCCGCAGGAACCCGAAGGAACGTCACCACACCAGAGGGTCCAGACAACACCACTCCACCCCCAGAAGAGGCCCACGGTGACGAGAGCAGCTCTACCCTACTGGATCTTGATGACCAGCCCGGACCATCGTGGGCAGTCGGTTCCCCTCGCACAGGCACAGCCCAACATTGACCTTCCACCCTCTGGTAACACCAGCACAGCACCCACCCAGCGGGCCCAAACCTCCCTACCCAGGACATGTCAATCAGCGGTGTGTCCACCACTACAGGGCACCCAGGCTAACCCACCACCCCAACAACAACAGGGACCTGGGGGCAGTGGTAGTGGGCACACGATTCAGGGGACGGAGGCACAGGAACACAGGGGAACTGGCAGGGCTGCTGTGTGACAGAGGGAGGACAGGCCAAGGGAACCAACTCTCCACGAGGCCCTCTTCTCCTTCATGGGAGCATACCACCACTCCCAGGAGACGATGGCCACGGTCCTGGACATGTTGCAGGAGACCCTGCGTCTACAGGAGGAGCAGTATTTGGGGTTCAGGGAGGAGCTGAGGACCATCGGCTCCGCCCTGGGCACCATCGTAGGGGTGCTGACGGACATTCAAAAGACTTGAGGGACACCGTGGCACTCCAAGGGGCCCCTGACACTAGCCAGGACGATGAACTGCCTACCACCTCCGCTGGCGCTAGTGGACAGGACGCCCCGCCACAGGACCACCACACCAGCACCCCATACCCTGCAGACTGACAACCACCACGCAAGCGGGCCCTGAGATCCAGGAACAGGACAGAGCAAGATGGCAAGACCCCCGCCAGGAAATAAGACCACCCTGATTGTCCCCCCACTGTCCCACTTTGTTACCCTGTCCAAATCGGAACTGCCCCAGCTCAACTTCACAGGATAGAGGTAGACGTGTGAAAGTTAATGTAATGTTACACCGGAAAATGTACTCACCTGAGTTTCACTGGAAATATTGCTGTATGACTGACTCCCTGTTGTCGTTTTCTTCTTCCTCAGCTTCATCCTCATCACTGTCCACAGGCTCCACAGGCTCAACAGCTGCCATAACACCGTCATCTGGATCATCCTCCTGCAAAAAAGGCACCTGGCGTCGCAATGCTAAATTATGGAGCATGGAGCAGGCGATGATGATGTCGCACACCTTCTTTGGTGAGTAGAATAGGGACCCACCTGTCATATGGAGGCACCTGAACCTGGCCTTAAGAAGGCCGAAGGTGCGTTCGATAACCCTCCTAGTCCGCCCATGGGCATCATTGTAGCGTTCCTCTGCCCTGGTCCTGGGATTCCTCACTGGGGTCAATAGCCAGGAAAGGTTGGGGTAACCAGAGTCCCCCAATAGCCATACATGGTGCCTCTGAAGTTGACCCATCATATCAGGGATGCTGCTATTGCGCAGGATAGAGGCGTCATGCACAGAGCCAGGGAACATAGCATTTACCTGCGAGATGTACTGGTCTGCCAAACAGACCATCTGCACATTCATCGAATGATAACTCTTCCGGTTCCTGTACACCTGTTCACTCCTGCGGGGGGGACCAGAGCTACATGGGTCCCATCAATGGCACCTATGACGTTTGGAATATGTCCAAGGGCATAGAAGTCACCTTTCACTGTAGGCAAATCCTCCACCTCGGAAAAATGATGTATCTCCTTACGTGTTTCAGCAGGGCAGCCAACACTCTGGACAACACGTTTGAAAACATAGGCTGGGACATCCCTGATGCCATGGCCACTGTTGTCTGAAAAGACCCACTTTTCAAGGAAATGGAGCACTGACAGCACCTGCACGTCAGGGGGGATTCCAGTCGGATGGCGGATTGGTGACATCAGGTCTGGCTCCAACTCGGTACATAGTTCCTGGATTGTGGCACAGTCAAACCTGTAGGTGACGATTAAATGTCTCTCTTCCATTGTCAACAGGTCCACCAGCTGTCGGTACACCGGAGGATTCCGCCATCTTCTCACATGTCCCAGCTGACGGTGCCTATGAAGGACAACAGCGAATAACCAGTCAATATTCCTCCAGGTATGTATCCACAGTCACACACAAGACTACACCAGACAATGAACCCTTCCTGTATGTGTGTTGAGTGTAGGCCTCGGTATTTGTGACGCAGTTGAAAAAGAATCCATGTGGGCCCCTGAAATGGCGGCTGTCTAACCTCTAAACTGGGACAATGTGATTGTGGGGTAACAGCGCTGGCGTTGCACACCGTCGCGGTAGGCGGTCGTAGACCGCGGCGCACTGCTGCATTGGTTAACATTGGACCCTATGGGTCCCAGGAGCCAATGAATAGGTGCGCTGGCGGTGATGATGCGCACCGCCGCGGACGTCACCGCTGCGGATGTCACCGCCATTTTCTATCTGTTCAATCACTAGATACCTGACCTTGGACAGGAGAGGACCTACACTGCTAGTGCTGCTGTGACCTCGATCTGGAAGCGACGATGGCTGCTGCGTCTGGGGAAAGGGCCCCTGCCTTCACTGCACAGGAGTTGGAGAAACTTGTGGATGGGGTCCTCCCCCAGTACATGCTACTCTACGGTCCTCCAGACCAATAGGTTAGTACACAGGGAGCACGTTGTATGGGCTAGGCCTGGGTGGACAGGGCTGGGGGGGAAGAGTGAAGGGGGCAGAGTTCATACTACAGTAAAGAATGGGAATAAATGGGCCACATGGTCAGAGTAGGGAGGTGGCCACTCACATTGATGGTGCAGTTGGTAATGACTGTTCCTCTTCCCTTGTGCATGTCATGTAGGTCAGCGCCCACCAGAAGAGGGACATTTGGCGTGCCATCGCCAAGGAGGTCCGGACCCTGGGGGCCCACCAGAGACGGGGCACCCACTGCCGGAAGAGATGGGAGGACATTCGCCGCTGCAGCAAGAAGACGGCGGAGGCTCAGCTGGGGATGGCCTCCCAACGTGGGAGGGATGCCCGTCGCACCATGACCCCCCTGATGTTCCGGATCCTGGCGGTGGCCTACCCGGAGTTGGATGGGCGCTTGAGGACATCACAGCAGACACAAGGGGGTGAGTACAACCTCATTCTGCGGACTTTGCGTGCAGTGGAGGGGTCTGGGTGGGGGAGGTGGGCTGTGGGTGTCCCTAGGCCAGGGCGAATTCGGTAGGCAAGGCCCCTCCGTAATGTAGGCCATGTGGCACTCTACCCCACCTCAGAAGAGTGCCAAGTTGAGGTATAGTTGCCCCTGTGGCATCCATGTGCGCAGATGTCCACCATTGCCATGTAGGACATATCCCAGAAATTGCATGTGCAGAGGCCAGGAGCACGGCGTAATGCATGGGGCTGCTGCGTCTGTCTTGTCCGCCAACGGTAGCGGTATGCCATGCACTAAAACTCTCTTACTTCTGTCTCCCCCCCTTTTTCTGCTCTCCCTGTCCTTTTGTACATCAGCATCATCAGGCGGAGGTACAGTGGCACCGGAGCACGAGGGAGCTGCATCCCACATGGCCATGGAGGGCC
Source organism: Pleurodeles waltl (assembly GCF_031143425.1). Classification (NCBI taxonomy): domain Eukaryota; kingdom Metazoa; phylum Chordata; class Amphibia; order Caudata; family Salamandridae; genus Pleurodeles; species Pleurodeles waltl. Next base: position 458,494,307 of record NC_090444.1, on the reverse strand, counting down.
ACACCACAGACTCTGAATGCACCAGTGGGACGGAGGGCGAGGGGAGCTTCACGTCGGCCACCGGATCAGCAACCAGCGACACAGACTAGTCCGACGATGGGAGCTCCCTTGTGGTGGCGGCACCATCTGTGCCCCCCACTTCTACAGGTATAGCCGCCACCTCTGCTACCAGCACTGCCCTCCCAGCAGCCCCTCAGCGTTCGCCCCGTGCCCGCTCACCCAGGAGGGTGGGCATCACCTTCGCCCCAGGCACCTCAGGCCCTGCCCCAGTCACCCCTGCTGCCCTCAGTGAGGAGGCCATTGACCTCCTCAGGTCACTCACTGTTGGGCAGTCTACCATTGTGAATGCCATCCAGGGTGTAGAACGAGAGTTGCAACACGGTAATGCATTCCTGGAGGGCATTCATTCTGGTCAGGCTGTCCTTCAGCGAACCCTGCAATCTCTGGCCTCAGCACTGATGGCAGCCATTGTCCCTGTGTCTAGCCTCCCCCCTCCAACTTCCTCCACCGAGACCCAATCCCCTGTACCCCAGCCCATCCCAAGCACACCTACAGACCAGCATGCACACAAGTCAACACACACAAGTAGCTCAAGCAAACATAGGCACCACACACATCACAGGCACTCACACAAGCATCACACACATACAGATACAGCAACATCCACTGTCTCCACTGTGTCCCCCTCCTCTTTTTCTCCCTCCTCCCTCCCAGTCTCGTCTACACACACACCTGCATGCACCACATCTACAGGCACTAGGACTCGCACCAGGACACCCAGCACCACAAGCCGCTCACCTGCACTCACCACCTCCACTGCCATTTACACGTCCCCTGTGTCCTCTCCCAGTGTGTCTGTAACGCCCCTCCCAAAGTACCCAAACGCCGGCAATCACTCACCCAACATCCATCCACCTCACGACAGCCTCCAGTACCTGCACCTGCACCCAAAACAGCTAAAGTGACACCTCCTACAACCACCTCCTCTTCCTCCACTCCCAAACCCCCTCCAGCTACCCATCCCAGTGTCCGTCAGAAACTGTCCCTCTGTCAAATTGACCTTTTTGCCCCCACCCCCCCCTCCAATTCATCAGTCCCGTCGTAGCGCCTCAGCCAAAAAGCCTCCAGTACCAGTGGTGCGTGTTCCAGGTTTTTGGAGTGCACCGTCCACCAGGGCAGGCAGTAGGACCCGGAGCCAAGGCACTGGCAGCCCACCCCCTGTATAGGCTCCAAAATTGGAGAGTGGACGACGGGACCGTGTCAAGACTCCTGGTTGGACAACAAGTGAAATGGGATCGAAGGCGATTGGTGAGTCAGCTGTAACTCCAAAAAAGGTGGGGAAGGTCCAGAGGAAGTCTGCCCAGCCTGTTGTGAGTGTCACGGCGGAGAAGTGCGCCATCTTTTCCGGCGGTCCAGACACAACCGCCAGCACCGTCGTCACTGGTCCAGAGACCACCGCCAGAGTCACAGCCCAGGAGGGCCCAAGTATCGTCACTGGGCCAGAGACCACCGCCAGAGTCACAGCCCAGGAGGGCCCAAGTATCGTCACTGGTCCAGAGACCACCGCCAGAGTCACAGCCCAGGAGGGCACAAGTATCGTCACTGGTCCAGAGACCACCGCCAGAGTCACAGCCCAGGAGGGGACAGGATGCCACAGCCCCGCTGGCCAATGATGGAACGTCATGCCACACACCAATGTCCAGTGTGAAGATCGTCATGCCACACACCAATGCCCAGTGTAGAGATCGTCATCCCACACACCAATGTCAGTATCAGGACCGCCATGGCAAAACACCGCTGAACATTCATGAACCTCAATGGCAAAGCACCGCTGAACAGGGCAAAGACCGCCATGGTGAAGACCGCTGAACAAGGCAAAGACCGCCATGGTGAAGCCCGCTGAACAGGGCAAAGACCGCCATGGCAAAGCACCGCTGAACAGTCATGAACCTCAATGGCAAAGCACAGCTGAACAGGGCAAAGACCGCCATGGTGAAGACCGCTGAACAGGGCAAAGACCGCCATGGCAAAGCACCGCTGAACAGTCATGAACCTCAATGGCAAAGCACCGCTGAACAGGGCAAAGACCGCCATGGTGAAGACCGCTGAACAGGGCAAAGACCGCCATGGCAAAGCACCGCTGAACAGTCATGAACCTCAATGGCAAAGCACCGCTGAACAGGGCAAAGACCGCCATGGCAAAGCACCGCTGAACAGAGCAAAGACCGCCATGGCAAAGCACCGCTGAACAGTCATGAACCTCAATGGCAAAGCACCGCTGAACAGGGCAAAGACCGCCATGGTGAAGACCGCTGAACAGGGCAAAGACCGCCATGGCAAAGCACCGCTGAACAGTCATGAACCTCAATGGCAAAGCACCGCTGAACAGGGCAAAGACCGCCATGGTGAAGACCGCTGAACAGGGCAAAGACCGCCATGGCAAAGCACCGCTGAACAGGGCAAAGACCGCCATGGCAAAGCACCGCTGAACAGGCATGGACTGTGTAGGAATGAATGGACCGCCACATCAGGCATCCTTATCCCAAGTGCTGCTGGGACAGTGACAGGACAGGAACTTTCACGGGGAGACACATCCAGTCTGGGCACCAGTCCCCCTCCAGAACAAGTGGAGACCTGCATCTACTTGAGAGACTGTGGCTTTGCACTCCCCAGGATGGCACAGTGGGCAAGCCACCCACTGTAGAGACTTGAGAGACTGTGGCTTTGCACTCCCCAGGATAAAGCAGTGGGCAACCCACCCACTGTAGAGACTTGAGAGACTGTGGCTTTGCACTCCCCAGGATGGCACAGTGGGCAAGCCACCCACTGTAGAGACTTGAGAGACTGTGGCTTTGCACTCCCCAGGATGGCACAGTGGGCAAGCCACCCACTGTGGAGACTTGAGACACTGTGGCTTTGCACTCCCCAGGATACATCAATGGGCATGGAGCCCCATCGTGGATCTGGCTTCGCATTCATCTGGCTGAGGTGCCCCACCTTCCCTTCCCCCTGAGGTGCCTGTTTTATTTCTATCTGATGCCCCGGCAGTGTTCTCGCCGATTTTGGTCAGGTATCTATTGTGGGCCTCGCCCATGCATTTTTGGACTGTTGGTGCACGGACATTGTTGTGTACATATCTGCACTACTTCTTGTATTGTATATATAATTATGAGTGATTTGGACATATATATCTGTATATTTTTGTATGACATGTATATTGGCACATTACAATGTTTGACCAAAATTCGCTTTGTCTTTGGATTCTTCCGGGGGATTGTGGGTTGTTACTGTGATATTTTTGACTGCATTGGTGTGTATGTTGTAATATGCGAGGGTGGGGGTGTTTGGTGGGTGTCCCCCTAACTTTTGCCTCCCCCGCCCCGTGTCGTAGGTGCAGTACTCACCGGTATCTTCTGCGCCTACTTCGCTGTTGGTCGTAAAGGAGCAGAAAGACAAGGGCAGGTAGAATTTGCAGTTTGGGGTCCATGGAGTCGTCGTTCCTTGTGGGATATGTTAAGGTGAGCGTTTTCCCACAGCACAAGCTGTTTCCGCCGTGTTTTTATCCACGGTGAATCCGCCCCGGAAAAGGTGGCGGATTGGCGGGTTTTGATAGTGTGGGCAGTACATTGTCTCCTGCCTGTCTGTTGGCGGTGACCGCAGCGCTGCTTGTCTGTACCGCCGTGGCAGGCGAAGTGTTAAAGTGGCTGTCTTTGTTGGCGGTTTACGCCAGGGTCATAATTCCCTTTTTTTGTCCGTCGGCCTGTTTGCGGTATTACCGCACCTTTTACACCGTCCGCCAGGGTCGTAATGACCCCCTAGATAGTCCACCCAAAGTCATCAATTCACAGGAACAACGTATATCCAAAGGTCATAATCTTTTATTTCATCAGTTGCAAGCCATGCGTCACAAAGAATAGCATCAGCCAACACATGTTTTGTCCCCCTCTTTGGGACTTTCTCAAGGCTGAATCAAATATAAACATAAAAAACATAATTAGGTCTATAATCATTAATCAATCCATATATACATTGGTGATAGACCAGCATCAAAGAAAACAAATGTATTTGTTCACCTTAATTGAATTAAGAAAAAAATTACACCTTGAGCATTCATTAAAAATCCCCTGCGTATAGGGATATAAAAAATGATTATTTTCATAGAAAAGAGTGATGAGAGGAAGCCACAAAAGCCATTGACCCCATGCAAGAAAAAATATAAAATATAGAAAAGATGAGTAAAGTATATTGAGAGTCACCCTGTTAAAGTGACCAAAAGCACAAAGGAAGTCTGTAAAAACAGAACATATTATCACCTCAATGAAATTAAGTCACTCCTGGGTCCCCAAAGGGAACCATGACCCATACAAAATAAAAGACATGCAGAAAGGAGTAGTAGATGTTGCGGTCCAAAAAATGACAAAATGAACAAACAAAATTGATTTCCATAAAAAGCCGTTAAGGCCAGAATGAGTAGTATGAATCTGAGATCTGCAAGCCTACCTTAACGGGTTATCCACAATGTGCCAAGCATGGGGTCCATATGATAAAGTCCAAATTCAAAGTTATGCAAGCAAATATTAAGATTGTTCTAAAAGTAAAAAGGAAGATCCATCCATAGACAATGATACGTATAATGTCTGATCTGCAATTATATCAACAATTCAAACAAATAAGTGCCTAAGGAGCCCCATCACTAAAATTAGAATTATCCTTAATAATTATGTGAATGTGCACTGGAATAACAAAACCAAGGCCCATATTTATAATTTTTGATTTAAAACTGTGCAAATGCAGTTTTGCGTCAAAAAGTATAGCACCGGCTTGCGTCATTTCAGAGTGCCAGCCAGGCACCATATTTATGGAATCCCGCAAGCCGGCGATAAGGGTGGGCTATCGTCTGGGAAAATTACGTTAGCTGGGTGGGGGTGGCGGTATGGGGGAAGGGGGTTTTGCACAAAAAAATGACACTAGGCTGGTTAGAGGCAAAAAATGTGCCTTTAACCAGCCTAGCGTCATTACCTGACCCAAAACCATCCATACCAAATTAATCCTGTCCTATAAAGGACAGGAGTCATGCCCACCAACCCAATGGCCAGCACAGGGGACAAGGGTCCCCTGGGCATGGCCACTGCATCCAGTGCCGTGAATGGGGGGCCATTTCAGTTTGGCACTTTAAAAATTAATTTAAAATACTTACCTCTACTTAACCTACTTACCTGGGATGGGGTCCCCCCCATCCTCTGGTGTCCCTCCGGCGTGGGTGGGGTTTTCCAGGGGCTTGAGGTGAGCACTTGTGGGCTCTTTCCATGTAGTTTGACCATGAAAATGGGTCCACAGGTCCCCTAATGTCTGCCCTGACCCAGGCATTAACCTGTTCTGTGCCTTGGACGAGATGATCTCGTCCAAGGCTACAGTTCCCCTGTGCCTTGGACGAGATCATCTCGTCCATGGCACAGGGGAACTTGGGGGCGCGCTAGCGCGCCCCCCGTGCACCCCCCTTCCCCCCCCAGGCGGGGATGGAAGGGGAAGACCTTCCCCTTCCACCCCCGCCCCCCCCCACGGCAATCCGATGACGTCAGCGCGCGCTCAGCGCGCTGACGTCATCGAGTGTTGCCGGCGCGCTGGAAGCCATTTGCTTCCAGCGCGTCTTCGGAGCAGGAGCTCTAAGGTGAGTCCTCTCCGTTTTTGGGGGGCGGGGGGTTTGAGAAAACAGACATGGGGGGAAAGGAAAGGGTTTTTCCTTTCCCCCTGTGTCTGTTTTCTCAAGATTCCTGCTCCACGATCGCGGGCAGGGCCCGCGATCGTGGAGCAGGAATCTCCACTAGCCACCAGGGATTTTCTGTTTGACTAAATTTGGGGGCGACCCCTTGGGCAAGGGTCGCCCCCCCCGGGGGCAATTTTTATTTGGATTTCGCCCCCCCCCTGGGGGCAGATCGGCCGTTTTTTCGGCGGATCTGCTCCCAGGGGGGGGGGCGAAAACCACTAGACACCAGGGATGTATTGTTTTATGTTTGTTTTTGGGGGCGACCCCTTGGGCAAGGGTCGCCCCCCCCGGGGGCAATTTTTATTTGTATTTCGCCCCCCCCTGGGGGCAGATCGGCCGTTTTTTCGGCGGATCTGCCCCCAGGGGGGGGCGAAAACCACTAGACACCAGGGATATCGTTTTTTGTGTGTGTTTTTGGGGGCGACCCCTTGGGCAAGGGTCGCCCCCCCCCCGGGGGCAATTTTTATTTGTATTTCGCCCCCCCCTGGGGGCAGATTCGCCGATTTTTCGGCGGATCTGCCCCCAGGGGGGGGCGAAAACCACTAGACACCAGGGATATATTTTTTTATGTTTGTTTTTGGGGGCGACCCCTTGGGCAAGGGTCGCCCCCCCCCCCCCGGGGCAATTTTTATTTGTATTTCGCCCCCCCCTGGGGGCAGATCGGCCGTTTTTTCGGCGGATCTGCCCCCAGGGGGGGGCGAAAACCACTAGACACCAGGGATATCGTTTTTTGTGTGTGTTTTTGGGGGCGACCCCTTGGGGAAGGGTCGCCCCCTGAAAGGGGGCACAGAGGTGTTGCCCATTTCTGCCCCCCTTGGGGTCCGATTGGCCAATTCTTTTACGCCCATCTACCCCGAGGGGGGCAGGATCCACTTAGGTACCAGGGACAACTTCTAAGTTCTTGGTGGTGGGGTGTTTGTCAACTGGCAAAGTATTTGTATTTGTGATTATAACAATTTATTTCTTCTTTTTCTTCTAGTTCAACGCTTTTGCTTCCTTTGCTGTGGATCTTTGAGGTTTTGGCAGTAGTTGTCCAGTGGTTTGCATAGTTGCATGTTTTAGGTAAGTGAACGCAATTTACTCCAAAGGAGTATTGTTGACATGTTTGTAGGTGGTGTACTAAATGCAGTATTGTGTGTTTGACATTGTCCTTAGATTTGAGCACAGTGGTGTTTGTGTTGTCATATGTCTAAATTGCTTTTTTCTTTTTTCTTTTTAGTGGGATATCATTGGTGATTGCTGTCTGTGCAGAGTAGTTGCTTGGTGAGTAGCTATTTCAGGCAACTGTGTGGTATAGTTTTTTGTAGTACATAACTCTTTGTGATAAAGCTACACTTTGTTCATTACTTATTTTAGTGCTAGTTGTTGTTGGCAATCCATTTGTTGTTAGGATCATGGCTAGCCGCAAAGTGACCGCTCAGCAGGTTGTTCGCATGCTCTTTGAGTCGTCTTCAGACCATGATTACGACACTGACTCTGCATCTGAGGCAGAGGAGGAAGCAGGAGATTCTGGAAGTGAGTTTTCTGTCCAAGAGCATTCTTCTGATGAGGAAGCTACTCTCAGTGCAGATGAAGGGCCTGTGTTAGAGGAGGACATTGATGTGCCAAGAGTGCAGCAGCCTGGGGCTGCAGGGTTTCCCATTGGAAGACCTGACACCTGGATTGCCCCAAACATGGAGCAGCCACAGTTACCTGCATTTACTGGTCTCCCAGGGAGTAGAGTTAATACGGAAAACTTTCTGCCTGTCCAATTCTTTCACTTGTTTATGGACGATGTATTTTTGGAAGAGATTGTGGAGCAGACAAATGTGTATGCAGAGCAATATTTGCGGGACAACGCTGCCAGACTTAAGCCTCAGTCTAGAGCTACTCATTGGGTTCCCACATATCTGGAAGAGATGAAAAGGTTTTTAGGTTTGACTTTTTTGATGGGGTTGATCAGGAAGCCGTCACTGGCTTCTTATTGGTCTACTAGTCCCTTGATGGCAACTGCTATATTTCCTGCAACTATGACACGTAATCGGTATTTGCTTCTTCTTCGTATGCTGCATTTTGTAGACAATGCTTTAGCCTTGCCACGAGATCACCCTGATTGTGACCGCCTTTTTAAGATTAGGCCTGTCCTTGATCATTTTGTGGATCGGTTTTCAGAGGTCTATGTTCCAGGCAAAGAGATAAGTGTGGACGAGTCTTTGGTCCTTTTCAAGGGGCGTTTAGTTTTTAAGCAGTACATCCCTAGTAAGAGGGCACGGTATGGGATTAAATTGTATCTGCTGTCAGAAAGCAGTACAGGATATGTTTATAATTTCCGGGTCTACACTGGTAGGGATTCCAGTATTGACCCTCCTGGTTGTCCGGCCACTTTTGGAGTTAGCGGAAAAATTGTGTGGGAACTTGCTAGACGGCTGTTTAACAAAGGTCACCATTTGTACGTAGATAATTTCTACACTGGAGTGCAGTTGTTCAAGGAGTTGTTTAGGGTGGACACTGTTGCTTGTGGCACAATCCGTTCTAACCGCAAAGGCTATCCAAGGGAGCTTGTCTGTAAAAAACTTGAGAGGGGACAGTGCAGTGCCTTGCGGAATAATGAGCTGTTAGCTATGAAATTTTCAGACAGGAGGGATGTGTACATGCTATCGACCATCCACGATGAGAGTACTTCCCCTGTGGCTGTTTGGGGTCAGGTTGCGGAAGTGCGCAAACCTGCGTGCATTTTGGACTACAATAGGCACATGGGTGGTGTTGATAGAGTAGATCAGAGGTTGGAACCTTACACTGCTCTTCGTAAGTCGTATGTGTGGTATAAAAAGTTGGCCCTACATTTATTTCATTTGGCAACTTTTAATGCCTTTATTGTATACAAGGATTGTTCACCTGAGTCAAGGATGACTTTTGTTAAATTTCAGGAGTCGGTGATAGAAAGCCTTATTGTGGTGGAACCGGCAAGAGTTCCTAGAGTAGAAGTGGTGGAGGATGTGGCTAGATTGAAAGATCGGCACTTTCCAGATCACATTCCTCCCACTCCCAAAAAAGACATGCCCACAAAGAAATGTAGAGTATGTGCCCGGAGATCAATCCGGAGGGAGAGCCGGATGTACTGCCCCGAATGCCCTTCAAAGCCTGGGCTGTGTGTGCCCAGCTGTTTTAGAAGTTACCACACAAGGAAAAACTTTTGGGAAATACCGTGAGCGTAAGCTGTCTGTTTTATATTTTCATATGTTTCACGGTTGGCATCTGTCGTGTATTTAGTTTGAGGTTTTGTGTTTGTAGTTTAGTGCCTATTTTATAATTAGTAGTTTATTTGTTGTTTATAAATTAAAAAAAGTGATTGCGGTGTGCGTGGGGTGGCGCTTGGCTGGCGGTGTGCGTGGGGTGGCGCTTGGCTGGCGGTGTGCGTGGGGTGGCGCTTGGCTGGCGGTGCCAGCCAAACGGCAGTCCACACTCCCATCAGCTGGTGTGATTCTTGTATCAGGCATGTGGGCGTATGTAAGTGATGGGCCCTTGAGTGGCGCGGTCTGTCGATGTGAGTGTTGTAATGTGCTGGGCCCGTGGCTGGCGGTGTGAATGGTCTTGTGCGTGTCATGTATGAAAGGTGTGTGAATGGACTGTAAAGCGGTTGGTGCCTTGTCGCGGCTTTACAGCTCACGAGCTGTGAGTCATTGGTTCACTTTTTTGCCTTTCAGTTATTAGCAGTGCATTTCATTTTTGTGAAATCTCTTGTTAATAAAATTTGATCCACTGAACCATCACTCACCCTCGTGCCAAATCCAACCAGTATGTGTTGTAAAAAATGACAAAACCTGCTCCGCTGTAATCAGGCGTCGCAGCACACCTGTGACACGCTAGGTGCCTCGGGTGGGACCCCGATGATGAAGCATGCCACCAACTTGGTTGGTGGGTGAGGGGTCTTCTTCACATAACCTAAGTGTGTTTCTTTTCACTATTTTAGTGTTTGGCACATCACGGACGTATGTGCACACATCAAAATGATATATTGCAAAAATACCTCTCCCTTCTATCTCTTCAGGTTTTGGGCCTTATTCTGTTGCAGGCACCTGGCCCACCCACACAAGTGAGGTATCATTTTTATCGGGAGACTTGGGGGAATGGTGGGTGGAAGGAAATTTGTGGCTCCTCTCAGATTCCAGAACTTTCTGCCACAGAAATGAGAGGAAAAAGTGTTTTTTTGGCCAAATTTTGAGGTTTGCAAAGGATTCTGGGTAACAAAACCTGGTCCGAGCCCCGCAAGTCACCCCTCTTTGGATTCCCCTAGGTCTCTAGTTTTCAGAAATGCACAGGTTTGGTAGGTTTCCCTAGGTGCCGGCTGAGCTACAGGCCAAAATCCACAGGTAGGCACTGTTTTCTTCAAAAATTTTGGTTGTGTCCACGTTGCGCTTTGGGGCGTTTCCTGTCGCGGGCGCTAGGCCTACCCACGCAAGTGAGGTATCATTTTTATCGGGAGACGTGGGGGAACGCTGGGTGGAAGGAAATTTGTGGCTCCTCTCAGATTCCAGAACTTTCTGCCACAGAAATGTGAGGAACATGTGTTTTTTTAGCCAATTTTTTAGGTTTGCAAAGGATTCTGGGTAACAGAACCAGGTCCGAGCCCCGCCAGTCACCCCTCCTTGGATTCCCCTAGGTCTCTAGTTTTCAGAAATGTACAGGTTTGGTAGGTTTCCCTAGGTGGCGGCTGAGCTAGAGGCCAAAATCTACAGGTAGTCACTTTGCTAAAAACAGCTCTGTTTTCTGTGATATGTCCACGTTGTGTTTTGGGGCATATCCTGTCGCGGGCGCTAGGCCTACCCACGCAAGTGAGGTATCATTTTTATCGGGAGACGTGGGGGAACGCTGGGTGGAAGGAAATTTGTGGCTCCTCTCAGATTCCAGAACTTTCTGCCACAGAAATGTGAGGAACATGTGTTTTTTTAGCCAATTTTTTAGGTTTGCAAAGGATTCTGGGTAACAGAACCAGGTCCGAGCCCCGCCAGTCACCCCTCCTTGGATTCCCCTAGGTCTCTAGTTTTCAGAAATGTACAGGTTTGGTAGGTTTCCCTAGGTGGCGGCTGAGCCAGAGGCCAAAATCTACAGGTAGTCACTTTGCTAAAAACAGCTCTGTTTTCTGTGATATGTCCACGTTGTGTTTTGGGGCATATCCTGTCGCGGGCGCTAGGCCTACCCACGCAAGTGAGGTATCATTTTTATCGGGAGACGTGGGGGAACGCTGGGTGGAAGGAAATTTGTGGCTCCTCTCAGATTCCAGAACTTTCTGCCACAGAAATGTGAGGAACATGTGTTTTTTTAGCCAATTATTTAGGTTTGCAAAGGATTCTGGGTAACAGAACCAGGTCCGAGCCCCGCCAGTCACCCCTCCTTGGATTCCCCTAGGTCTCTAGTTTTCAGAAATGTACAGGTTTGGTAGGTTTCCCTAGGTGGCGGCTGAGCTAGAGGCCAAAATCTACAGGTAGTCACTTTGCTAAAAACAGCTCTGTTTTCTGTGATATGTCCACGTTGTGTTTTGGGGCATATCCTGTCGCGGGCGCTAGGCCTACCCACGCAAGTGAGGTATCATTTTTATCGGGAGACGTGGGGGAACGCTGGGTGGAAGGAAATTTGTGGCTCCTCTCAGATTCCAGAACTTTCTGCCACAGAAATGTGAGGAACATGTGTTTTTTTAGCCAATTTGTTAGGTTTGCAAAGGATTCTGGGTAACAGAACCAGGTCCGAGCCCCGCCAGTCACCCCTCCTTGGATTCCCCTAGGTCTCTAGTTTTCAGAAATGTACAGGTTTGGTAGGTTTCCCTAGGTGGCGGCTGAGCTAGAGGCCAAAATCTACAGGTAGTCACTTTGCTAAAAACAGCTCTGTTTTCTGTGATATGTCCACGTTGTGTTTTGGGGCATATCTTGTCGCGGGCGCTAGGCCTACCCACGCAAGTGAGGTATCATTTTTATCGGGAGACGTGGGGGAACGCTGGGTGGAAGGAAATTTGTGGCTCCTCTCAGATTCCAGAACTTTCTGCCACAGAAATGTGAGGAACATGTGTTTTTTTAGCCAATTTTTTAGGTTTGCAAAGGATTCTGGGTAACAGAACCAGGTCCGAGCCCCGCCAGTCACCCCTCCTTGGATTCCCCTAGGTCTCTAGTTTTCAGAAATGTACAGGTTTGGTAGGTTTCCCTAGGTGGCGGCTGAGCTAGAGGCCAAAATCTACAGGTAGTCACTTTGCTAAAAACAGCTCTGTTTTCTGTGATATGTCCACGTTGTGTTTTGGGGCATATCCTGTCGCGGGCGCTAGGCCTACCCACGCAAGTGAGGTATCATTTTTATCGGGAGACGTGGGGGAACGCTGGGTGGAAGGAAATTTGTGGCTCCTCTCAGATTCCAGAACTTTCTGCCACAGAAATGTGAGGAACATGTGTTTTTTTAGCCAATTTTTTAGGTTTGCAAAGGATTCTGGGTAACAGAACCAGGTCCGAGCCCCGCCAGTCACCCCTCCTTGGATTCCCCTAGGTCTCTAGTTTTCAGAAATGTACAGGTTTGGTAGGTTTCCCTAGGTGGCGGCTGAGCTAGAGGCCAAAATCTACAGGTAGTCACTTTGCTAAAAACAGCTCTGTTTTCTGTGATATGTCCACGTTGTGTTTTGGGGCATATCCTGTCGCGGGCGCTAGGCCTACCCACGCAAGTGAGGTATCATTTTTATCGGGAGACGTGGGGGAACGCTGGGTGGAAGGAAATTTGTGGCTCCTCTCAGATTCCAGAACTTTCTGCCACAGAAATGTGAGGAACATGTGTTTTTTTAGCCAATTTTTTAGGTTTGCAAAGGATTCTGGGTAACAGAACCAGGTCCGAGCCCCGCCAGTCACCCCTCCTTGGATTCCCCTAGGTCTCTAGTTTTCAGAAATGTACAGGTTTGGTAGGTTTCCCTAGGTGGCGGCTGAGCTAGAGGCCAAAATCTACAGGTAGTCACTTTGCTAAAAACAGCTCTGTTTTCTGTGATATGTCCACGTTGTGTTTTGGGGCATATCCTGTCGCGGGCGCTAGGCCTACCCACGCAAGTGAGGTATCATTTTTATCGGGAGACGTGGGAGAACGCTGGGTGGAAGGAAATTTGTGGCTCCTCTCAGATTCCAGAACTTTCTGCCACAGAAATGTGAGGAACATGTGTTTTTTTAGCCAATTTTTTAGGTTTGCAAAGGATTCTGGGTAACAGAACCAGGTCCGAGCCCCGCCAGTCACCCCTCCTTGGATTCCCCTAGGTCTCTAGTTTTCAGAAATGTACAGGTTTGGTAGGTTTCCCTAGGTGGCGGCTGAGCTAGAGGCCAAAATCTACAGGTAGTCACTTTGCTAAAAACAGCTCTGTTTTCTGTGATATGTCCACGTTGTGTTTTGGGGCATATCCTGTCGCGGGCGCTAGGCCTACCCACGCAAGTGAGGTATCATTTTTATCGGGAGACGTGGGGGAACGCTGGGTGGAAGGAAATTTGTGGCTCCTCTCAGATTCCAGAACTTTCTGCCACAGAAATGTGAGGAACATGTGTTTTTTTAGCCAATTTTTTAGGTTTGCAAAGGATTCTGGGTAACAGAACCAGGTCCGAGCCCCGCCAGTCACCCCTCCTTGGATTCCCCTAGGTCTCTAGTTTTCAGAAATGTACAGGTTTGGTAGGTTTCCCTAGGTGGCGGCTGAGCTAGAGGCCAAAATCTACAGGTAGTCACTTTGCTAAAAACAGCTCTGTTTTCTGTGATATGTCCACGTTGTGTTTTGGGGCATATCTTGTCGCGGGCGCTAGGCCTACCCACGCAAGTGAGGTATCATTTTTATCGGGAGACGTGGGGGAACGCTGGGTGGAAGGAAATTTGTGGCTCCTCTCAGATTCCAGAACTTTCTGCCACAGAAATGTGAGGAACATGTGTTTTTTTAGCCAATTTTTTAGGTTTGCAAAGGATTCTGGGTAACAGAACCAGGTCCGAGCCCCGCCAGTCACCCCTCCTTGGATTCCCCTAGGTCTCTAGTTTTCAGAAATGTACAGGTTTGGTAGGTTTCCCTAGGTGGCGGCTGAGCTAGAGGCCAAAATCTACAGGTAGTCACTTTGCTAAAAACAGCTCTGTTTTCTGTGATATGTCCACGTTGTGTTTTGGGGCATATCCTGTCGCGGGCGCTAGGCCTACCCACGCAAGTGAGGTATCATTTTTATCGGGAGACGTGGGGGAACGCTGGGTGGAAGGAAATTTGTGGCTCCTCTCAGATTCCAGAACTTTCTGCCACAGAAATGTGAGGAACATGTGTTTTTTTAGCCAATTTTTTAGGTTTGCAAAGGATTCTGGGTAACAGAACCAGGTCCGAGCCCCGCCAGTCACCCCTCCTTGGATTCCCCTAGGTCTCTAGTTTTCAGAAATGTACAGGTTTGGTAGGTTTCCCTAGGTGGCGGCTGAGCTAGAGGCCAAAATCTACAGGTAGTCACTTTGCTAAAAACAGCTCTGTTTTCTGTGATATGTCCACGTTGTGTTTTGGGGCATATCTTGTCGCGGGCGCTAGGCCTACCCACGCAAGTGAGGTATCATTTTTATCGGGAGACGTGAGGGAACGCTGGGTGGAAGGAAATTTGTGGCTCCTCTCAGATTCCAGAACTTTCTGCAACAGAAATGTGAGGAACATGTGTTTTTTTAGCCAATTTTTTAGGTTTGCAAAGGATTCTGGGTAACAGAACCAGGTCCGAGCCCCGCCAGTCACCCCACCTTGGATTCCCCATGGTCTCTAGTTTTCAGAAATGTACAGGTTTGGTAGGTTTCCCTAGGTGGCGGCTGAGCTAGAGGCCAAAATCTACAGGTAGTCACTTTGCTAAAAACAGCTCTGTTTTCTGTGATATGTCCACGTTGTGTTTTGGGGCATATCCTGTCGCGGGCGCTAGGCCTACCCACGCAAGTGAGGTATCATTTTTATCGGGAGACGTGGGGGAACGCTGGGTGGAAGGAAATTTGTGGCTCCTCTCAGATTCCAGAACTTTCTGCCACAGAAATGTGAGGAACATGTGTTTTTTTAGCCAATTTTTTAGGTTTGCAAAGGATTCTGGGTAACAGAACCAGGTCCGAGCCCCGCCAGTCACCCCTCCTTGGATTCCCCTAGGTCTCTAGTTTTCAGAAATGTACAGGTTTGGTAGGTTTCCCTAGGTGGCGGCTGAGCTAGAGGCCAAAATCTACAGGTAGTCACTTTGCTAAAAACAGCTCTGTTTTCTGTGATATGTCCACGTTGTGTTTTGGGGCATATCCTGTCGCGGGCGCTAGGCCTACCCACGCAAGTGAGGTATCATTTTTATCGGGAGACGTGGGGGAACGCTGGGTGGAAGGAAATTTGTGGCTCCTCTCAGATTCCAGAACTTTCTGCCACAGAAATGTGAGGAACATGTGTTTTTTTAGCCAATTTTTTAGGTTTGCAAAGGATTCTGGGTAACAGAACCAGGTCCGAGCCCCGCCAGTCACCCCTCCTTGGATTCCCCTAGGTCTCTAGTTTTCAGAAATGTACAGGTTTGGTAGGTTTCCCTAGGTGGCGGCTGAGCTAGAGGCCAAAATCTACAGGTAGTCACTTTGCTAAAAACAGCTCTGTTTTCTGTGATATGTCCACGTTGTGTTTTGGGGCATATCTTGTCGCGGGCGCTAGGCCTACCCACGCAAGTGAGGTATCATTTTTATCGGGAGACGTGGGGGAACGCTGGGTGGAAGGAAATTTGTGGCTCCTCTCAGATTCCAGAACTTTCTGCAACAGAAATGTGAGGAACATGTGTTTTTTTAGCCAATTTTTTAGGTTTGCAAAGGATTCTGGGTAACAGAACCAGGTCCGAGCCCCGCCAGTCACCCCACCTTGGATTCCCCTAGGTCTCTAGTTTTCAGAAATGTACAGGTTTGGTAGGTTTCCCTAGGTGGCGGCTGAGCTAGAGGCCAAAATCTACAGGTAGTCACTTTGCTAAAAACAGCTCTGTTTTCTGTGATATGTCCACGTTGTGTTTTGGGGCATATCCTGTCGCGGGCGCTAGGCCTACCCACGCAAGTGAGGTATCATTTTTATCGGGAGACGTGGGGGAACGCTGGGTGGAAGGAAATTTGTGGCTCCTCTCAGATTCCAGAACTTTCTGCCACAGAAATGTGAGGAACATGTGTTTTTTTAGCCAATTTTTTAGGTTTGCAAAGGATTCTGGGTAACAGAACCAGGTCCGAGCCCCGCCAGTCACCCCTCCTTGGATTCCCCTAGGTCTCTAGTTTTCAGAAATGTACAGGTTTGGTAGGTTTCCCTAGGTGGCGGCTGAGCTAGAGGCCAAAATCTACAGGTAGTCACTTTGCTAAAAACAGCTCTGTTTTCTGTGATATGTCCACGTTGTGTTTTGGGGCATATCCTGTCGCGGGCGCTAGGCCTACCCACACAAGTGAGGTATCGTTTTTATCGGGAGACGTGGGGGAACGCTGGGTGGAAGGAAATTTGTGGCTCCTCTCAGATTCCAGAACTTTCTGCCACAGAAATGTGTGGAACATGTGTTTTTTTAGCTAAATTTTGAGGTTTGCAAAGGATTCTGGGTAACAGAACCTGGTCCGAGCTACACAAGTCACCCCTCCTTGGATTCCCCTAGGTCTCTAGTTTTCAGAAATGCACAGGTTTGGTAGGTTTCCCTAGGTGGCGGCTGAGCTAGAGGCCAAAATCTACAGGTAGTCACTTTGCTAAAAACAGCTCTGTTTTCTGTGATGTGTCCACGTTGTGTTTTGGGGCATATCCTGTCGCGGGCGCTAGGCCTACCCACACAAGTGAGGTACCATTTTTATCGGGAGACTTGGGGGAACATAGATTAGCAAAACAAGTACTATTGCCCCTTGTCTTTCTCTACATTTTTTCCTTCCAAATATAGGAGTGTGTGTAAAAAAGACATCTATTTGAGAAATTCCCTGTAATTCACGTGCTACTATGGTCACCCCGGAATTCAGAGATGTGCAAATAACCACTGCTCCTCAACACCTTATCTTGTGCCCTTTTTGGAAATGCAAAGGTTTTCTTGATAGCAATTTTTTACTCCTTATATTTCAGCAAATGAATTGCTGTATACCCGGTATAGAATGAAAACGCACTGCAGGGTGCAGCTCATTTATTGGCTCTGGGTTCCTCGGGTTCTTGATGAACCTACAAACCCTATATATCCCCGCAACCAGAGGAGTCCAGCAGACGTAACGGTATATTGCTTTCGATAATCTGACATTGCAGGGAAAAGTTACAGAGTAAAACGTAGAGAAAAATTTATGTTTTTTTCACCTCAATTTCAATATTTTTCTTTTTCAGCTGTTATTTTCTGTAGGAAACCCTTGTAGGATCTACACAAATGACCCCTTGCTGAATTCAGAATTTTGTCTACTTTTCAGAAATGTTTAGGTTTCTGGGATCCAGCATTGGTTTCATGACCATTCCTGTCACTGACTGGAAGGAGGCTGAAAGCACAAAAAATTGCACAAATGGGGTATGCCCCAGTAAAATGCCACAATTGTGTTGAAAAATTGGGTTTTCTGATTCAAGTCTGCCTGTTCCTGAAAGCTGGGAAGCTGCTGAGTTTAGCACCACAAACCCTTTGTTGATGCCATTTTCAGGGGAAAAACCACAAGCCTCCTTCTGCAGCCACTTTTTCCAATTTTTTTGAAAAAAACGAAAATTTCACTGTATTTTGGCCAATTTCTTGGCCTCCTTCAGGGGAACCCACAAAGTCTGGGTACCTTTAGAATCCCTAGGATGTTGGAAAAAAAGGACGCAAATTTGGCTTGGTTAGCTTATGTGGACAAAAAGTTATGAGGGCCTAAGCGCGAACTGCCCCGAATAGGCAAAAAAAGGCCTGGCACAGGAGGGGGAAAAGGCCTGGCAGCGAAGGGGTTAAATAATGGCACTAAGCAGGCTTAGCACCATTATTTAGGCCCGCCTCCTCCCGTGTAAATAAGGCGCTAGGGGCTTTGAGTCATTTTTTAGACAGGGAGCACCTACCTTGCACTTTATTGATGCAAGGTGGTTTCACACATCAAAAAGTGAATTTAACTCCAATATTTTGATACTAGGTCTAGCGTTAAAATATAAATATGGAGATAAGTTTGCGCTGAATTAGCGTAAACAAATATTACGTTAATTCAGCGCAAAGAACGTATAAATATGCCCCCATGTTTTTGTATTTTGTCCCACAGTTACAATCTATGTAGAATACCCACAATAAAATAAATCCCGGTTAATTCAAAAGGTAAACAACAACCAGTTACTTACACAGTTATTTAATGTTAAACCTCAGTCACAAGTTTTACCATAGAGCAAAAAGTCAGAAAAGGTGTAATGGCTGTCATTAGGCAAAGTAGCAAAGCCTGTGTCACGTAGGTAAATATAAACTGACATAAAAATGCACCATAAAAACCTCACACCCCTACCTCTAAATCCAAGTATCCATTAAACCCTGACATTTAGTCACTGTCAAGTGCTATAGAAACAGTTATTTGGTGTATGGCCTACTCTGAGAACAAGCAAAGTTTAACACCCCCTTTCCTAAACTATATTGTAAAATGGGCACTTATATGTATTAAAGCGTCCCCAGCATCAGGATGACGAGACGTAAATATCACACTCTTCTCACAACTATACACTCCTGAAAGAAATTCAATATATTACGCCTGTTTCAAAAGAGGATAGAAATACTTCACAAATATAGCCCCCCCCCATTTGACCGTCCCAGATAATTACTCAACATCCAAACATTATGGGACACAGATTCCCATCCATCGATGGCCAAACAAGTGTTAAACAAGCATTTGTAATGCAATAGGACTTGCATTAGCGAGAGTTAGAGCTGTTGGCATTGTAAATGATAATCACAACCTCGCATTTGGGAACTTATAAATATTTTGCCATGCAGCACATTAAACCTTTATCAGAAATAAATTGCATGTGTGCATTCCTTCATACAACTGGAATTAGACTGTAATGGTCTGAACACCCTCTACAGTGCACCACAGTAAAAATAGCATTTGGAGGAAACATGGTCATATAAACATATACAGCCCCTAGAGGGCATAATCACATAAAAAAGAGTAATAAAGAATATTGCAGTGTAATCATATAATCAGCCCTTTGAGGGCATAGTGTATTGCACATTTTCAGGCCTAGCAGTCATTTTATATATCATTTGGCTGTGGAGTCCGTGGCACAAGGGTTCAGTGCTGCAGGTCATTACTAGATGTACCTGTAGAGTCAACAGCAGAATGTGCAGTACCACTGGTCAATAGCAGAAGGTACAGTACCGCTGGTCGTGGCTAGATGTCCCTGCAGAGTCAACAACAGACGGTGCAATACCACTGGTTATTGCTAGATGTCCCTGTAGAGTCAACAGCAGAAGGTGCAGTACTACTAGCAGTGACTAGATGTCCCTGTCAAGCCAATTGAATTACTAGGGCCTTAGAACAATAATTATTCTTCAGCCCAAACAGAACAAAGTGCAGGCCAAACAAGACTATCGACATACTATTATAAATAAGGCTCTTACAAAACAAACTGATCTCAGCTGTAAAAACAAACATTTTAGCTATAAAAGAACTGAACTGTGCAGTGAATGGTGGAAGAGGTTATGATATTGGGATTCCCTGTCACCTAGAGTGACCCACAAGATGGCATAAACAGAAAGAGAACATTCTTCTGAATTGTTTGGGGGTGATCCCATTGCCCTAGGACAACAACAGCCTGACATATGGGCACAAATGTGTTGTAAAACAAATGCCTGCAAAGCATTATGGGCTGAATTTCAGTGAATACATTAAGCCTTCATAAGAAACAAACTGTGTTAATTCATTAGCAGAAGGTTAGGTACCACTGGTGGTGTCTAAACGTTCCTGTCAAGTCAATTGATTAAGTAATGCCTTACCATTTCAAGATCAAGAGTAGCATAGTACGTTACACATTTGCAAGCCCAACAGAGTTATCAGAAACCTCTTACAAACACTGTCCTTATGACACAAACTACCCTCAGTTATACACACAAAAAGTATCAGCTATGTGAAAAATTAAAATATGCAATGAATGGTGGAAAAGGTTATGATTTTTGGGCCCCTTCTCACCTATTGTGACCCACAAGATGGCATGAACAGAAAGTGCTCATCATTCTGAATACTGGTGGTGGTCCACCACAGGTTGAGTTATGGGCACACATGTGTTGTAAAAAATGAGTGCCTGCAAAGCATTATGGGCTGCGTTTCTGTGAATACATTAAACCTTTATCAGAAATAAAGAGGCTTATTTACAAGCCTCTTGCGCCACCGATGCGTCACTTTTTATATGGGAAAAAGTGACGCACCAGTGAAAAACATTGCAGTTTCTATAACCCAATTGGTAAAAGTCCTGTGTCACCGCCCTACTAAAGATGATGATTACATTATATGCTGGTAATTGGGGCAAAATCCCCAACCTAGGTTTAAGTCCACTGTCTAGAATAACATCCTGAACAATGTTCACTTCCTGTAAGAGCAGTTGTTTATCCATATATGTACTTTCATCATCTGTAATAGACAAGAATATGGCCATCATTACGGCCTCGGCGGTGTTTTCAAAGACCAACAAGGAACCGCTGTGCTGAAGACCGCCAGTGCAGGCGGTTTGCCGCACGGCGTAATATGACTGCTGGCAGCCCTCCGTCCTTTTTCAGTCGGAGAGCCGCCAGCAGCCATACTGGCGGTCGGCAGGGAAGTGGAGGTTGCTCCACCTCCACTGCCCCGTCATCAGAACACCGCCCACCGAATCACGTTCCATAATTCGGTGTGGCGGTGTTCTGGTGATGGGGAGCTGGTGGCAGAGCAGCCCCCATGGATCCTGTCCCCTCCCGCAGGATCAACGGACAAGGTAAGTTGATCGTCCGTTAGGGTAGGTGGGTGGTGGGGGGTTGTGTGTTATGTGTTGTGTGCGTGCATGGGGGTGTGTGTGTGCGTATGTAGAGGGGGTGTGTGAGTGCGTGTATGCATGCGGGGGGTGTGTTGTGTGTATGGGAAATGTGTGCGGGTCGGTCTGTGTGCATGTCTGTTGCATGTGTGCGGGTATGTGTTGTTGCAGTGTATGTGTGCGTGTTGGGGTGTGTGTCTGTGCATGGTGGGGGTGGGGTTGGGGAGGGGGTGTGTGTCTGTGCATGTTGGGGGTAGGGGTGAGGAGGGGGGTCCTGCCACCTTTGGGGGTGGCAGGGGGGTGGGGGGTGAACTCGGGGTGGGGGTGGGGGAGACCCCTATCAGTGCCAGGGAAGGAATTCCCTGGCACTGATAGTGCCTACCGCCATGGATTTCGTGGTGGTTCCAAACCACCACGAAATCCATGGTGGTATGCAGGGTCGTGATACCGCCGGTGGTCTGGTGACAGCCGCCGGGCTGGAGACCAAAGTCTCCAGCCCAGCGGTCGGAGTGGAGAAGTGGCGGATGACCATGGCGGTAACCGCCATGGTCATAATTCTTTTTTTTTTTTTCGCCGGCCTGTTGGCGGTATTTCCGCCACTTCTCCCCCGTCCGCCAGGGTTGTAATGAGGGCCTATATGCACATCCTCTATATCCCTTATTGTGTCTTCACTAGTAGGGAACTGTTGCATGGTGGTGGAGTGTGTGTCCTGCCTTTGAGCAAAACACTTTTTAACTGCTAGCAGGCAATGTTTCTGTAACTCCAAACACCAGACCAGTGGCCACTTGTCCAAATACATATGTCAGTCTACTCTCAATTGAAGTGTGGGGAGAACATTGGTCAACTGTGTGTACTAGAGTAAATGACATAACTGCAGCTACCAGCATGCACTGTATTTGTAAATACAAATATCAGCACAGTGTTCTCTTCTTAAAACACCACTGGATGTCAATTCCCAAATGAAGTTCACTCACCTAGGGCATAATATCTGTCTACTGTTAAGAACTAGAGAGAGTGTCCTGAAGGCCAAGCACAATAGGCCCTGTTTTACTAAGTACAAATACCAGCCCAGTGTTCACTTGACCCAATGTATATGTAAGTGAACTCTCAAAGGAAGTTTACTCACCTGGCAAGATAACATTTGGATAGTGTTGGGAAGTAGAGGGAGTGAGCTGAATGCAACTCACAGGAGGACCTGTTCAAGTGATTCCAAATAGTAGAACAGTGGTCATGTGTCTAAAAACACTTGCCTGATCACTCTCACATGACATGTATTCACCTGGGAGGGACCAAGATACAGATCATGCCCAACTCAGAGATGTGGCTGGCCACCAAGCTCTATCTTGAACTACCACGGCAGGATGAAACTATTAAGGACAGGAAGGACAGCACAACCAGTGTGCAGCCTAAACGAACAAGGCCTCAAGATTCCTAACCAGAATTGTATTGGCTTCAGACAGATTCATAATCCACTGACCACATGATGTCTCCAATCAGTTATACAACAGGCTCCTGCGTCTTCCTGCAGAGCAATCAACCAGGCCTCTAAATGGTCAAAGCCTCATCCTGCTCATCCCCTGTTTTGCCTGCACTGGTGGCAAGATGGCATTAGCTGTCCATCCTCCCAAGTGTCAATAAACACCCAAATTCAGGAGCAGCTTGAAGTCACTGGAATTGGCATGTTTCACAAATGTCAGGTCAAGACAAGCAATACCATGCGATAACCTGCAAATCAACTAACTACAAGATCTTTGTGAAATGTCACTGTAAACCTTTGGAGGCAGATGTCACAATACAACCAGTAACATTGTACCTGTCACATCAACAGGTCGAGATGCCACTGAGCACACAGAGCCCACAGAAGAAACTGTTGCTGCCCCCATGGATGAAGCCCTCAGTGATGACAACACTCCTGTACATCTACACGTTGAGGATGGTTCTGGCCCATCTGGGCAATTTGGTCAGACACCAACAGTGACTCTCAGTGTGCCCACATCAAGACCTCCCAGCCCGGTTGCATCACCCTCACAGACAACCATTCACCTCCAAAACACCTGTGACCCTAGGACAGTGGCAACCATCTTGTGCTCCCCAGTCCAAGAACATGGGTTACATCGCTACACCTTGGACAATGATGGTCCTAGAACCAGTAGTATGGGGCACCCTGTGGCAAGGACACAGACTTGTGGGGGTAGAGTGCATGGGAGGGATGCTGTGGGCCAACGGGCTGGTCACTGGGGATGCCCTTGGCCAGGACACCATAAGCCAAGTCTTAAAGGACTATCAAGAGCCCCGAGGCGTGATGGGACAGGTAATTGCCGAACTCTGGGAGATCAAGCAGCTGCAGAGGGACATGCATAAAGAAATGCTTCAAAAGTTGGAGGCCACAAATACCATCCTGGCCTTCCTAACAGAGGTATTCTGGGAGATTACCAGAATCCTGATCAGGGATCATGAGCAACACTATAAGCCTTCCTTTGGCCCCGCAACAGCAGGCACTTTATGATCAATGCCGGAAATTGGAAGGGAGGCCCTGTCAAGGGAAGAACCTGCAAGAGATACCCGTGCCTCTGTACCATCAGATCACCCTCCGCAAGTGGGGACATCCAGCTAAGAAGAATACAGGAGATGCAGATGGCAAGACACACACCACTGCCAGCAAGTGACCTCTTCCGAAATGAACTCCTTTGTGTGCCACATAATCACTCCGTTGAATGTCCTTCAACAACCTTCTATTTCCTATGGGAGGAGTACACTGAACTTTGGACTTCAAATCCTGTGGCATCTAATACAATTATTTCATCGATCACGACTAAACCCCTCACTGTTATGTTCCGTCATGTGCCATATTTTCATCCTATGCACTTAGGCACAATAAATACTACCTATCACAATGTTTGTGTCTGCTGCTCCTGTTTCAATTATTGCTACGCAGATATATAAGACCATGTAAAGCAAATGAGGAAGACACAAGGTACTAGTGCAAGGAGGAATGTGTAACAGGTACACTGTGTTGCTAAGGATTACTAAAAACACACACACACAAACGCATTGGTACAAGTGTCTGGTCACATTAAATATTGTATTTCACCGTAGAGCACACATGCTGTTAAAATGTGTGGACTGTAGAAGCCAAGAAAGGCTTATTCATTTTGTGTCAATGTAGATATACCAAGGAACAGTACCCCAGACCACATAAGGAAGGGCCTTGACAGACATTGACCTGTAGAATGGGCAAACAGGAAAGTGAATGGTGTCACCAGCTTGCACCTTATCACACGCCTCACCAACATATTCCAACATCACATAAAACAAGGTACAGACAGAGGGCAGGACAACAGTCCCTGATCACAGGTCCATCATACTCTAATGACCATGCATCTGGTGGTATGACGCAAACAAATGTCAGTGCTGTGGCACAGGTACTGTGGCCTGCAATGATGAAACACATCTACAGCTATATATAGGTCAGATAAGAAGAGTTGTTGGACTATGTGAAGGGTGAATGCCTGGCTTGCTCTTGATGACAACATATTGCATGCCCTCATATTCACACACATGATGCAATTGACCCAACACAACACCAAAACACAAGTACATTGTGCACTGCAGACTGTCCACCCAAACACTGGCCAGGCTGCCTTGGAACAGGTTTCAGAAACCCCAAATATGTTACCTACATTACCTGGAACAGTCCGTGTTCACTTCACATATCGAAGAGCTTCAGATACCTGCCAATGTCACAACTCTGAAATGCCCACATGAGGATGTCATGATGAAGGTACCTGGACAAAGACAAGACAAGGCGCATAGAGTTAATAACATGCCTACAACACAAATCACATAGCAAGCATCTGAAAATGACTTTACATTGCAATGATATCCAGTCTTCCAAATTATTTTGGATCCATTAGGACTTGCCAGGATTAGAATAGGAATGTTACGTATCAGCCATTGTTGACACCATATGTGAGACAGTGATTGGGTGATAGACTAGGGAGGGTATGTTTTTTCTTGTTTCCTAGATAGTTCTGAGTTTATTTATTGTGGGAAGTCACTACAGGGGTGCCTTGTGGCTCTCTGGATTTTTTGTTACTGTATTTTGGTTTTATGTGATGGTAACCATCGCTATTCAGTATTTTAATTATTTATTGAATAAGTAATCCCGTTTGGTATTCCTTTATTATTACTGATCTTTTTGGAGTGTGAAAGAAGGGTGGACGGAATTTTCTGGTGTGATATGGTATTGGTAGTAGGAGTCTACTTTCCAGGGGGAAATATTTGTATATATTATTGCACAACTTCAGCCATGCAATTGTAGTTTTTATAGATCCTAATTTTTCCTGTGGTCATCTGTTGATATTTCAGCTGATATGCATGCACATGGTATGGCACATGTATGAGCCACTTAGTTGGAGTTAGTAGCTGGGGCCTACTTGACATCATGATAATGTTTGCTAATCAGAGCTGTTGTTCAAGTGTGTTCATGGACATGTGATGACCCTATTTCTGTTTGGCATTACAGCATCTGCACCGGCAAGCTAAGGAGAAGGGGCCGAGCCAAGAGGTGAAGCATATGGCCAGAGGACCTCTGTCAAGAAACCACTGACACAGAAGGACCCACTTGCCCAGGAGGGCAAGGGAAATGCCACGGGGAGACCGGATCGACATCACCATTTTCATTATCAGATTCCTCCTCCAGTGGCCACAATCTAGTGGTGGCAGATCCATCAGGGCATACCCCAGCACCGTCCTTGTCCACCACACCCATTCCATCACTGCCCTCCCTGTTGCTCCCCACCAAGTTGGTCATGCCTGCTCACCCAAAAGGGTGGGCGTCTCCTTCTACACAGGCACCTCTGCCCCAGCCCCTATTACCACTTTTGCCCTCAGTGAGGAGGCCATTGACCTCCTGAGAACGATCTCTGTGGGTCAGTCAGCTACTGTGAATATCATCCAGAGATTGGTCGACCCAACCCCAAAAGACAAACACGTTCCTGGAAGGCATTTATAGCGCAATACCTGGCCTACAGAAATCTTTTCGGGCTCTGGCCTCCTCACTGATGGCAGCCAGTCACTCCCCACCCTCCTTCCCCCCTTCCTAGTACAAATCCTCCTTGTCCCTTCCTAACCAAAGCACACAGACATATCCACAGACATCCACCTCAACACCCAAAAGGAGCGCACGCAAACACACTCACCACAAAACACACTAGCACTCACACAAACAACATCCACCAACAGACACCGCAACACTCACAACTTCTCCAGACACCTCCACCACCCCCAACATCACACAAACAACATCAGGCATACCCAAAGGCACCAAACCAACAGTCACTGACACACCCACCACATCCATCCTACCTGCAGACACCATCCCAGCAGAACCCCAGACATCTACCTCAAGCACCACACCCACAGACACCACAACTACAGACTCACAGACATCTACCACATCCACTACACCTGCAGTCACCATCCTAAAAGACACCCACGCACCACTGCATTCTCCACCAGCTCCACCCCATAAGCCCAAGAAAAATATGATATTAAAGACAACAATATTTATGTGTCACAATATTCTTGACACAATAGTTATGTTGCATGATATTTTTAATTTGATATTTTGTCTGAACACCCAAGGAACCGCAGGTCTACAAAGATTTTACTCTGTGCATCAGTTGTATTGCCACAGAACCTCTGACCCAGCCTGACCCATGGTTCAGTCTAGGTACAACTTATTGTCAGGCCTTGCCCGCTGCAGGCTGAGCATACTGATCACACATGAACATAACATTTCCACCTGATCAACATATTAAACCTCAGCTTGTGGCCATCCAGTATGTGAGCTCAAGGCTGTGTGGTACTCTGAAGGGGTATGTGAGCTATTGGTAGCTCACAGACAACAGTTTCGAGAGGCCTGATCTAGACTGAGTGATATGTGGGACTGTACACCTACCTAACATCATCCTCAACTGCTTTTTACAGAATACATTCACAGCTCATGCTGTAATTGCTATAAATGTGTTTGCACAGTTAGCATGATCTGAATAGTAAACATATAATAGGTACCATGAAATGTAGGCATGGATAGATGTCTACATGCACCACAAGTAGAATCTAGGACTTTTCTCACCTCACACATCCCAGTGGTGATGTTAAGTACACAATATATAGTGTTCAACAATCCCTGACTTTAAAGTCCTATGTAGGGACCACCAAATGTTACAACAGTAATCAGACTTAACACTTGAAGTCAGAGGCACATTGCAGCCTGTGGGAATGTAAATGATGGAGTAAAACAGAGTAACATAAGATACTTACTTGGCCATAGAGCTCACCATACAGGAAAAGGACCTTATCAGCCAGCAGCTCCTCTACAGAGAAGGAATGGGCCCTGTTACCTGCTTGGCCTGCAACGATTGCTCAAAAACAGCAGCTAAAATGGAGGAGGTCTTGATAGCAGTAGTGTCAAGAGGCAAGTGAGGTATTTTTGAAACAGTGATGTACATGTGCTCGATGTATGCAGTCATCATCGTATACAAACACAACCATTGGCCCTCTACCATCACAATAACCAACTTTAATCTATGGTGTTGTCCGTAGTGGAGTCAACCATCCACTGCGCGGTCGTCTTCTGTCTACGATGTCAGGTGCACAATGTCCAGTATGCGAGGTCAGGCAGCTGCCATTTAGCAGTTGAAAGTACTGTATTGGTGACTGCATCACCACCACTGCATATGAGGGGTTACATGTTTAAATATGTACAAATGCATTGACATTGAAATGTAACTCTACTTTTCATATCAATAGTGCATTAGTGTGCATATAGGCTATATTAGCTTGGTGCAGTGTACACTGCTGTGACAGTATTATTTCCAAAACAAGTTGTTTTTTTGTTTTAAAAAAAAGGGTGCAAATAATACATCAAAGACACACACATATCAAGGCCACAATGGGGATTGGTGATGGGTGTTGCAGAATACAGTATTTAAAAGTAATATGTGTTTATTGCAATCTGAAACAGTTATGTACTGTCAAATGAGTTTTGACTTACTCTTCACATGTTACTGTGGGCATTGTGACCAATGATCAGATACTGTTTTCAATTCACACACAGGTACCCTGGGAGAGGGAAAAGAAAACAGCCTCCAGTGTACCTCCCAGTTCCACTCCTTTAGATCATGGAAGAAAGGGACATTGTCAAGAAGTTTTGCTTGAATAGGCAAACCAGACAGGATTTATGTCATCAGTTGGAGCCTGATCTCCTGCCTAACAACTCTAATCCCACATGTATCACACCAATTGTGAACGTTATGACAGAACTTCATTTTCTGGCCACAGGTTCCTTTCAATATACTATGGTAGAATCTGGTTGTATGTCACAACCAAACTTCTGTGGTGTGCTACAAGACATACTTTTGGTAATGATGAGGCACATTGACAGCTACGTCCAGTTCCCCAGACATGAAGATTTAGCCAATCTGAAGGTTGACTTCTATGGATTTGCTTGCTTACCACATGTGGCTGGAGCCATTGATGGCACCCATAATACCTTAGTAACACCTTAGTACCACCACAAGCCAGGGAACAAGTTTACCATAACAGGAAGAACGTCCATTCTATTAATGTGCAAATTGTCTGCTTTCTGGATTTGTATATCTCAAATGTCTGTGCCTGGTTCCCTGGATTAGCCCATGATTCCTTTGTACTGCGGAAAAGCACCATACCCCAGCTGATGTCACATCTGCTACCGGAGACGGTCTGGCTTGTTTGTAGATATGATCTGTCCTAACTTAGTGTGGGTAATTTCAGGTAGTATAATCAGAAAGTATGTAACTTATTGTTGTGTTGAACTTATCTCCGTCTTCCATCTAGGAGACTTAGCCTATCCCAACTGGCCATGGTAGTTGGCACCTCTGAGGAATTCAAAAATGCCAGAGTAACTCAACTCAAAGAGGCCTGTGGAATTATATTATAAAAAGAGCACAGCAGCCGGCTATACTGTCATGCACCTACCAAAATTCTATCTAAAAAACATTAATCATCTGCAAGTTCTAGACGTGTGCACTCGTTGTAACATCTGCTGTAAAGGTGAAAAACAAAAAGAACTATAGAGCTAATTGACCAACGGTGCACCACCAACAAAAGTAAAAATTACAATGTCCAATTGAAAATATCAGTGTATTTGGATCTTCTTTTTATTCTTGCTTTTTTTCTCAAAAAGGATACATGTTCATAACAGCAAAAGGCATATTCATAATAGCAACAACCAAAGTGTTTCGTCCATAAACAGGACTTCTTTAGGGCATTGAGTTCAGTCCCAGTAGGTGAATTGTGTCCACACAATATTCTGTTTTGCAAAACAGAGCGTTAGGAATGCTCTGTGTTATAGCCTTGTCCCATGGTTGTATAGACCAAACGCTGATCTGCACCGTGCTTATACAGGCGAAAGAAGGCAAAAACAGGCCTATGGAATGACATTACGGCCAGTAGAGCAGGCTTTTGGACTCCTGAAGGCCAGATTTAGATGTCTGGGTAACAATGGAGGAGCCCTCATCTACTTACCCGGGAAGGTGTGTCAAATCATTGTGGCCTGTTGATTGCTCCACGACATTGCCCTGTGACAGCACATCCCTTATATCGAGGAGGATGGAGACCATGAAGCACCACCGGGTCAGGATCCTGAAATACCAAATGATGATAGTGGTGAAGAGGAAGGAGATGACTTGCATTAATATCTCATCAACAACTTCTTCTCATGAATGTAAGTAGACTGTTACAATAACTCTTGGTGTGATGATGAGAGGAGTATGTTAAGGGAAAATATTAGGGAGGGCAAGCTCTGGGAAATCCAGGTGAAGGGTGTTTGTTCAACAAGGTTTTGACACATGGCCATTTTGTTTGTGTTGCTTTGCTTTGCCCAGCTTTTTGTCATGGACTGTGGTCTCCAGAAGCTGACTAAGTGAATTGTCTTTTATGTATGGATTCATAGCTAATTTCTTTGTTTTGGTCTGTTTTAAGTACCTTCACCATTACATCTTCATTTGGACATTTCAGAGTTGTGACATTTGCGGGTATATGATGTTGTTTGGAAGTACAAAGAGGACGTGGGTTGTTCCTGGGAATGACAGACACAGACTTTGAGTGTACAAACCCTGTATCAAGACAGCTTGCACAGTGGTAGGATGGAAGTTATAAGGAATCCATTGGACTTGTTCCTTGTCATGTGGTGGTCCTAATGCAATATGTGTGCCATCATGTGCTCCAAAAAAACATTGAGGAACCTTCACATTGGCTAAATCCTCAATGTGTGTAAATTGAATATAGCTGTTGATGTGTCTCCTCATTGCAGCGCAAAGTGCTTGTGGTACACCACAGATATTTGTTTTTGATATTCCACCAGATACTGAAACAATGGATTGGCATCATCCTGTAATCAGAAAATGTAGTACTGCCATGTGTTTGACTGCTGGTGTTATTCATGTGGGATTCCATTCGTGAGCTAGGCGATAGGACTCCAGTTGATGATATAGACCAGTTGTATTTGGCCTATTTAATAGGAAATTGTCAGGTGTATCCCCTCCTTCCATGTTGTCAAGTTCTGCAACTGAAAATGTGACCACAGGCATAGATTATTGGTGTCATGTACGATTTGCTATGTTCAGACATAATGCCAGCATATTGTTGATTCACTGGAATAAAGATTATATATGAGAAAAACATTTGTGTATATGTTTTGGTGTGGGATGGTTGTTATCCTGAGCTAAACATTGTGTACATGCAACATATCCATGCTTACATAAGTAGATATTTTTGCCATTTGAAAGTTCATATTAGAGTAGATATATACATTGCTAATTGTGAGATATACTACATTAGGCAATGCGTTTCAGACTAGTGGATTTATTTCAGTGAACAAACAGAAAAGAAACATTGTGAAAACCAAACAGTAAAACTGAAAAGTGAAAAGGTCAGTAATGGCAAATGAAAGTATAGTTGTAGGTGCCAAAGTGTTTGAAGTCCAATATCCAAAATACTGTTGCCATCATAAAGGTGCATTTTTCCAGAAATAGTCCACAGAGTGAATGTGTTGCACATACTGGAGGAAATTAGGTTTGAGGTTTTTTACTCCTAGTGGGGGTCTTGCCATCTGTACCTCCTGGTAATTTGTGTGGACGTCCCTGCTTGCCATTGTGGAGGGAAAAACAGATGCAGGGACAGGAGTGTCTGCAGTTGTGTCTTCCTCTGGCAGTGCCTCCCTTCCTGTGGCTAGAGCAGATGTTGATGGGCCTGATGTAGTTGGTCCACAGAAAGAGATAGATGGTGCGGTAAAAGCCCTGCACAGGTGTGTGTGAATGTCATGCAGCACCCAATTAGGTATACTATGTTTGAGTAATGGCCCTCCATTTCATGGAGTATGTCCCTCTGCAACTGCTTAATCTCCCAGATTTCGATGAGTACCTGGCCAGTCACTCCTTGGGACTCATGATAGTTTCCCAAGACTTGGTCGATGGTGGCCTGGGTGTGAGTGGCCCCAGTGGCCTCAATCTGCGGAGTCACAGTTACCCTCCAACGACCCCTACCACCATGAGCCTTTGCCCTTGGCCTATGGTGGCCTCTCCCATTGGCTCCTGGCTCCTTTGTAGCTGGGGTGGTGATTCTCACATCAGAATCCAGGTCTGGGGGCACACAAAGGTTATTTTGTGCTAGGTGCACAGGTTGTGAGGGCTGATGTTGGCGGAGTTGGAGTATGAGGTGTTGTGGGCCCAGTAACACTCACTGTTGATGTCTGCCCAGGCTGACCAGATGGATAAGCACTGTCATCTTCATTCAGACCACCAGGAGTGTTGTGATCCCTGAAAGCTTGGTCCTGGGGTAGAGTGGGCGTCTCTTCTGTGGCCAAGCTCTGGTCAGCTGCTCTGCCAGATAAACCTGTCATAAAACAGAAAACACTGTTATTGTGGATGTATGGTATCTACATCCAAATCATTTGTGAGTAGAAACCTAGAAAAAGACAAAATGGGTAGAAGTTACTATTGTGATAAATTTCATTGGTATTAAACTTGTTAACAAAGCATTTTAGACATAAATACATGCACTTGAATTAGATGTATTAAACATTAGATGTCCTGGGATGTTGAATTTTGGATTAAAAGATAAACATGACATCTCCCAAACATGCAAGCCAATGCAATGGAGAGCTAAGATGTGTATTTGACCACACTAGGGATAGCTATGTACAAAACAGGTGATCACAGACGTGGTTGTAGATTTAGCATTAGCCATCATGTGAGCAGTGCAGAGTCAATGGGTCATCTTCAAATTCTAATCTGCTGAATTAACATCACTTGGAACCTGATTTAGAGTTTGGTGTATTGGTTACTCCGTCACAAATGTGACGGATATCCCAGCTGCCGTATTACGATTTTTATAGAATATAATAGAATCGTAATACGGCAAATGAGATACTGTCATGTTTGTGATGGAGTAACCCCATCTGCCAAACTCTAAATCAGGCCCTTGGTATGGTGTCACTCATTTCATCAATTGTTTAAGTTGAGAAGACCAGGACAACATAAAGCAAATTAGGGAGAAATGAGTAGTGCATTGTATGTAGATTGCTCACTCCATGAGAAATTATCATCATTTGCAATATTTCAGATAAGTGAGAATGGGCAAAATCACAATTTCATCTTGTGTTAAGTTACAGAAACAGGGCCTCATGATTGTTGTAGTCATTACAATCTCTGCTTGCCAACACTCACAAAAATGTTAGTGTAACATACCTGTTCACAAACTGCAGTTGAATTGGACCATACATTTACATATTGACACACATTATGGGTCCTGGTGTATTATTTTTGTAGAAATACACTTACGGACACCATTACAACATGTGGCATGTAATGAAGATTGATACATGTGATGTTATATAAGCAATACATATTGACACAGGTAGTTCAACATCTCTGATACTTTGGTGATTGCATGTTAGGAAACTAGGTACACAACATAGTTGCAAAAGCTGAGTTGAGAGCAAACAGGACATTGAGGTATTGTGACAGTAAGTTGTGACTTACCAGACTCCACTTCCCCCCAGGTATTCCTGTCAACCCTTCAGGATGTAGGATCTGGAAGATCTTCTCCTACTATGGGAACATTTGATTGGAATGCTGGGAGAACCCCCACCAGTCCTATTAGCCTCTAGGTGTTGCTCGGAGACCAGAAAGTGCACCTTCCCCCTCAGGTCTTTTTAACTCTTCCTAATTTCATTCTGTGTGCGCAGGGTGGTAACAACAGTACTCACTCTGTCTACTATTCTGGTCCACATGTCCCTTTTCTGACAGACAGTAGTGTGTGGGACTCGGGCTCCAAACAATTGTGGCTCTACACTTATGAATTCATCCACCATGACTGACAACTCTGCCTCAGAAAAACATGGATTTGTTTGCCTTAACATATCCCAAAATTAAAGTTAGTGACAATACAACCAAAATACATCAAGCTATGAAAAGAAAATGTGCTGGGAAAGTTTGTGGAGAGTGGTAAAATGTTGTCTCAGAACTGCTGTGCTGCAGTGGAGTGGCAAAGAATCATTGTCTGGAATAGGGGGTATTTTATTGTGTGATTTTCAGATTTATCCACTTGGCCAGTGGACATCAGGTGTGTTGTATTTATATCCATATAATGGCCACTGTTATGGTGCTTTGCTGAGCATGTACAGCGACGGCCTACCACTGTCGGAGAACTGCCACAAGGGCACCAACAGTGCCACTGTGTTTTCCTAATCTGCTCGGTGGGAACCCGCTGCCCTGATGGTGAAGGAGTGAGAATCGCCATGATTGCAGTCCGGCACTTCACAGGTGGGACACACTCTGTCGATGCGTTCAGTGGTTTAGGCTGCATGCATCATAATAGGGCAGACGAAAGACCGCCAACTCAACGGAGTACTTGGGACCGCCACCACTGCGGAATGGCTGTGCAACTGTCAAACTCGTAATCAGGCCCTATACCTTTTAGTGTTTTAGTAGTGGGCTTTTGCAAACTAGTGCTCGCTTCTTTTAAATCGTAAAGTACTTATCTTGCTTCAATTTCAGTGACTTGTGGGGGGTGGTTGTGTTCTCGCACATTATTAACAGCACCATTTTGTGAATAGCTCTCAAAGAAAAAGCATTGAAGTAGTGTTGTAAATTTCCAATTTACATTCTCAACGCTTGTGCTTTCCTGGCTGTAAGTGTTTCCCATGTGTATGATCAATTGTTTGCCTTTTTGCAATGATATATATTCTGCCCTTTCTGCCATCCTTTCTGTATGAAACTAGATTAATAATATAGTTAAATATTTTTTTATAAATGTAACTTTATTCTGCTGGTGCGGAGAAAACATTACATTAAGAACTTGACATTGTATACTTATATGTGTTGTTGATGATAATTGATGATAATTGCTGGTCTTTTTCATACTTTTCCACTGAAGATTTTGAAATGTGGGTCTGGAGGTTTGCTTTCTGGTTTACTTGCTGTTTAGAAGTTATATGATTTTACTTATTTCTAAAGTGCCTCAGTTCAGGTGTTCGAGTGTCGAATTTAATTGCTGGATCTGCAGGTTGTTGATTTTGCCACAAATGTCTTGTGGTATCTAAAGATTGGTAGAGATATAAAAATAGAGTTGTTTGCTAAATATTTGTAGTCTACCATTTTTTAATTTATTTAGTTCATACTGGTTTATTTTAAACGCTATAACTTACTTTTTGAGGTCCTTGTAGTTTTGTTTTCTTTTATGGTGTTCTGTTGGGAATCTGGCATAGTACCATAGTATTGATCTGTGACTGCACCCAAGGAACAATGTATGCTCTGTCACATGTATGATAGCCATCTTCATGTGACACAGTAGTGAGGCACAAGCACTCATGACACACTGAAGACAAGTTGCCTGTGGGGGTCAGATGAATATAGTCACTTGAGCTGACACATAGCTATGTATAGTGATCTATATCTTCATGTTACTTGTTTTTGGGGCTGACACACTGAAGACAAGTGGACTGATGGGTACAAATGACACCCACAACAACAAACAACATGACCTGATTGATCACTGTACTCAACCATATGTTGGCCCTGGAGAGTATTTTGGTTGTGGAATGTACTCTGTTGTGTCCTATGTCACTGGGCCAATAGGCAAGGTACATCAGCATGCACCAACTTCCATACCTACACACACAATTAATCATCTTGTGTGTCACACATTGTCCATCTCTAATCTTCAGGGGGAGATGGCAGACTCTAACATAGAAACTTGGCAATGTAACATGAACAAATATGTACCAGACTCACCCCCTTGTAGCTGCTTTGCTCCCCTTAAATACCCATCAAGCTCGGGGTAGGCCACTGCGAGAATGCCAGCCATTAGGGAGGTCAGTTTCAGTGGTGTACCCTGCCTACATTGGGAGGACAGCCCCAGCTGGACATCTGTGATCTTCCGGGCCCAGCATCTTTAGGTCCTTCCATCTCTTCTGAAAGTGGGTGCTCCGCCAGCTATGGACTCCAGGGCCCGCACCACCCGGGAGATGGATCTCCAAATCCCTTTCTTCTGATGGGAGCTGACCTATATGGATGCAAGAGACAAATGAAAAGGTTACAAATCAATTTTTTGGGCCAAATGATTGTGTCACACACATTTCAGAAACACAAAGCCCCAAATGTTTGTAAATATCAACACACCACAAGTGTAAAGCACACATTCTCATAAGCACAAGGACATGACTACACACTTTTAGAGTCATCTCCAAACTAACCCATTATACTGCTCATGGCCTACATTAACTAAGCAAGCTTACTGACATCAGGAAGCCCAGGCTCAAGCAACATGTACTTTGATGTGAGCCACAATGAAACACAACACACCAGTGTGGCCCTCTGAAGGGTAAACTCCTTGGGCCTGACTGGACAGGCACATTTACATCCAGCCACATTGACTCCATGAATAGAGTCCCTACAGGCAATTTTCATAGTACAGTCTTCACCCTAAAATTTAAGTGGCAATGAAAGGGCTGCTATGGGTGGCACGGAAAGTCTCTTTCCTGTGCATGTGTGGACATGTGGGCTACCCAATGTAAACTCATACCACTTCAAGGTGGGTTTGTGTGGTATGTACTTGTAACACAGAACACACCTTTTACCATATGTAGCCATTCAACAGAGATGGCATCCAACATACTAAGGTATGTTTGGTCTGATTGTTTGCAAGTAACCTAATGAGTCACATGTTATGCCCTCCCCAGAATCAATCAACTATCTGCTCTGTTGGTTTGTCACTTTTGCAATACACCTGTGCTAGACAAATATGACTTATGTAAAGGTGACAGCAGAACTGTGGGAATAAGGGGCCTGTCATGAGTCAATGACACATAATGACCATGAGGCATATCGCACATATGTACCAAGCCAGGGAGTTACCTTAGCACCCATTCCTAATGTAGTCAATGGCCAAAGGCCTTCAGGCCAGGTCTTGGCACTAGAGACTGATTTTGGCCACATCCCAAGATCTGCAGGTCTACAGGGAATGCGCCCGAAGCCACAGTTGCATAGCCACAGTAACTGTACCCCAGCTTGGCCTAGTGGAAGATACATTTGACAGGCCCCGGTCTCTGCAGGCTGAGCATACAGAACCTACTTTGCACTCGCATTTCCATCACTTCCATGCAGGACAGTGCATCTTGTACCCATCCTCTAAGTGGGTTGCAGCTTGTGTGGCACTCTGAAGGGCACAGTGAGTTCTATATGGTTCTCATACAACAGAGTGATATTTAGCACTATACACATTGCTTACAAGATTCTCAAATGACTCAAACAGCAGATATACACAGCTCATACTGTGATGCACATACATGTTGCTTGACATTTACAAACATCATATTCAAAGATATATCATTGTATGGCTGTAAAATCTCATGCCTAGCTATATGAATAGAACAGAAGGAGGAGGGGGAGTCTGAGGTGCCACCAGGTGAGAATCCTGGAATGGCAAATGAAGATGATAGTGGTGAAGAGTAAGGAGTTGACTTGCGACATAATCTTATCTCATTGACAGCTGCTTCACATGAGCCTAAGTATGTCATGAGATTTCATGGTGTTGACTGTACAGTGAACTGTATTGTGCTAATGTGCTGTCTGACCAAGTTGCCCAGATTGGCCTGTAACATCCTCCACATTCATAAGTCCAGGAGTTTTGTCATCACTGAGGGCTTCATTCAGGGGTGGAGTGGTAGTCTGTTTGGTGGACAAGGTGTGCCCTGTGGCTGTGGCAGCTTGACCTGTTGATGAAGGAAGTACATTGTTACTAGTTGAAGTGTGACATCTACCTCCAAAGGTTTTGTGTTACAGTAAGCAGAGACACTGGACATTCCTAAGGGTTAGATTAACCTATTGTGCCATGTTACCATAGTATTGGAGTATTTGATATGAAATATATGAAGCTTTCCTAAACTATTAGATTCAAGAGGCTCATTTGATATGCTGATCAGTTGCAACTGGTGGTTGGAGTTACTGAGACAGGGCCTCCCATGATTTGCAGTCAGGTCACTCTCTCTACTTCCCAGCACTTGCCAAATGTTGTACCTTACATATCTGTTGTCAGACTGCATTTAGGTTGAAGCATACATTTACATGTTGAGACAGAACAGTGAGGCCTGGGAGGATTTTTTGATATTGAAAGACTTAAAGGCACCATTTTGACTTATGGTATGTGATGGGCCTTCGTAGCTGTGATGTTGGGTTAATACACATTGACCGTGTTACATCTCAGATACTCTGGGTTTTGAATGTTGGTGAAGTAAATGAACAACAAAGTGGCAAAAGCTGATTTGTTAGCATGCAGTACATTGGAGTTTTGCACCTCAGGTCATTTCGCCTCTTGCTAATGTCCTCCTTTGTGTGCAGGATGGTGCATACAGCATTCACTCTGTCAGCTAACCTTTGCCATATTTCCATTTTCCTACTGAGAGGAGTATGCTGGACATGGGCTCCAAACAGTTGTGACTGTATGCTTATGATTTCATCCGCCATGATTCTCAACTTATCTTCATTAAAAACAGAATTTTGGGGATGTGACATGGTGGAAAATTAAAGTGGATTGGGTAAGTGAAATAGGGAGTTAATGGACAAAAGTGTGTGCAAGGTTTTAAATGGGATGGTAAAAAAGGGGTGCCTTATCTATCAGTATTAACAAAACGGTGGCCTCTGTTGACTTTCTTGCTGGGGAGATGCAAAAGATTGTGGTCTGTGAAGGAGTGTGTTTTATAGTTTGATTTGCAGGTGTGTCCACTAGGCCAATGTGTGTCAACTGTGTTGTTTTTTAATTAATGCAATGTGAGCGTCTGTTGCTTTGCTGAACGCATACCGTGGGGTTCGATCGGTGTTGGATTACCACAGCAAGGGGACCACCAAGTCCATTGTGTGATTGTAATAGGCTCGGCAGCTGACTGCGACGCTGACAGCACTGGAGGTCAGACTGCCAAGATAGCAAATTGCTACGCCACTGGCCATCTGCATTTTAGCTTGACGGGTTGTGGTTCTGCCAGTATACATTGTAATACAGCGGGCTAGCGGTCAAAAAGACCGCCGACATGGAGGTCTGGTGGTCCAACCACCAAACTCATAATCGGGCCCTTAGTGTTTGTTCAGTTTAAATATTTGTTCACTTATAAACTTTTATATTGGATGCTAATTATTATTCCTGTTTTAATTTGAAATATTTGTTTGTGCTGTTTTTTTACTATTATGTATATATCTTACTGTTGAATGTTCCATTTTAATGTTTATAATTTGTATTAATGTTTAATTAGTTTATTTGCTACAATGTAAAATATTATTTTATATGTTTAATGTGAATATTGATATAATAATATTGTATTAATAATTTAGATGATATATATTTATGTTTAGTATAATTCTATTTCTGATATAATGTGAATAAGATTTAAAAAAATATTTTGTAACTTTCTGGATTATATTTTGTGACATTATTGTAGTCAAAAATGTGTTTTTTCATATGTTTATTTTATAGTGTTATTTAAAAGTAATTATGTTTTTGTTTCTCATATTTGTGTTTTTGATTTTGTTAAAAATAGATCTTTCTACAGCAATACATTTGGCCGTCCATATTTGGGTTTGTGTTGTTTAGGTATGGGATGGAATACTATTTTAAGCAATATTTTTGGTGATATTTGTGTGAGCCAACATTGTTTTCCACAATACCATGGCATTGATCATCATCAACATTAAATTACAAATTGTCTTTCACAGTATCATATGCTACATTATTGTTCATTATTTATAAGGCCAGAGGTTTAAATGAATTGTATCATTGCTATGTAGTGCTGGATTTTTTAAAACACTTGAAGTTGTCCCCCCTGAAATTCTAATTAAATGTTGACTGGAAATCATCTTGAGTGCAAGACTAAAGTGCGAAATAAAAAATTACTAGCTGTAACTTCAAAGATGGAAAGAGGAAAGAGTCAACTAACAAATGAACAATTACGATGATTAAGTTATTAGCAAAATATATATTTTGTGTTCTTTTAAATGTTGTGGATTATGTTTTCTTATTTTTTTATTTTATTGCAAATTAGACCATTGTATCTAAAACCTGACAAGACAACCAAGAGATTTAATAGTATATCTTGGAGCCAATTACTCTCAAAATTACAAGAAAAGGGTATGGCCACATCATCAGTGGAGTAGGATGCATAATTTCTGAGCTTGTGGGTGAGCTAGTGCAATTATCCTATTTCTCCCCAGTGCCCTATGCCACCCCCAACCCATCAGAAGAGTGGTCGCTTGAAAGGTGGCCTGGGGCAGTGGCTCCCAGGAGATGGATTGTGGTGTGTGGATGACTGAGATAGGGAGCAGCCGTGGCAGAAAATGATGCCTGTAATGGCGGCTGCTGATGTGACCTGACAAGATAGTCAAGAGGGTGTGAAGGGCGCTGGTGGTTTCAGGGACAACTGAGAGGGGCATCAGTGGCCACTTGTTGGATGATGTGACTGCCTGAGCACAACAGGTTGGAGGAAGAAGGTATTGGCCACCCCACACTCAGGCAAGTGAACACACACACTGGCACTGAGGAGGCTGTGGACCACACATCAGGAGAGGATCAGCCCCACTGGGGCTGGCTGCTGCCTTGTGGCCCAAGTGGGGGATGGTCTGGATTTAAACGTAGGTGGACCTCCCAATAGACTTTAACACTGGCAACAGGATTGTGAAACAGGCCCTGTTGGAGGTGGGGTTCTGAGAACACATTGCTGTACATAAAGGCTTGACTGAGAGGGCCACAAACCACTGCAGGGACTGTTCCCATCCCCCCCCTCAGCTAGAACAGTGACTATCAGTGCCACACAGAGGAAGAGAGCTATCGTCAATGTCAGACGAGGGGTTGAGAGTGTGGGAGGATACAATTGGAACTCATCAGCCTGCAGGAGAAACTGCAAGAGTATCTCCCTTCATACAAGTCCCCTCTCTGACCTGATATTAAAGAGGTAGAATAAATGATGCTTTCCTCCACTACCCCAGGATCCACACCTGGAGGAACCTGGAGGGGAGTGGGGGCAAGATGGGAACAAGCTGCCTCCCAAGATGTCGAGATGGTCCGCAATAAGCAAGGCAGCCTCGGGAGAGTAAGTGGGGGGGGGACCTATTGGTTAGTCAGTTCACAAAGGGGGCTCAGTCGGACTTGGAGGTCACACGGCTAAGATCTTGGCAGCCATCAGGGACACCAAGGCTACTCTGGAGAAAAAGATAGAGGCAGTAGTTGTGGATGTTGGCCTACTGCATGTAGATCATAAGAAACTGTCAGAAAGTGTGGCCACCACAGACTCCATGCTTGAACAACTGAGGCCACCCATCATGGACTACGGAGTCACTCTGCACAACCTGCAGACGGTGGCGAACGCTCTGGTGGCAAAACAGGAAGACACTGAAGATTGGTCCTAAAGTAACAGCATATTATACCTCCATTGTGCAACACCAGCGCAAAATGTTCCTAACAGTGAAGTAACACCTGCATAATCTCAATACCAGCTAGACCAGGCTTTTTCAGGCATACCTTCAAATCACTATCAACTCGGAGGCCCACAAGTTTGTGACAGCATCGGAGGTATGGAATAGGCTGGAGCAGCAGGGCCATCGAATGCCTGAGTCATGGGACAAAGACTATGCGACTCAATGGCACACACAGCGCTCCTGGTACTTGCCATGCTGGTGTCCCAAAGTGACTCCCTCCCTGGTGGGGACACAGGCAGAAAAGGACAAGTTGGTGGTGGAACTGCAGTGAGGTTGTCCATTGAGCTCCTAGAATCACTGAGAGGCATTGGTCAGCCACATTGGACGATTGAATGAGGGCACATCCACCTCTGAAGAGGACTCCCAGGGTGTTGTCCCCCCAGT
Source organism: Pleurodeles waltl (assembly GCF_031143425.1). Lineage (NCBI taxonomy): Eukaryota > Metazoa > Chordata > Amphibia > Caudata > Salamandridae > Pleurodeles > Pleurodeles waltl. The sequence goes on along the minus strand of NC_090444.1, from coordinate 458,453,185 downwards.
GGGCATCCCTATGACTGCAGATGAGATTGTATAAAGACAGGGGAGCTGAGGATGTACCTAGTGGGGTTGGCCCAGGCACTAGGAAGGCAATTCAACCCAGACTGGTATGCCCCAGGGCTGCCTTATAATCTACAAGCATGGCCTTAGTCCTTACAAGACTATACTTTTGACAAGTTCAATGAGTCAGTATTATATGATGTTTGTTGGGGATGACAGTCACCTCCGGCATTGGAGAGGTGGGCAGTTTTGAACTCACAGCATTATGAGATGGGGTGGTAGGGTTGAGGGGGGGGAGCGGCAGAATGAACTGATAAATGGACAAGGGGAGAAGCCCAGTAGATGACCCTGAGACAACCTTTGATGACTACAGATCACACATTAAGGGAAGGTGTCTCTCTTAAAATCATTTCTTAAATGTCAATGGTCTTGGCAATAAATTGAAATGGGGAGTGGTGCTCAAATAGCTTGCCCAGCATTCCCCAGACCTTATATTTCTCTAACAAATGCACCTAGTAGGCAAAAACTGTGGGTTCTTGGGGAGGGGCTGTTGCAAAACCCTGATTCATATGGGCTACGCCACAGGATCGAGGGGGATGGGGATACTTACCCTTAAGTCTCTACCTTTCCCATTGGAGAAAACATGGGTGGACTCCCTGGGTTGCTGGACAACTGTAGAGGGCAACCTAGGGACATATCTCTCCATCATTTTTTGGATGCCCTACAATTAGGCGTACGGTGGGCCATGCACCCAGAGGGCAGGCAGTACTCCTAATGTGATCATTGGTGCAATTAGATTACTTCTTCATGCTCACACCGCAATGACACAGACATCGTAACATGGCTTACTTACCGAGAGGCATTTCAGACCACTCCCCACTTCTTACTAAACTATGGTGCCCAGGCAGATGCACCCACTCAGGCTGGCACCTAGACCTTTGGGAGTGAAAGAACTGGGCCACCTGGTACTGATTCAAGAGGATTCCGACAGATACTTTCAGATGAGCGAGGGGAGAGTGGCCTCAGAGAAGACTATCTGGGTGGCCTGTAAGTCAGTGGTGTGAGGACTGTTCATTTCCCATACTGCAGGGAAGAGACGAGAGATGGAGGCCAACATACTGGAGTTAGAGATGTAAATACAGCAGAGGAAAGCAGCTTACATAGAGGATCTAGACTCTGACTTAGCTGACTGTCTGTCCCAACTCAGGGAAAGGTATTGCCAAACAATGCAGCAGAAGACCAGGACAGTGTCTCCCTCAGGCGGCTGGGCGGGATTTGGCCAACTTCTTGGCTGATGTCCCAATCCCACACTTAGAGAGATCTGATAGCAGGTCAGGAATGTGACATTACAGATAGAGAGACTGCTAAGGCCAACTCCCAACTCAAAAGTGGGAGGACACTGGTACCTAATGGTTCCCCCCAGAGGTCTTCAAATTTGTCAAGAGTAGAGTGGTTCCACCAATACAGGCACTGTTTTATTACTCAAGCGCACAAGTGGAACTCCCCAGGGACCTCAGGCAAGCTCATATAGTTTTGATCTATAACCAGGGGAGGGCGCCAGAAGAGTGTTTATCCTATAAGGCAATATCACTATTAAATATTGAAGTTAAGATAGTAATAAAAGTCCTGGAGAATCGCATCATGAAAGTCATCAAATATGTTGTGGGCCTGGATCAATTGGGCTTTATGCCCTATAGATCCACCAGGCACAACCTCCAGCACATGTTAGGATGCCTGGCCCATAGTCATAGATAACAGGATCCAGCAGTAGCTTTGGTACAGGATGCGGAGAAGGCTTTTGACTCTTGAGGTCGCCATACCTCTTTCAGTTATTGGAGAGGATGGGCTGTGAGCCCTCCTGTCTGGCCGGGGTGTATTGTCTATTTTCTGCATCTCCAGGAAGAGTCAAAGTGAATGGCATTCTTCCAGACGAGTTCTGCCTAGGAAGAGACATGCACCGGGGGCGTCCCCTATCACCCATACTATTTGCCATAGCAATTGATCCCTTGGTGAACTGGATCAAGAGCGATTCATTTTTTAGGGCTCTTAGATGGGACAGTTGTTGGGAGGATGTGATTTTCCTTTATACACATGTTGTCCTACTCTGACTGGCTGATCCAGATGACTCCATACTGTGAGTGCTCAGATCATCCACATCTTTAGTTCATTTTTGGGAGACAGGATCAACAGGGGGAATTCTGTAGCTTACCCCCTCACATCCTGGAACCCATGGACAGAGCTTTCAGATTTAGTAGTATGAGAAGAGGTGGGGGTCACAAACTTAGACATGTACGTTAGTAAGGTTTGGGAATTGTTTCATGTTTGTGACTTGGACTGGGTGTTGAACAGATACTGTTGTGCGGTGGGACACAGGTGCTGCCTCCCACTCTCTTTGCTGGGTAAAGCCACGCTACATAAAATTATTTAACTCCCTAGGTTTTTGTACATTCTACAAAATTCACCATACCTGGTTTCTGATCATTTCTTCAGGGTGGTGAAGGGAGAAACGAAGAACCTGCTGTAAGGGGTAGCAGCCCCCACATAGCCCTCTCCACTCTGACCAGACGGCTAATGGATGGGTGTATAGCACTTCCAGAACTACATATATAATATTGATTAGCTCAATAACTGGTGATAAATGACTGATCCTTTGTGGACCAAGGGGATCCCTCTCTGCCTGCAGACTGAATGGCAATGGAGCCCCATGGATACGTAAGGAAACAATATGGTCTGGATAGAACCCAGCACCTTCAGAAGCCTACGGATGTGGTGGTCTGGATATGGGAACAGACACCACTATGGGAGTCCGCTAAATTGGCAAAGCTTTGTGGAAAGACAGGACATCGACAATGGGGCTTCATGGGCATTTCAGAGGAGAAAAGGGATGGATGTCATTTGAAGAACCACAGAGACAATATAACCTACCTGGGGTCAGCTCCTGTGGTATATGTAGGTCAAGAAGATACTTCAGAGTCTCCTGGTTAGCATCCAGGATCTAGAGGAAGAAAACATACTGGAATAAAGGATATTACAGTCCCCCCTGCATAGACATGCCATCTTTTAAATCTTTTCTACATTATTAGTACATTGCCATCCCTCCCTTCAGACACTGAGAGAAAAGTGGCAGGGAGAAATAGAGGCCAATGAGTGGGGTGCTGCATGTCAATACTTAGGGAGGTGGCCATTTGGGTGTATTTCTCCTTATCCAGTAAAAAACTTTTCACTGGTCCTACTTCACACAAAAGAGGTTGCATGCAAAGGGACTGGCATCCACCTACCTGTGTCACATGGAATGTGACAGTCACATAGACACAATATATGCTCTGGGAATGTCCACAGATCCAGGGATTTTGGTCAGGGGTACAAAGTAGACTGTCCTGGATGGTGGGGGATTCCCTGGTACTCACGCCCTCAGGATCGGGGGAGAGGTGAAGCTGGACAGATAAACACTGCCCCTCTGTAATACTGCATTAGCAGTGGCAAAGAGTGATGTTGTGCCCCGATGTCGGGACCAAAGCTCTCTGAACGGTTTGGTATTTGACCTTTAACATGGAGTGGTGCAAATAGGCTGAGGAACCTATGTACCGGGCAAACGGCTGTCGCCAGAAGCATGGGAAAATATGGGGCCCTGATTGTAACATAATTAAATCAACATAGGGGAATGTTTGTGTAAATGCAACACCCACAACCTGTCCCTATGAGCACATTTATGCTGGCAGACTTTTAAATCCATTTATGGATGCAAATTCAGTGTTTGTTAACTACTAATGTAATTTTGCAGCAATAAATGATGCAAATAGCTTTGTAAATCTGTCCCTTGTAGATCATTACAAATATCCCACATTATGTCATAGGCAAAGTTCTTGATAATGCGTGATGTCATCGGCAGTGCACTGTAAGTTAGGCTCTAATAAAGAACTGAGGGCCAGATTTAAGAAACGTGGAGCTATGTTACTTGTAGCGTCACTTTTCTTGTAGCCCCTTGTTCCCCCCACCTCCACCATGTGTGCGCCGTATTTAAAATATGGTGCACCATGGTGCAGGGTACGGGGCAATAGCATTAGAATTTCTGACGCTACTGATGTACTGTTCAGGGTTAGTGCCAACATTTTGGTACAAAAAAAAGTACATAGGGGCCCAATGAAAACAATGGCATATCCCTTTTTAACACCTGCTCTGAGCAGTTAAAAGTGCTGGAAGAAATGATGCAAATAAATCTCTTGGATTTCTTTACGCTGTTTTTTTCAGCCCCCCTAATGGGGGAACGCCCCTTTGCATACATTGTGCATGGTACATGCATAATATGGTGCAATGCATGCATTGCACCACTTTGTAAATTGGGGCCCAGACTTATATTTTTTGACGCAAACCTGCCTTAGTGCAGGTTTGCCTCAAAAAGTATAGCGCCATTCCAGAAAGTCAGCCGGGAGCCATATTTAAGGAATGGTGCAAGCAAGCGCTAAGACCCAGTTGGCGTCAAAATAAATTGTGCTAACTGGATAGGGGAGGCATAGGGCAAACTGGAGGTTGTGTGGGAAAGAATGGTGCTACTCGGGTTGCAGTAAAAAAAATTACTCTAACCTGACTAGCGTAATGTTTTTGATGCACAACCCCATGGACATGACTCCTGTCTTAGAAAAGACAGGAGTCATGTCCACCAGCCCAATGGCCATGCCCAGGGGACCTATGCCCCCTGGGCATGGCCACTGGGCACAGTGCCTTGTAGGGGGGGCCAAGTTAGGCCCCCCCCCATAGGCACTTTAAAACAAAAATCAAAAAACTTACCTGGACTTACCTGGGATGGGTCCCCCCATCCTTAGGTGCCCTCCAGTTGTGGGTGGGGGCAGGTGGGGGTGTCCCTGGGTGCAGGGAAGGGCACCTGTGGGCTGTTTCCATGGTCTCCAACCATGGAAAATGGCCAAAAACCAAGGAATGCACAGTTCCAAAGAGAGCATACAGGAGATGTTTTTACCTCAATCTAGGGGGAAAACAAAAGGTTCCTGTGAATGACCAGATCCAGGAACAAGAGCCCTCACTCACTAGTCGCTGACATGCTTCATCATCGAGCTTTGCTCCTTGTCAGACCGGCACTGCAATGTTTGATTGGCACCTCATGGGAGCTCTTTGTCGGAGATTTTTTGTAAAAAGATGCCGTGAGTGAATGCAGGAATGTGGGACTGGTGTGAAAACTGTTAAAATTGACTAAAAGGACCATGTAGAAAAATGTTTATTGGAGATATGGACCTCTGTCAAGATTAAAAACCAAAAAGGGGGCAAGAAAGAATAATGTCAGTCTCACCCTGTACAGAAAATAGAATCAAATATCAGAGAGCCGTAAGTTTTAGGGATCAACAGTGTGCGGGCAGTGTTGGAAATCCCTACGCTGCCTGAATGGAAAAGGTCAACATGTTTCTCGCTTGAACAGTCTAAAAAGATGTAGGTCAAATTCGTCAGGACCTACGTTTCCACCAAACCTAATCCTCACAGCTGAAGTCAGTATATGTTAGTAAGACAGGAACCTAAAAATAAAATAAACAATACAGCATGAATACCAAATTCCAGTATCACACTGTATTGAAAATAGCAGGCCAACTAGTGAGAATATTTAGTGCTCAGGTGACCAGTGAATTTTCACTTCTAGATCATGAAAAAGCTGAGGTCTTTGCCCTCCTAAAATTACAGAATCGGCCTCAATGGAAATAGCAGAGAGCCTACTTGATCACGTCCATATAATCCTAAGCGAATCTGGAGTTTTAAAGAAGAGTAAAGGTTAATTCATATCAACAATATGTATCAAAGGGACCATCAGAACAATGCATCTTTGAAGCAAATTCAAAAAAATATTAATAAGTCATAAGTAATCATGTATGCGACTCACCCTCATCTGCTTAATAATGTATATATCAATATAGAGAGGGTATAGCCCATCGATGGTGGGATATTGTTCTATATAGATATACATCTGCATTCTGGTATGGTGGGTGTATGGCAGCTCCCACCAAGAAGCAATGCATCTAGTTGATAATGATGTAATAATCTGACAATCCCTCCAATAACAACTTTTAAGGGGTCTGTTAGATCCAATAATCACATGTGGTACAAGAACGGCACACTTTCATCATCACTGTGCTCACAAAAATGTGTGACACACTCCGAGAATTGTAAATGCAGGTCACTGATAACATTGTAGCACTCTTGACAAAGCTACGTGGGGAACCCACGTGTAGTTCAAAATAAACGGAATAGTTTAATGTATGATACAAGTTCGACAAGGAGCACTTACTTGAATGTAGATCGCCGCTGCCGTCCGTACCTACCCCGCACTACAAATCGGGAAGTGGAACCGGTACGGAGAGCGCAAAATTTAAAGGCGGGTAGATTCAATTAGCAGTTCGTAAAAACTGAAGAGGACTAAAAACAATGATGTGGCGATCGCCATCTTGGAAAGTATTCGTGGACATAACTTTAAAAAAAACATGGACATCAAAAAAAGAACCCGATAGAAATAGTCGGCAGTCGCCATCTTTAAAGAAGCATAAAGAGGAAGCAACGCATGTTTATTAACCACTTCGCTGCCAGGCCTTTTCCCCCTCCTGTGCCAGGCCTTTTTTTGCCTATTTGGGGCAGTTCGCGCTTAGGCCCGCATAACTTTTTGTCCACATAAGCTAACCAAGCCAAATTGGCGTCCTTTTTTTCCAACATCCTAGGGATTCTGGAGGTACCCAGACTTTGTGGGTTCCCCTGAAAGAGGCCAAGAAATTGGCCAAAATACAGGGAAAATTTTGTTTTTTTCAAAAAAATTGGAAAAAGTGGCTGCAGAAGAAGGCTTGTGGTTTTTCCCCTAAAAATGGCATCAACAAAGGGTTTGCGGTGCTAAACTCAGCAGCTTCCCAGCTTTCAGGAACAGGCAGACTTGAATCCGAAAACCCAATTTTTCAACACAATTTTGGCATTTTACTGGGGCATACCCCATTTGTGCAATTTTTTGTGCTTTCAGCCTCCTTCCAGTCAGTGACAGGAATGGTCATGAAACCAATGCTGGATCCCAGAAACCTAAACATTTCTGAAAAGTAGACAAAATTCTGAATTCAGCAAGGGGTCATTTGTGTAGATCCTACAAGGGTTTCCTACAGAAAATAACAGCTGAAAAAGAAAAATATTGAAATTGAGGTGAAAAAAACATCAATTTTTCTCTACTTTTTACTCTGTAACTTTTCCCTGCAATGTCAGATTATCGAAAGCAATATACCGTTACGTCTGCTGGACTCCTCTGGTTGCGGGGGTATATAGGGTTTGTAGGTTCATCAAGAACCCGAGGAACCCAGAGCCAATAAATGAGCTGCACCCTGCAGTGCGTTTTCATTCTATACCGGGTATACAGTAATTCATTCGCTGAAATATAAGGAGTAAAAAATAGCTATCAAGAAAACCTTTGCATTTCCAAAAAGGGCACAAGATAAGGTGTTGAGGAGCAGTGGTTATTTGCACATCTCTGAATTCCGGGGTGACCATAGTAGCACGTGAATTACATGGAATTTCTCAAATAGATGTCTTTTTTACACACACCCCTATATTTGGAAGGAATAAATGTAGAGAAAGACAAGGGGCAATAACACTTGTTTTGCTATTCTATGTTCCCCCAAGTCTCCCGATAAAAATGATACCTCACTTGTTTGGGTAGGCCTAGCGCCCGCGACAGGATATGCCCCAAAACACAACGTGGACACATCACAGAAAACAGAGCTGTTTTTAGCAAAGTGACTACCTGTAGATTTTGGCCTCTAGCTCAGCCGCCACCTAGGGAAACCTACCAAACCTGTGCATTTCTGAAAACTAGAGACGTAGGGGAATCCAAGGAGGGGTGACTTGTGTGGCTCGGACCAGGTTCTGTTACCCAGAATCCTTTGCAAACCTCAAAATTTGGCTAAAAAAACACATGTTCCTCACATTTCTGTGGCAGAAAGTTCTGGAATCTGAGAGGAGCGACAAATTTCCTTCCACCCAGCATTTCCCCACGTCTCCGGATAAAAATGATACCTCACTTGTGTGGGTAGGCCTAGCGCCCGCGACAGGATATGCCCCAAAACACAACCTGGACACATCACAGAAAACAGAGCTGTTTTTAGCAAAGTGACTACCTGTAGATTTTGGCCTCTAGCTCAGCCACCACCTAGGGAAACCTACCAAACCTGTGCATTTCTGAAAACTGGAGACCTAGGGGAATCCAAGGAGGGGTGACTTGTGTGGCTCGGACCAGGTTCGGTTACCCAGAATCCTTTGCAAACCTCAAAATTTGGCTAAAAAAACACATGTACCTCACATTTCTGTGGCAGAAAGTTCTGGAATCTGAGAGGAGCCACAAATTTCCTTCCACCTAGCGTTCCCCCACGTCTCCCGATAAAAATGATACCTCACTTGTGTGGGTAGGCCTAGCGCCCGCGACAGTATATGCCCCAAAACACAACGTGGACATATCACAGAAAACAGAGATGTTTTTAGCAAAGTGACTACCTGTAGATTTTGGCCTCTAGCTCAGCCGCCACCTAGGGAAACCTACCAAACATGTGCATTTCTGAAAACTAGAGACCTAGGGGGATCCAAGGAGGGGTGACTTGCAGGGCTCGGACCAGGTTCTGTTACCCAGAATCCTTTGCAAACCTCAAAATTTGGCTAAAAAAACACATGTTCCTCAAATTTCTGTGGCAGAAAGTTCTGGAATCTGAGAGGAGCCACAAATTTCCTTCCACCCAGCGTTCCCCCACGTCTCCCGATAAAAATGATACCTCACTTGTGTGGGTAGGCCTAGCGCCCGCGACAGGATATGCCCCAAAACACAACGTGGACATATCACAGAAAACAGAGCTGTTTTTAGCAAAGTGACTACCTGTAGATTTTGGCCTCTAGCTCAGCCGCCACCTAGGGAAACCTACCAAACCTATGCATTTCTGAAAACTAGAGACCTAGGGGAATCCAAGGAGGGGTGACTTGTGTGGCTCGGACCAGGTTCTGTTACCCAGAATCCTTTGCAAACCTCAAAATTTGGCTAAAAAAACATATGTTCCTCACATTTCTGTGGCAGAAAGTTCTGGAATCTGAGAGGAGCGACAAATTTCCTTCCACCCAGCATTCCCCCACGTCTCCCGATAAAAATGATACCTCACTTGTGTGGGTAGGCCTAGCGCCCGCGACAGGATATGCCCCAAAACACAACCTGGACACATCACAGAAAACAGAGCTGTTTTTAGCAAAGTGACTACCTGTAGATTTTGGCCTCTAGCTCAGCCGCCACCTAGGGAAACCTACCAAACCTGTGCATTTCTGAAAACTAGAGACCTAGGGGAATCCAAGGAGGGGTGACTTGTGTGGCTCGGACCAGGTTCGGTTACCCAGAATCCTTTGCAAACCTCAAAATTTGGCTAAAAAAACACATGTTCCTCACATTTCTGTGGCAGAAAGTTCTGGAATCTGAGAGGAGCCACAAATTTCCTTCCACCTAGCGTTCCCCCACGTCTCCCGATAAAAATGATACCTCACTTGTGTGGGTAGGCCTAGCGCCCGCGACAGGATATGCCCCAAAACACAACGTGGACATATCACAGAAAACAGAGCTGTTTTTAGCAAAGTGACTACCTGTAGATTTTGGCCTCTAGCTCAGCCGCCACCTAGGGAAACCTACCAAACATGTGCATTTCTGAAAACTAGAGACCTAGGGGGATCCAAGGAGGGGTGACTTGCGGGGCTCGGACCAGGTTCTGTTACCCAGAATCCTTTGCAAACCTCAAAATTTGGCTAAAAAAACACATGTTCCTCAAATTTCTGTGGCAGAAAGTTCTGGAATCTGAGAGGAGCCACAAATTTCCTTCCACCCAGCGTTCCCCCACGTCTCCCGATAAAAATGATACCTCACTTGTGTGGGTAGGCCTAGCGCCCGCGACAGGATATGCCCCAAAACACAACGTGGACATATCACAGAAAACAGAGCTGTTTTTAGCAAAGTGACTACCTGTAGATTTTGGCCTCTAGCTCAGCCGCCACCTAGGGAAACCTACCAAACCTATGCATTTCTGAAAACTAGAGACCTAGGGGAATCCAAGGAGGGGTGACTTGTGTGGCTCGGACCAGGTTCTGTTACCCAGAATCCTTTGCAAACCTCAAAATTTGGCAAAAAAAACACATGTTCCTCACATTTCTGTGGCAGAAAGTTCTGGAATCTGAGAGGAGCCACAAATTTCCTTCCACCCAGCGTTCCCCCACGTCTCCCGATAAAAATGATACCTCACTTGTGTGGGTAGGCCTAGCGCCCGCGACAGGATATGCCCCAAAACACAACGTGGACATATCACAGAAAACAGAGCTGTTTTTAGCAAAGTGACTACCTGTAGATTTTGGCCTCTAGCTCAGCCACCACCTAGGGAAACCTACCAAACCTGTGCATTTCTGAAAACTAGAGACCTAGGGGAATCCAAGGAGGGGTGACTTGCGGGGCTCGGACCAGGTTCTGTTACCCAGAATCCTTTGCAAACCTCAAAATGTGGCTAAAAAAACACATGTCCCTCACATTTCTGTGGCAGAAAGTTCTGGAATCTGAGAGAAGCTACAAATTTCCTTCCACCCAGCGTTCCCCCAAGTCTCCCGATAAAAATGATACCTCACTTGCGTGGGTAGGCCTAGCGCCGGCGACAGGAAACACCCCAAAGCGCAACGTGGACACATCCTAAATTTTGGAAAAAAACAGAGGTGTTTTTTGCGAAGTGCCTACCTGTAGATTTTGGCCTCTAGCTCAGCCGGCACCTAGGGAAAGCTACCAAACCTGTGCATTTCTGAAAACTAGAGACCTAGGGGAATCCAAGGAGGGGTGACTTGCGGGGCTCGGACCAGGTTCTGTTACCCAGAATCCTTTGCAAACCTCAAAATTTGGCTAAAAATACACATGTTACTCACATTTCTGTGGCAGAAAGTTCTGGAATCTGAGAGGAGCTACAAATTTCCTTCCACCCAGCGTTCCCCCAAGTCTCCCGATAAAAATGATACCTCACTTGCGTGGGTAGGCCTAGCGCCGGCGACAGGAAACACCCCAAAGCGCAACGTGGACACATCCTAAATTTTGGAAAAAAACAGAGGTGTTTTTTGCAAAGTGCCTACCTGTAGATTTTGGCCTCTAGCTCAGCCGGCACCTAGGGAAACCTACCAAACCTGTGCATTTCTGAAAACTAGAGACCTAGGGGAATCCAAGGAGGGGTGACTTGCGGGGCTCGGACCAGGTTCTGTTACCCAGAATCCTTTGCAAACCTCAAAATTTGGCTAAAAATACACATGTTACTCACATTTCTGTGGCAGAAAGTTCTGGAATCTGAGAGGAGCCACAAATTTCCTTCTACCCAGCGTTCCCCCAAGTCTCCCGATAAAAATGATACATCACTTGTGTGGGTAGGACTAGCGCCCACGAAAGGAAAGGGCCCAAAACACAACGTGGACACATCACATTTTTTTATAAAAAGCAGTGCCTACCTGTGGATTTTGGCCTGTAGCTCAGCCGACACCTGAGGAAACCTAGCAAACCAGTGCATTTTTGAAAACTAGAAACCCAGGGGAATCCAAGATGGGGTGACTTGTGGGGCTCTGACCAGGTTATGTTACCCAGAATCCTTTGCAAACATCAAAATTTGGCCCAAAAAACACTTTTTCCTCTCATTTCGGTGACAGAAAGTTCTGGAATCTGAGAGGAGCCACAAATTTCCTTCCACCCAGCGTTCCCCTAAGTCTCTCGATAAAAATGGTACATCACTTCTGTGGGTAGGCCTAGCGCCCACAAAAGGAAATGGCCCAAAACACAACGTGGACACAACATATTTTTTCACAGAAAACAGAGGTGTTTTTTGCAAGGTGCCTACCTGTGGTGTTTGGCCTGTAGCTCAGCCGGCCCCACGGGGGGGGCAGAAATGCCCTAAAATAAATTTGCCCCCCCAACCCCCACCCTCCCCCGCCGGGAGCGACCCTTGCCTACGGGGTCGCTCCCCCTGCGTGACATTGGCACCAAAAAACAAATCCCCGGTGCCTAGTGGTTTCTGCCCCCTTGGGGGCAGGTTGACCTAAACTCAGCCAATCTGCCCCCAAGGGGGGCAGAAATGGCCTAAATACAATTTGTCCCCCAGGGGAGCGACTTTTGCCTGATGGGTCGCTCCCCATCTCTAAGAAAAAAAAACAAAGAAAAAAAAGAAGAAAAAAAAGAAAAATTCCCCTGGCGCCTAGAGGTTTCTGCCCCCCCCCCCCGGGGGCAGATCGGCCTAATAATAGGCCGATCTGCCCCCCGGGGGGGCAGAAATGGCCTAAAATAAATTTGCCCCCCCAACCCCCACCCTCCCCCGCCGGGAGCGACCCTTGCCTACGGGGTCGCTCCCCCTGCGTGACATTGGCACCAAAAAACAAATCCCCGGTGCCTAGTGGTTTCTGCACCCTTGGTGGCAGGTTGACCTAAACTCAGCCAATCTGCCCCCAAGGGGGGCAGAAATGGCCTAAATACAATTTGTCCCCCAGGGGAGCGACTTTTGCCTGATGGGTCGCTCCCCATCTCTAAAAAAAAAAAAACAAAGAAAAAAAAGAAAAATTCCCCTGGCGCCTAGAGGTTTCTGCCCCCCCCCCCGGGGGCAGAAATGGCCTAAAATAAATTTGCCCCCCCAACACCCACCCCCCCCCCGGGAGCGACCCTTGCCTACGGGGTCGCTCCCCCTGCGTCACATTGGCGCCAAAAAACAAATCCCCGGTGCCTAGTGGTTTCTGCCCCCTTGGGGGCAGATTGACCTAAAATTGGCCAATCTGCCACCAGGGGGGCAGAAATGGTCTAAATACAATTTGCCCCCCCAGGGGAGCGACCCTTGCCTGCTGGGTCGCTCCCCATCTCTAAAAAAAGAAACAACAAAAAAAAAAAACACAAAAAAAAGAAATTGCCCTGGCGCCTAGAGTGTTCTGCCCCCCCCCCCCCGGGGGGCAGTTCGGCCTAATAATAGGCCGATCTGTCCCCCGGGGGGGCAGAAATGGCCTAAAATAAATTTGCCCCCTCAACCCCCACCCCCCCCCCCCGGGAGCGACCCTTGCCTACGGGGTCGCTCCCCCTGCGTGACATTGGCGCCAAAAAACAAATCCCCGGTGCCTAGTGGTTTCTGCCCCCTTGGGGGCAGATTGACCTAAAATTGGCCAATCTGCCCCCAGGGGGGCAGAAATGGTCTAAATACAATTTGCCCCCCCCAGGGGAGCGACCCTTGCCTGATGGGTCGCTCCCCATCTCTAAAAAAAGAAACAACAAAAAAAAAACACACAAAAAAAAAATTGCCCTGGCGCCTAGAGTGTTCTGCCCCCCCCCCGGGGGCAGTTCGGCCTAATAATTGGCCGATCTGTCCCCCGGGGGGGCAGAAATGGCCTAAAATAAATTTGCCCCCCCAACCCCCACCCCCCCCCCGGGAGCGACCCTTGCCTACGGGGTCGCTCCCCCTGCGTGACATTGGCGCCAAAAAACAAATCCCCGGTGCCTAGTGGTTTCTGCCCCCTTGGGGGCAGATTGACCTAAAATTGGCCAATCTGCCCCCAGGGGGGCAGAAATGGTCTAAATACAATTTGCCCCCCCAGGGGAGCGACCCTTGCCTGATGGGTCACTCCCCATCTCTAAAAAAAGAAACAACAAAAAAAAAACACACAAAAAAAAAATTGCCCTGGCGCCTATAGTGTTCTGCCCCCCCCCCGGGGGCAGTTCGGCCTAATAATAGGCCGATCTGTCCCCCGGGGGGGCAGAAATGGCCTAAAATAAATTTACCCCCCCCCCCCCCGGGAGCGACCCTTGCCTACCGGGTCGCTCACCCTGCGTGACATTGGTGCCAAAAAACAAATCCCCGGTGCCTAGTGGTTTCTGCCCCCTTGGGGGCAGATTGACCTAAAATTGGCCAATCTGCCCCCAGGGGGGCAGAAATGGTCTAAATACAATTTGCCCCCCCAGGGGAGCGACCCTTGCCTGATGGGTCGCTCCCCATCTCTAAAAAAAGAAACAACAAAAAAAAAACACACAAAAAAAAAATTGCCCTGGCGCCTAGAGTGTTCTGCCCCCCCCCGGGGGCAGTTCGGCCTAATAATAGGCCGATCTGTCCCCCGGGGGGGCAGAAATGGCCTAAAATAAATTTGCCCTCCCAACCCCCACCCCCCGCCCCTCGGGAGCGACCCTTGCCTACGGGGTCGCTCCCCCTGCGTGACATTGGCGCCAAAAAACAAATCCCTGGTGCCTAGTGGTTTCTGCCCCCTTGGGGGCAGATTGACCTAAAATCGGCCAATCTGCCCCCAGGGGGGCAGAAATGGTCTAAATACAATTTGCCCCCCAGGGGAGCGACCCTTGCCTGATGGGTCGCTCCCCATCTCTAAAAAAAAGAAAGAACAAAAAAAAAAAACACAAAAAAAAAAACTAGCGAGGCCCCTGTGACAAATCAGCGCGCGCTCGCGCGCTGACGTCACAGGGGGGGGGTGGGGGGGGTCGGGGGTGGAAGGGGAAGGGATTCCCCGGTCAGCCCTGACCTGGGGGGGTGGGGGGGCGTCCCTCCCGAGGGAAGCATTCAGGACGTAATGGTTACGTCCATGGCGCCACACGGGCGCTGCCATGGACGTAACCATTACGTCCGTGGCGGGGAAGGGGTTAAATACGAGTGGGTGTGGGACAAAAAAATCTGATTTTTGCAAACCCATGTAGGGAAGCAGATGTAAAAATAAATACAAAGAGGCATCGAAAGTCTATTCCAAGGATGAAAAAGTACTCATACTTCCCAAATACAGTAGGCTTGGGACAGTATTGATGATCAATATACGTTATAGTGATGTGGTTATTAACAAAGTAAAGACATAGTTAACATACAGATGTAGAGAGCATATGTACGCGTCCAGGGAAGTTTATCTTCACAACTCATAGTTGGGGAACTGACCGCTGCCCATACCCGCATCAAACAAGTCCCAACATAAAAAGTTAACTCATACTAGTTCGGACCAGGGCACATCATCATTGAGGCCCGTAATGTGGGTACTCAGTCTGTGTACCCAACGTTGTTCCTTCTCAAAGAGTATCTTGGTGCATTCTCTGTTGTTTATAATACTCTCTAGGGTGACCCATTTCATATCATCTAGTCTGTGTATAGATTCAATGAAGTGTATAGTTAGTTTTGTAGAGGCACGCTGGCATCTTATAGTACTGCGATGTTCATTGATTCGTGTTTTCTCCATTCTAGTAGTCATTTCCATGGAAAATGGCCCACAGGACCCCTAATGCCTGCCCTGACCCAGGTGTTAAATAATGGCGCTAAGCAGGCTTAGCGCCAGTATTTAAGGCCCTCCTCCTCCTGTGCGTGATTTTTTCATGGGAGGATGAATAAGGTGCGAGGGCCTTAGAGTCATTTTTTGCCCTGGAACGCCTACCTTGCATCTCATTGAGGCAAGGTAGTTTTCTGCAGGCAAAAAATGACGTTTACTCCAATATTTTGATGCTAGACAGGTCTAGCATCAAAATATAAACATGGAGTTAAGTTTCTGCCGGATTTGCGTAAAAAAATTACGCAAATCCAGCGCAGATTATAAATATGGGCCTTGGAGCGGGGAAAAGGCCATTTTAGCGCCGCCTTAGCGTCAAAAAAGTGACGCTAAGGCGGCTCTAAAATGGCACTAGGCCCACTGAAATCTGGGTCTGAATTTCACACATTATTATGAGTTTTCGTGAACACTTCATGTCCCATTAGTAGGTTAATATGAAATGTCGCTAGGTTGAGTGCATATACTCACGAAAGGATTGATATTTGGCATTGCATTCTTCTGTGCATTTGTGTATTTATGTCATGCCCTATTGTATGGCGCTTTGAATAAATGCACGTTAGCTTATTATCACAGTAGCTTTTTTTCCTACAGTAGGCCAAAAAATTGTAGCAGGAACCAGTGACCAATGCAACTAAAGCGGATGTACTCCATTTAACAGAAACGCAATTATGTGTTTACTAATGAAATCCACATACACTTCAGCGCATAAAGTAGCCATGTGTGAAAATATGGTACTTTTGCAACTGTGGAAAACGTCATTGTTACTTCCTCTGATTGTAGTCTCTATAGAGTGTTCCTAAAATTAACTATGATTTCATTTTTTGTGCTATTTTGTCTTGGATCATTTC
Source organism: Pleurodeles waltl (assembly GCF_031143425.1). NCBI lineage: Eukaryota > Metazoa > Chordata > Amphibia > Caudata > Salamandridae > Pleurodeles > Pleurodeles waltl. The sequence goes on along the minus strand of NC_090444.1, from coordinate 458,437,010 downwards.
TATTTATATAAATAAAAGGGATAAAATGAAAGAAAATTGGAATGTTTTAAGATGCTTTTAGGCTCTGGAATTTAGGACCACTAATTACTTCCAGCAAACGAGACACATTGTTACTGATGTGCGCTAACGGGAAACACACTATTCAAACAGAAAGTCATCATACCATTACAGAAAATATTTACTTGCTCTGTTTTTTTACAAACGGTAGTCATGCATGTTATTTCCAGGACAATACTTTTTATTTATATCTTTGAATTGGTTGTGTTGAAAGATTCTCCTGGCTTAACATTCAGCTATAAAAGGCCGTCCTGACAGCATGCAGTTTTCTGGCAGTGATCCACTTGCAGATATGCATAATATTTCACTAAGAGACACCATAAACAAAAAGGCTTGCTGTGCTAAAGAAAACAATGTGTTTCTTGCCGCATAGTGCTAATCCATCATTTTTTAATCATCACTTAGGAGCATCCTGCCTGTTATTTGTTCTGTTAGAGTCAACAAAAATTGGTGCTTTCTGTGGTGGAGGTGGACTCCCAGAATATGATACATAAAAATGCATACTAATCAAGGTTTATCTAGATTTTGCTCTACAGAGCACTGTAATGAATGAAACAGGCTGTGTGAGCCAATGATTTCTACAAGAGAGTGCTGTATAAGAGGTTTAAAAACATCTTTAGTACCTACTCGTGAGCAAGAGTCGATCCTTGCATATTTGTTTCAGCATATTGTCTTTAATGTATTGCTTACTCCTTTGTCACTTCTCCAGGCCCACCGCAAAACCTTATGAGAAGTACCACTGAAAGCTGGGCGTGACGGGGGTAGGTGCCCACAGGGTTTTGGGGCAGAACCTGGACATAGGCCAGGCTCTGCACCCAACCCTTGTCACAACAGTGACAGATATCCTGTCCGCCAAAATCTAAGGTGGTCATTACAACATTGGCGGTAAAAGGCGCTTACCGCCGTGCAGAAGACTGCCAATACACCGCAGCGGAATTCCGCCACAGCTATTATGACACACATCTTGGAATCCGCCGAAATTCAGACACCCACACAACACCGCCACACCAAAGGTCAGTGATAAACTGGCGGAAACAAATCCTCCACCTCCACGCCAACAGAAACACGCCCATGCTATTACGACCCATGAATCCACGCGGCAGTCTTTCAACCGCGGTATTCCATTGGCGGTACATACCGCCGCGCTCAAAATACACACACAGCTCCAAAACACCGCCACATTGGACAATTACAAATACACACACCTGACACACATACAAACAACACTCCCACACACCCAATACAATATAAAACACACACCCACATCACTCACAAACCCCTACTACCAAAAATTAGAGACGAAGGCGACAGAGAGCGAGCACAGAATAGACAACCCCACTACACAGAGGCACACAACACCATCACCCACACAACATCCACGCACAAAACTCCACACACCACTACACTCACCACAACCATCACCACATACACCACCCCACACATCACCCACACCACCCTATGGCACGCCAAAGACACCCCCGCTTCTCGGAGGAGGAGCTCAGGGTCATGGTGGAGGAAATCGTCCGGGTAGAGCCACAGCTATTTGGATCACAGGTACAGCACACATCAATAGCCAGGAAGATGGAGTTATAGCGCAGAATAGTGGACAGGGTGAACGCCGTGGGACAGCACCCAAGAAATAGGGAGTACATCAGGAAGAGGTGGAACGACCTACAGGGGAAGGTGCGTTCAACGGTCTCCAGGCACAACATTGCGGTACAGCGGACTGGCAGTGGACCCCCACCTCCTCCCCCACAACTAACAACATGGGAGGAGCAAGTCTTGACCATCTTGCATCCTGAGGGCCTCGCAGAAGTCGGTGGAGGATGGGACACTGGTAAGTCAAATCTTAACTATCATATCCCCCACCCTACCTGCATGCTATCACACACACCCTCCCTCACCCCCTCCCCTATCACTACAACTCCTCACTAATGTACCCATGACACCAACCACCCACCCCAACACCAAGCCCTGCATGACACAACTAAGCATGGACACCCATCACTAAAGCATGCCCACTGCACATACCCATGACACCCCCCCAACCATCATCACACAACCCCACACACAGGAATGCTTGCACTGGGGTACACAAACACCCACCCATTGCACACCATTACAAACACATGCAATAATCATGGTCTTATGCCCCTGCAGGAACCCGAAGGACCGTCACCACACCAGAGGGTCCAGACAACACCACTCCACCCCCAGAAGAGGCCCACAGTGACGAGAGCAGCTCTGCCCTACTGGATCCTGATGACCAGCCCGGACCATCGTGGGCCTCGGGACAGTCGGTTCCCCTTGCACAGGCACAGCCCAACACCGACCTTCCACCCTCTGGTAACACCAGCACAGCACCCACCCAGCGGGCCCAAACCTCCCTACCCAGGACAGGTCAATCAGCGGTGTGTTCACCACTACAGGGCACCCAGGGTAACCCACCACCCCAACAACAACAGGGACCTGGGGGCAGTGGTAGTGGGCACACGGTCCAGGGGACAGAGGCACAGGAACACAGGGGAACTGGGAGGGCTGCTGTGCGACAGGGGGTGGACAGGCCAAGGGAACCCACTCTCCACGAGGCCCTCTCCTCCATCATGGGAGCATACCACCACTCCCAGGAGACGATGGCGACGGTCCTGGACAAGTTGCAGGAGACCCTGCGCCTGCAGGACGAACTGTATTTGGGGTTCAGGGAGGAGCTTAGGACCATCAGCTCCGCCCTGGGCACCATCGTAGGGGTGCTGAAGGACATACAGCAGACCTTGAGGGACACCGTGGCACTCCAAGGGGCCCCTGACACTAGCCAGGACGACACTCCGCAGGCGCTAGTGGACAGGACGCCCCTCCACAGGACCAACGCACCAGCACCCCACCCCCTGCAGACGGACAACCACCACGCAAGCGGTCCCTGAGATCCAGGAACAGGACAGAGCAAGATGGCAAGACCCCCGCCAGGAAATGAGACCACCCTGATTGTCACCCCACTGTCCCACTTTGTTATCCTGTCCATACTTAAACTGCCCCAGCTCTACTTCCTATGCCCAGATGGGCAGTGCACCTGTGAGACTAATAGACTGGACTCAGCCATGGACATAACTCCGCCATCACCCATCCTCATTTTACAACCCCCTCCCATTTCTGAGCACTTCAATAAACACCCTTGAAACACAAAACAATCTGGAGTCAGTCTGTGATTTAGTAAAAATGTATTATCAATGACAGTGTCATAATGGGTGTACCATTGTAAAGCTAACATACCTATGTCACACATCACAAGCCCTTGAAGGATGCAAGCAGTTGACACGTAGGTAACCACACCTGTGAAACCGTAATGGGAGGGTACAACTCAGTTACCAAATAGTGATTTAAATTGAAAAACAGGATAGAGGTAGACGTGTGAAAGTTAATGTAATGCTAAAAATGAAAATGTTCTCACCTGCGTCTCACTGGAAATATTGCTGTATGACTGACTCCCTGTTGTCGTTGTCTTCTTCATCAGCTTCATCCTCATCACTGTCCACAGGCTCCACAGCTGCTACAACACCGTCATCGGGATCATCCTCCTGCAGAAAAGGCACCTGGCGTCGCAAAGCCAAATTATGGAGCATGAAGCAGACGATGATGATGTCGCACACCTTCTTCGGTGAGTAGAATAGGGATCCACCTGTCATATGGAGGCACCTGAACCTGGCCTTCAGGAGGCCGAAGGTGCGTTCGATCACCCTCCTAGTCCGCCCATGGGCCTCATTGTACCGTTCCTCTGCCCTGGTCCTTGGATTCCTCACTGGGGTCAATAGCCAGGACAGGTTGGGGTAACCAGAGTCCCCCAATAGCCATACACGGTGCCTCTGGAGTTGACCCATCATATCAGGGATGCTGCTATTCCGCAGGATGTAGGCGTCATGCACTGAGCCAGGTAACATAGCATTTACCTGCAAGATGTACTGGTCTGCCAAACAGACCATCTGGACATTCATTGAATGATAACTCTTCCGGTTCCTGTACACCTGTTCACTTCTGTTGGGGGGGACCAGAGCTACATGGGTCCCATCAATAGCACCTATGATGTTGGGGATATGTCCAAGGACATAGAAGTCACCTTTCACTGTAGGCAAATCCTCCACCTCAGGGAAAATGATGTATCTCCTTACGTGTTTCAGCAGGGCAGATAACACTCTGGACAACACGTTGGAAAACATAGGCTGGGACATCCCTGATGCCATGGCCACAGTTGTCTGAAAAGACCCACTTGCATGGAAATGGAGCACTGACAGCACCTGCACGTCAGGGGGGATTCCAGTCGGATGGCGGATTGGTGACATCAGGTCAGGCTCCAACTGGGTACATAGTTCCTGGATTGTTGCACGGTCAAACCGGTAGGTTACGATGACATGTCGCTCTTCCATTGTCAACAGGTCCACCAGCGGTCGGTACACCAGAGGATTCCACCATATTCTCATATGTCCCAGCAGACGGTGCCTACGAAGGACAACTGCGAAGAACCAGTCATTATTCCTCCAGGTATGTACCCACAGTCACACACAAGACTACACCACTCATAAAACCCTTCCTGTATGTGTGTTGAGTGTAGGCCTAGCTATGTGTGACACAGTAGGAAATTAAGCCATGTGGGCCCTTGAAATGGCGGCTGCCTGACTTCTAAAGTGGGATAATGGGATTGTGGGGTAACTCCGCTGGAGTTGCACACCGTTGCGGTAGGCGGTCGTAGACCCCGGCGCAATGCTGCATTGGTTAACATTGGACCCTATGGGTCCCAGGAGCCAATGAACAGGTGCGCTGGCGGTGATGATGCGCACCGCCACGGACGTCACCACTGCGGACGTCACCGCCATTTTGTATCTCTTCAATCACTAGATACCTGACCTTCGACAGGAGAGGACCTACACTGCAAGTGCTGCTGTGACCTCGGTCTGGAAGCGACGATGGCTGCTGTGTCTGGGGAAAGGGCCCCTGCCTTCACTGCACAGGAGTTGGAGAAACTGGTAGACGGGGTCCTCCCCCAGTACACGCTACTCTACGGTCCTCTAGACCAACAGGTTAGTACACAGGGAGCACGTTGTATGGGCTAGGCCTGGGTGGAGAGGGCTGGCTGGAAGAGGGAAGGGGGCAGAGTTCATAGAACATTAATGCATGGGAATGAATGGGCCACGTGGCCAGAGTAGGGAGGGGGCTACTCACAACGACGGTGCAGTTGGTAAGGACTGTTCCTCTTTCCTTGTGCATGTCATGTAGGTCAGCGCCCTTCAGAAGAGGGACATTTGGCGTGCCATCGCCAAGGAGGTCCGGACCCTGGGGGCCCACCAGAGACGGGGCACCCACTGTCATAAGAAATGGGAGGACATTCGCCGCTGCAGCAAGAAGACGGCGGAGGCACAGCTGGGGATGGCCTCCCAACGTGGGAGGGGTGCCCGTCGCACCATGACCCCCCTGATGTTCCGGATCCTGGCGGTGGCCTTCCCGGAGTTGGATGGGCGCTTGAGGGCATCACAGCAGACACAAGGGGGTGAGTACAACCTCATTCTGCAGACTTTGCGTGCAGTGGAGGTGTCTGGGTGGGGGAGGTGGGCTATGGGTGTCCCTAGGCCAGGGCGAGTTGGGTAGGCAAGGCCCCTCCGTAATGTAGGCCATGTGGCACTCTACCCCACCTCAGCAGAGTGCCAAGTCGAGGTATAGTTGCCCCTGTGGCATCCATGTGCGCAGATGTCCACCATTGCCATATAGGCCATATCCCAGAAATTGCATGTGCAGAGGGCAGGAGCACGGCGTAATGCAGGGGGCAGCTGCATTTGTTTTGTCCGCAAACGTAGCGGTATGCCATGCACTAAAACCCTCTTTCTTCTGTCTCCCCCCCTTTTTCTGCTCTCCCTGTCCTTTTGTACATCAGCATCAACAGGCGGAGGTACAGTGGCACCAGGGCACGAGGGAGCTGCATCCCACATGGCCATGGAGGGCCACACCACGGACTCTGAATGCACCAGTGGGACGGAGGGCGAGGGGAGCTTCACGTCGGCCACCGGATCACCAAGCAGCGACACGGACTCTTTCGACGATGTGGGCTCCCTTGTGGTGGCGGCACCATCTGTGCCCCCCACCTCTATAGGTACAGCCGCCACCTCCCCTACCAGCACCGCCCTCCCAGCAGCCCCTCAGCGTTCACCCCATGCACGCTCACCCAAGAGGGTGGGCATCACCTTCGCCCCAGGCACCTCAGGCCCTGCCCCAGTCACCCCTGCTGCCCTCAGTGAGGAGGCCATTGACCTCCTCAGGTCACTCACTGTTAGGCAGTCTACCATTGTGAATGCCATCCAGGGTGTAGAACGAGAGTTGCAACACAGTAATGCATTCCTGGAGGGCATTCCTTCTGGTCAGGCTGTCCTTCTGCGAACCCTGCAATCTTTGGCCTCAGCACTGATGGCAGCCATTGTCCCTGTGTCTAGCCTCCCCCCTCCAACTTCCTCCACCCAGACCCAATCTCCTGTACCCCATCCCATCCCAAGCACACCTACAGACCAGCATGCACACAAGTCAACACACCCAAGTAGCTCAAGCAAACATAGGCACCACACATACCACAGGCACTCACGCAAGCCTCAGCCACATACAGACACAACAACATCCACTGCCTCCACTGTGTCCTCCTCTTCTCCCTCCTCCCTCCCAGTCTCGTTTACACACACACCTGCATGCACCACATCTACAGGCATCATGAATCGCACCAGGACACCCAGCACCACAAGCCGCTCACCTGCACTCACCACCTCCACTGCCATTTACACGTCCCCTGTGTCCTCTCCCAGTGTGTCTGTGACGCCCCCTCCCAAAGTACACAAACACCGGCAATCACTCACCCAACATCCATCCACCTCACGACAGCCTCCAGTACCTGCACCTGCACCCAAAACACCTAAAGTGACACCTCCGACAACCACCTCCTCTTCCTCCACTCCCAGATCCCCTCCAACTACCCATCCCAGTATTCGTCAGAAACTGTCCCTCTGTAAAGTTGACCTTTTTGCCCCCACCCCCCCTCCAATTCATCAGTCCCGTCGTAGCGCCTCAGCCAAAAAGCCTCCAATACCAGTGGTGCCTGTTCAAGGTTTTTGGAGTGCACCGGCCACCAGGGCAAGCAATAGGACCCGGAGCCAAGGCACTGGCAGCCCACCCCCTGTAAAGGCTCTAAAATTGGAGAGTGGACGACGGGACCGTGTTAAGACTCCTGGTGGGAAAACAACTAACATGGGTTCCAAGGGGATTGGAGAGTCAGCTGTGACTCCACCAAAGGTGGGGAAGGGCCAGAGGAAGTCTCCCCAGCCTGTTGTGAGTGTCACGGCGGAGAAGTGCGCCATCATTTCCGGCGGTCGAGACACAACCGCCAGCACCGTCGTTACTGGTACAGAGACCACCGCCAGAGTCACAGCCCAGGAGGGCCCAAGTATCGTCACTGGTCCAGAGACCACCGCCACCGCCGGAGTCATTGCCCAGGAGGGCCCAAGTATCGTCACTGGTCCAGAGACCACCGCCACCGCCGGAGTCATTGCCCAGGAGGGCCCAAGTATCGTAACTGGTCCAGAGTCCACCGCCACCACCGGAGTCATTGCCCAGGAGGGCCCAAGTATTGTCACTGGTCAGGAGACCACCGCCAGAGTCACAGCCCAGGAGGGCCCAAGTATCGCCACTGGTCAGGAGACCACCGCCAGAGTCACAGCCCAGGAGGGCCCAAGTATCGTCACTGGTCAGGAGACCACCGCCGGAGTCACTGCCCAGGAGGGCCCAAGTATCGTCACTGGTCAGGAGATCACCGCCACCGCCGGAGTCATTGCCCAGGAGGGCCCAAGTATCGTCACTGGTCAGGAGACCACCGCCAGAGTCACAGCCCAGGAGGGCCCAAGTATCGTCACTGGTCAGGAGACCACCGCCACCGCCGGAGTCAGTGCCCTGGAGGGCCCCGGCTGCCACAGCCCCGCTGGGCAATGATGAAACGTCATGCCACACACCAATGTCCAGTGTAGAAGACGTCATGCCACACACCAATGTCCAGTGTAGAGAACGTCATGCCACACACCAATGTCCTTATCAGAACCGCCATGGCAAAGCACCGCTGAACAGTCCTGAACCGCCATGGCAAAGCACCGCTGAGCAGTCCTGAACCGCCATGGCAAAGCACTGCTGAACAGGGCATATACCGCCATGTCAAAGCACCGCTGAACAGGGCAAAGACCGCCATGTCAAAGCACCGCTGAACAGGGCAAGGACCGCCATGTCAAAGCACCGCTGAACAGGGCAAAGACCGCCATGGCAAAGCACCACTGAACGCGGCAAAGTCCGCCATGGTAAAGCACCGCTGAACAGTCCTGAACCGCCATTGCAAAGCACCGCTGGACAGTCCTGAACCGCCATGGCAAAGCACCGCTGAACAGTCCTGAACCGCCATGGCAAAGCACCGCTGAACAGGGCATAGACCGCCATGTCAAAGCACCGATGAACAGGGCAAAGACCGCCATGTCAAAGCACCGCTGAACAGGGCAATGCACCATGTAGGAATCCTTATCCCATGTGCAGCTGGGACAGTGACAGGACACGACCTTTCACGGGGAGACTCATCCATTCTGGGCACCAGTCCCCCCCAGTACCAGTAGAGACCTGCATCAACTTGAGAGACTGTGGCTTTGCACTCGCCAGGATTGAACAGTGGGCAAACCACCCACTGTATAGACTTGAGAGACTGTGGCTTTGCACTCCCCAGGATGGCAGAGTGGGCATACCACCCACTGTATAGACTTGAGAGACTGTGGCTTTGCACTCCCCAGGATGGCATAAATGGGCATGGAGCCCCGTCGTGGATCTGGCTTTGCAGTCATCCGGCTGAGGTGCCCCCCCTTCCCTTCCCCCTGAGGTGCCTGTAGTATTTCAATCTGATGCCCCGGCAGTGTTCTCTCCGATTGTGGTCAGGTATCGTTTGTGGGCCTCGCCCATGCATTTTTGGACTGTTGGTGCACGGACATTGTTATGTACATATCTGCACTACTTCTCGTATTGTATATAATTATGACTGATTTTCAAATATATATCTGTATATTTTTGTATGACATGTATATTGGCACATTACATTGTTTGACCGATTTTCACTTTGTGTATTCATTCTTCCGGTGGGATTGTGGGTTGTTTTCTGTGATTTTTTGTGAATGCATTGGTGTGTATGTTGTAATATGCGAGGGTGGGGGAGGGGGTGCTTGGTGGGTGTCCCCCTAACTTTTGCCTCCCCCATGTCGTAGGTGCAGTACTCACCGTTGTCTGCGGCGCCTACGTAGCTGTTGGTCGTAGAGGAGCAGAAACACAAGGGCAGGGAGTATTTGGAGTTCCGGCTCCATGGATTCCTCGTTCCTCGTGGGATATGTTCAGGTGATCGTTTTTCCATAGCAAAAGCTGTTTCCGCCGTGTTTTTATCCACGGTGAATCCGCCCCGGAAAAGTTGGCGGATTGGCGGGTTGTAATACTGTGAGCGGTACATTGTCTTCCGCCTGTCTGTTTGTTGGCGGTGACCGCCGCGCTGCTTGTCTGTACCGCCGTGGCGGGCGAAGTGTTAAAGTGGCTGTCTTTGTTGGCGGTTTCCGCCAGGGTCATAATTCCCTTTTTTTGTCCGCCGGCCTGTTTGCGGTATTTCCGCTGCTTTAACACCGTCCGCCAGGGTTGTAATGACCCCTTAAATGCGAATATATTCAACAGGATTTAGATTTCGGCGAATGGGATATCTGTCACACTTGTGACGGACTTACCACTCAGCCAATATCTACATCAGGCCCTTACTTCACATTAAAAATGTTAGAAATTCAATGAAAAAACAAAGGTTAAAGGTACATTACATTTAAGTGAAAGTATCAGTTAAAACATAACACCTTAAATTAACAAAACTACTGAAATTCACCAGTTACAGTAATCTACAGTAACTATATCTTGTACCCTAAAATAACTATAACTCGTGTCCTTGCCATGCACTGCTAATTACCTCATATATTAAATCACTCATGACATGTTCTATGACATCACTGATAACATCCCTGCAACATCTGAAATGACATAATTGATTGCAATACTGTGCATGGCAGGGCATGAGGTTAAGCAAAAGACCGGAAAGTATGGCACTTTGTAGGGGTTAGCTTTACTACTCTGACCCCAACATAAGAAAAATCAGGAAAATCAGGGAAAGTGTTGGATTTTGGATGGATTCAACTTACTATTCTCACTCCAACCCGAGCAACAGCAGGGGAAGTGTTGGAGTATAGAGGTTTAGATTAAATATTCCTAAACAAACCTGAGCAAAAGTAGTGAAAGTGTTGCACTTTGGATGCGTTAAATGTACTGCTTGCACTTGAACGTTTACAATGTCAGGGGAAGTGTTGAACTTTGAAGGGGTTAGATGTACGTTTCCAACTCAAACCTGAGCAGCAATAGGCAAAGTATTAGAGTTTGGAGGGGTTAGATTTACTACTCCCACTCAATAAGAGCAAAAGTGGTTAAGTGTTGGACTTTAAAGGTGGTCAGATTTTCTATTCCCACTCCAATATAAGCAATAATACGAAAAGTGTTGGATTGTGGAAGGGTTAGGTTTAAAATTCTCACTTAAATATAAGCAACCTTAGGGAAAGTGTTAAACTGTGGAGTGGCTAGATTTACTATTCTCACTCTAGTTTCAGCAGCAATAGGGTGAGTGTTCTTCTTTGGAGGGGTTAGATACAATATTCCAAATCCAGAACATTTAAATACAAAGCAAACTAAGAGCCTAATTACGAGTTCGGTGGTCTAGAGTTTGCCAAACTTGTGGTAGTGGTCAGACCGCCGGACTCCTGGCAGTACGACCACCAGATTATGATCCCGGTGGTCAGATCACTAGGAGGTCTCCACTGGGATTAGGGATCCCGATGGGTTGGCAGTGGTGGAAGTCATGGTCAGCCATGGCGGTGCCGATATCAGCACAGCCGTGCCAATCACAACTTCCCCTTCTGCCAGCCTTTTCATGGCGGTGTTCTCCCATTCAAAGTCTGTCAGAAAGGCAGTGCAAGGGCCATGTCATGAGCAGTGCAAGGGCCCCCCTGTCAGTGCCTTGGAATGCACTCTGTCTGCTATGCAGTACGCATTTCAAGGGTGCTGTGTGTGACTGCATTGGCCTCGGCTTCCTAAAGGAGCCGAGGCCAATGCCGCCCCACTGTTTCCACCGGGCTGACCAGTGGAAACATCATCATATGACGGTTTCCCATGGTCAGCTCGGTGGCAACATCGTAAATGGCAATGATAAGGCTGCCGGCTTGATGGCCGCCTCACCACCGCAGTATTGGAGTTGTGGAGTTTCAAGCGCCCAACTCCTAATTGGGCCTTCACTGTATTTAGACAAATTTGAGTTAAAAATATATGAATTATAGATAAATGCAATTATGTAATAGAAAATAAAATTATACAAAAATAACTTACAAATAGGGACCAAAATAAAAATATTTAAAATAAATACACTTCCCTACCTCCTACTCAAAATAACAACAAAAATATGGAATAATAGATAAAAATAAACATTATTAATATCAAATTAGTTATTAAATGAAGAAAATAAAATGAAAGCAAATGATAAATAGAAGACTCATTTTCAAAATGTTAGTATTAAATTCCTGTAATACTTCAAAATAACAACTAAGCAAATAACAACACATATTTAAGATATTTCGTCAATTGAATGGTTTACATAATGGATTATCAACTAATAGCTAATTAGCTTAAACAAACCATTACAATTTAAAAGCAATATTTTATATTTAAATAGCTTCCTGACCAAAACCCCGCTATAAACTCAACAAATCACTACTGAATTCAAAATTACTAATTAAACTTTAGATAATTTAAATCACAAAATAAAAAAAATAAAACACAAGCTATGGGAAAAGAAGTAAAATAAGTATTGATCAATTAAATAATTTGCATAATTAAATTAATTATCTTAAACACACCCTTCTCTTGCCCTCTCCGAATCTAATCAGGGGGTTTTCAGGATGTGAAGGAGGTACTGGGCTCCTTCTCTTGTCCTTCTCTGCCTTTGAAGACCAGTTTGGCAGCCCTCCCCCTTCTTGCCTCTCCATCTGCAGAGGGAAGTTCTCCTCCCAAGAGGCACATTCCTTTGTGTTGTTCAGCACAGGCTACTTCACACCTCATCAAGGCAGGCTGGCCAATTAGAGCAAAGCACTACAGGGCTGAAGTTGGCAACGTTTTAGGTAAAGTTTAAAACTCTTTACCTGAACAAGTTATATTAAATCCAACAATTGTAAGTTGTGGAATTTATTATACCAATTAATTTGATAGCAAACGTGAGGTATCTAACACTTAAGGAGACTTTATAACTTAAAATAAAGTCTCCCCATTCTAGCCTATGGAGCCCATTCACTACAAAGAGGGAAATGAATTTGGCTGTTTTACCTCACCAGGGATTATATAACTATTTTATAAGGTCTCTGCTTATAGTTACATGGCACCCAGCCCTCAGGGCACATAGGGCACACCTTAGGGGTACCCTATATGTAAAAACAAGGTAGTTTAAAGACTTTGCAAGTACTTTTAATTCCAAAGTCAAATTTGCACATAACTTTATTTTAAAAGCAGCCAGCAAGCCAGGCCTGCCTTTAAAATGACCTGGGGCACCTTAGCAGTGCACCTACAGGTGAACTATTTATGCTGCAGTCCCTAAACCTACATGCCCTACCGAATACTAGGGACATATGGGTAGGTTGACATAGCCAATTATAATTAGCCTAATTTGCATACTTATTTTATACAGAGCACAGGCCCTGGCACTGGTTAGCAGTACCCAGGGCACCATCAGAGTCAGGAAAACATCAGCAAACAGGTGAAAAATTGGGTCAAAAAGTGAGGGGGCCTCTGCAATCAGCCCTGTTTTCTCACAATATTAAAAAAAATTATAATAATATAAACCTAAAAAAATATTATTACCTCCCATATTCTGTCCCCCAATTTATCTGCACATCTCCCAGTGGGTCCAAGTTATCTCCAACACTCACCTCACACCACTTTGGGGCCCCCAATAGTGTTTATCAAGTTCTGTGTGCTCAGTAGGGTCTCTAGCAGCAGATGGAGTGTGCTGCACAGTTCATCACTGTAATGAAATGGAAGCGGCAGCTCAGCAGTTGGTCAGGGACATTCATGGCTCCCCCCTCTTCAGTAACATCTGGAGGAAAGACTCAAACATTTAGGCCCTCATTTAGAATGTGGCGGTCTCAAGACCACCACACTTGCGACGGCAGTCGGACCACCGCAGACGGGGCGGTCCGACCCCCCTATTATGACCATGGCAGATGGGCTATGGTCCGACCGCTGGCACTGCCAGGTTGCCGTGTGTCGAAAGCCTGGCGGTCACAACGATTGCAATCCACCAGGGCAGCGCTGCAAGCAGTACTGCCCTGTGGATTACGAGTCCCCTTTCTGCCAGCCTTTACATGGCAGTCTCACAGCTATGCAGAGGCTGGTGGAATGGGGGCATCGAAGGCCCCATGGGGAACCCTGTGCTGCCCATGCACTTGCCATTGGTAGTACAGGGGCCCCCATGGACAGCCCCGTCGCTCCACAACATTGCCACTGGCTCCTAATTGAACCGTGGTGAGTTTTCTGCTGGGCCAGAGGGCAGAAATGCTTTGTTTGCCCACTGGCCCAGCGAAAAACTCCTAATAGGGTGCCCAGTATACCACCAGCACTGGCTGTATGCTGGCTGCAGCGGCTTCGGCGGTCTTTTACAAAAAAAAACAAAGCTGTAATGAGGGCCTTAGTTTGGGGAGATAATGCAGTGGGGTAAGCAGGGGGTGAGGTGTTTGGAGCACATCTTAATAAATTGACTACTGATCACACCCCCTCATCCTTGAATTAAATGCTGATTAATATGAATGTCCCCTCAGAATAAATGTCTGTGCATGCTTCTCAGAATGAATGAGAAGTGTGTCTGGTGTGATCTAGTATGGATTTCAAGCAGTATTTAATCACCTTGAAGCTCTTCCTTCTTCTGTTAGTTGATTTACTGTGAATGTTCTAATAATTGTTAGCTGGGGATTATATGATGAGCTGTATATGTTTGGTGTGTATTGCTTTAAGCTCTGGTTATTCAACTAGCATTGATCATATAGGTTTCTAATGTTGCATTCTCTCTCTCTCTCTCTCTCTCTCTTTCTCACTCTGAGCTAGTTGCTATACCATAATACAGAAGAATAGGCTTTGGGAAGAAGGGGTTTGATTGATGATTGGACATCTGACACCTTATGGAGGGAGCAGTCAATGCTTTAGTGCAGATATTTGATGTCTTTGCTCACTTCCAACAAAATAGTCATAGATATAAGATTGCTGTGGAGTATGCTTCTTGATGAATTCAAAAATAACCGACTCATCTTCCTGTCTTCGGCTGACCTCAGTGAGTGCTGGTTAGATAAAGTACAATGGTGCCTAATTAGTCCAATTAAGTTGGTGTGGTAAGTGGCATGTGAAATTTTCCATGGTGATGCCATTGTAGTAAAATATGTCGATGCATTTGTCTCAAGTTCCCATGAATAAATAGCTTTTAAGTAGACTGGGTTCACATATCGGCTTTTAACTGGGATTAAGTAATCTATGCAGATGTATCTCTTTAATTCCATTCCATACACAAATGAAGGAATTGGTGAAATACCTTTTTTGTTAATTCTACAAATGACTCCTTTAGTGTGAATTAAAGTAAATCAAAATTCTGTATGAACTCAACACTTGTAAACTGAAAGTTTAATAAGGGATTTCTTTCTACTAGTCACCTTACAACAATGATCTCTAGACTCTTCTAATTAAAATGCAAATCAAATCATGAATTGCCTTGCTTTGCTATGGATGGAATTCAGTACCTCATTGGAGACACCATTTAGTTATTCTAAATAAATCCTCATTTAAAGTTTCTGAAATAACTTTTGTTTGTATTGCTACTTTTGGTTGGAGAAAGTGAATGATTCTTAACTATATGTTAATTCTGAGGACTACTGCTGTAGCCTTCTTCTCCGGAATGAATGTGGATTTGTTCTAACGGACTAGCCCCCAAAATAGTGAAAATCTCCATTTACTTTTGTCCATCTGTGAAAATGCTATTCCATCACAAAAGTTGTGTCACAATAAACAAATCTTTACTGTAGTAATTCGATGAGGGAACATGTGTACCCTGTCTCTCCAAAAATGGCCTGAATTCAGATGCCAATGTGCTTCACAAAATTGCTCCTTTCGCTGCTGTTGACAACACAAATATGGGTGAGTGAAAACAATGGAATACAGCAGGAAATTTACAGCCCAGCCCAGAATAGAATCCTGTGGATCCTATTCTCTTCCAAACACTTCCTTGGAGGTTGCTTGGGATTTCTGTGGATCATCCATGACTTATGGACAAGGAAGAAAATCCTTTTTAAAAAGTCATGTTGAGCTAACACCAATCTAGTGAATACTAGAGTATCAAATCTCTAGTGCTAAATTTGAAGTTAAAATTATTTAAAAAACAAAACACAAATAGAATAGTATATAAAGAGTATACAGAAAAAATAGAATCAGGAACAGAACAAAAACCACTGAAATACACCAGTTATAGTTAAGTGAACTAATAACTTGCTTTCCTATACTGCATTACTTATTACCTCACGTATTGTATCACTCCTAACAGTCCTAGCCTCTGGCCAGACCCAACATTCAATCCATATCAGGGCTTGAACTCAGTGCCCAGGCTCCAACAAGGCACTGCCCCCAACCTTTCACCATAATGAAGGCTCCAAAGCACACAATTTTCAGCCGCACATAGGGGCGTATTTATAATTTTTAATGCCAAACTGCGCTAATGCAGTTTGGCATCAAATTTCTTACCGCCTGCTAGCACCATTCCATACAGCAGCCGTGCACCATATCTATGGATTGACCCACACGGGTGCTAAGGAATGGCTAGTGTAAAAAAAAAATACACTAGCCTGTGGCAGTAGGGACAAAGGTGCTAGTGGGTTGGAAATGACTCTAGACTGGTTAGCGGCAGAAAATATGCTGCTAGCCAGCCTAGTGTCATTTACTGACTCACTAACACCCAAATATGACTCCAGTCTCGGTAAAGACAGGAGTCATGCCCACCACCCCAATGGCCAGCACAGGGGGCCAGTGTCCCCTGGGCAAAGCCAAATGACCCACTGCCAGGCAGTGGGCCCATTGTCAGGGGCCCCAAATGTCACACCAAAAAAAAAAAAATACTTACCTATCCTGTGGTGTCCCCCTGGTGTGGGTGGGGGTGTTGATGGGGTTTGGTGTGGGCTTCTGTGGGCCCATACCATGGTGTTTGGCTATAGAAATGGGTCCACAGGTACCCTAACGCCTGGTCTGACCCAGGTGTTAAATAATAGCGCAAAACAGGCTTAGCACCATTATTTGGGTCTGCCTCCTCTGTGCACTTCATTTCTGCACCAGAGGATAGATATGGCGCAAAGTGGTTAGCATCAGGTTGTGGACGGAAACACCTACTTTGCACCTTATTAGCGCAAGGAAGTTTGCCACATCCACAACATGACGCTAACTCCAATATTTTGAAGCTAGACGGGACTAGCATAAAAAAATAAATATGGAGTTAGGTCAGCTCCATTATAGTGTCAAAAGAAATGACGCTAAAATGGAGCAACCAAATATAAATATGCCCCATAGAGTAAGGTTGACACAGGGCATACCCTGTGGCCAGGGTCTGCACCCATACTTCTACAATTGTCCAACCCAGACTTTTCTCAGATTTTTGACATACACAGTGCAAGTCCTAGTAGTAGTAACACCAGACCCTACATCAAACATATAATAAGGGTGGAGTGGTAGGCTTGCTGTATGTCCAAACCCTGCTCCAAACCCACCTTATATGGCCAACCAATGCTATTCATGTTTGAGACGTGTGACTAGGCCTTTTGACCAACTAACACTACATACTGCGGCCCGTATTTATTCTTTTTTAGTGCGGCATTTGCAGCATTTTTGTTACACTAAAGCAGTGCAAACTTACAAAACACAATTGTATTTTGTAAGTTTGCACCACTATTGTGTCAAAAAGAGATGCAAAAGTTGCGCAAAGAAAGTATAAACATAGGCCCGAGTTTCAGCCACACACAGCAAAGGTTGACCAAAGGGTCTATATTTCAATGATGTTCAGCGGCCAGCTCTCTGCAAATGATCTACTCCCACTTTACTCATTTGTTGGGGAAATACAAGTAAAAAACAATGATGTCCATCAAAAGTGCTTCACTTTATAAATATCCAATTCTTTTGCATCTTTTTGAAGCTTACAGACAAGCTTAGAAGAGTCCAACCATCGATTTAGGCTGTTGTTTTACTCCTCGTTTATAACGCCTAGCACACTGTCCGAATCATTGGTTGATTTTATTAAAAATTGTTAACAGCATTGAATATTGTGTGATGATGTAAGCAGTGCATGATAGCACAAGTTAGCTCTACTATAATGAGCATATTTCAAGGCTTTTTACGTTGTTTAAACTTGCCTCATGTCTCATTCTGACACCTAAGTAGTACATTACTTTAACCATTGTTTTTTTCTATAAATATGAAAACACAGAGGTTTCATGAATATTGTAGTCAGGAGAATTAATTAAAATGACCTTAGAACTTTACTAATAAATCAATTGTTAGAGGGATGTCATAGTTAAGTTCAGATTTTACACACACAAACCCTTATAAATTCAACAGTTATAGTTATACCCATCTCAAGTATCTATAACTTGTACCCTACGGTAAGTATAACTCATGCCCACCCCATGCACTGCTACTTACCCCACATATTACATCAGTTATGACATCTTCTATGACATCATTGATAATATAACTGCAACATTTTCATTAAAATTATTGGTGAGTAACTGTTTATGGCGGGGGCACGAGTTACCATGGGGCATTTGTTATAGTTATTTGAGATAAGCATAACTATAACTGTTGAATTTCTATGGTTTTGTGCGTATAACATTTTAACCTAACTATAAAGTCCCTTTAACCTTTTGTTTTTTAGTGAAAGAGAAAAAAACACACACACACACATATATATATATATTCACTGAAAAAACTAATGTAACTATAACTGGCGCCCCCGCCATGCACAGTTTTTTCTTCACAAATGTGACTGCTAATGATTCATTTATACTTTTAATAATGTTATACAATTTGTCATGACTACTGTAATATCTGAGGTAATTAGTAGTGCATGGGGAGGGTACTAGTTATGGTTACCTTAGGGCGCGAGTTATAGTCACTTCAGATAACTCTAACTCTAACTCTAACTGCTGAATTGCTACGCTTTTCTACAAGTAGATTCAGAAGTATAACATCCCTGTAACCTTTATTTTTTCATTGAATTTCTATGTTTTTTAAATTCTATTTTCTAACTATAATGTCCCTGTAACCTTTGCTTTTCATTGAATTTCTATGTATTTTTTTTATGTAAATTAATGTAAATTAATTTTCAATACTATATGGTAATCCAACCACGCCACGATCAGGTCCCGCGGGCCAACCCCCTATAACCACCCAACTCCACATCATGCACAGCGGAAGGGTCTGTCTCTCTGGGTGTGAGAATAGGTGTGGGAGGGTGTCTCTGGGTGTCAGAGTGCCTGTCTGGGTATCAGAGTGGGTGCGTGGGGGTCTGAGTGGTTCTGTGAGTGGATATGTGACATTCTGAGTGGGTCTGCATTAGTGTCTAAATAGGTCTGTGAGTGGGTATGTGAGGGTGTGAGTAGGTCGGTGAGTGGGGTTGTGAGGCTTTGAGTAGTCTATGAGAGAGTGCATGAGTGAGTGGGTCTGTGAGAGGGTGCATGAGTGACTGAGTGGGTCTGTGAGTGGGTGCATGAGTGTCTGGGTGGATCTCTGAGTGGGTGCGTGTGGGTCTGAGGGGTTCTCTGAGTGGGTGTGTGAGTTTTTTTTTGAGTGAATGTGTGTCAGTCTGAATGGGTCTGTGATTGGGTACGTCAGTGTGTGAGTTGGTTTTTGAGTGGGTGCATCAGTGTCTGAGTGGGTCTTTGAGTGGGTACATCAGAGAATGAGTGGGTCTGTGAGTGGGTGTGTGAGGGTCTGAGTAGGTCTATGAGTGGGTTCATGAGTGTCTGAGTGAGTCTGTGACTGGGTACGCGGGGGTCTGTGAGTGGGTGCACAAGTGTCTGTGTGGGTGTCTGAGTAGGTGCATGAGGGCCTCAGCAGGTTTGCGAGTGGGTGCATCGGTGTCTGAGTGGGTCTGTCAGTGGGCCCATCAGTGTATGAGTGGGTCTGTGATTTTGTGCAGCACAGTCTGAGTGGGTCTTTGAGTGGGTGCATAATGTGTTTTGGAGTTAGTCTGTGAGGGGGTGCAAGGGTCTGAGTGGGTGCGTGAGTGGGAGAAAGAGATTGAAAGAAAGAAATAGAGAGAACAAGAGAAAAAGAGGGAGAGGGAGAAGAATCAAGAGATTTTTTAGGCTTTGATGAATTATATATATTTAGAATGAGATATTTCTGGAGAAATTGAAAATAAAAATGTATTTATCAATTGAAAAGAGTGGCATCACCTTTTAGTATGTACCTTAAAAATTTCAAGTTGAAAAAATTGAAGTAGGGAAATATCCACTGTCACGATATAACATGAACCCACAACCTTCAGTGTGACACACAGAGCCCCTAGCCACTTTGTCACAGGTGACTCTTTGCTGTGCATTGCCCAGATATTACTGTGAAATTCAACACACTGATTTGGATGGAAAAAGGATGTAAATGTTCCATCGCTACGAATCTTAAGCATTCAAAACACAAGAAATTATACAGACATACAACTATGAGATATCAGGATTTGAACCTTAAGCCTACTGACGTACAGCCCAAGAGCTTTAGCAGTGGACCACAAGTGACACTGTGCTGCTGTGCTTCAAAAGTAATTATAACAACTGACCTAAACATTTTGCTACAGTGACACTTTTCAGTCTAAAGAGACCACTGCAATTTCAATCTCTCTCTCTCTTCCAACCCATAAGGATATGGAAGAGAAGAGAGAGACAGGACCACAGGGAAGTCTGAAGGCCCCCATGATCCTAGCAGCTCCCCACAATCTGCAGGAGCTGGCATTGCTCCCCCAAGCAGGGAGCTGATTTTAACAGCACCTCCCTGCTTGGGGAGCAATGTTTTCAGCTGTCTTTTCAGCACGCATATTTGCATGCAAGGAAAACAAATGAAAACTCTGCTATATGAAAGTGAGAGCTGTTTGAAAGCTCTCTCTTGCAGAAAGCAGAGTTTGTTTGCTTTTGCTTGGTGGGAGCATAAACTCCCACCAAAGAAAAACAAGTAGCTATGTCCCATCTATGGGCAGGAGCTGGCCCTGGGGGGTGATGGTCTCCAGGGCCATTTGTGGCACCTTGAGGGAGGCCATGCGGCTCCCTTACAACTCTGCATTTAGCCCTGTGGAGGTGTTGGTCCTCAGGGCTGCGGGGGTCCGAAACAGACCTGCTTTTTTTTTTTTTCCATCTTTGCCCTGGGGAGGTTGTAGTCCCCGGAGCTGCGGGGGCCGGGCGACCCCCCACATTTGATCTATAATGAGTGACCCGGGGAGGTGGCAGTCCCTGGGGCTGGAGCGTAGACACCTCTCACATTTAATTTGTAATAAGTGCCCCCAGCAAGGTGGTGGTTCCGGGTGGCTGTAGGGGGGGACTGGTCACCCCGCATTTAGTTTGACTAGAGTGCTGGGGAGGTGGTGGTCCCCAGGTCTGCAGGGGGGCCAGGCACCCCCCATATTTTTAAAAACATTACACCCAGGGAGGTGGTATTCCCCGGGGCTGCAGGGGGAGTGGAGTGCCCCCACACATTCATAATATAAATGTCCTCAGGATCTGACCCACCTGGGGCTGCAGTTAAATCAAGCACGGGTGCTTGTGCTTGTTTTTTAAAAAATGATTTAGTAGATCGCAGATCCACTGCAGCGCCTGCCGAAAATTTTAAAAACAAATGCTTTTCTGCTCTTTTCTGCTCCGGGGTGGTGCCTCTGGGACCCCAGCACCAGAGCTAAGGGGTCAGGGTGATTCTACACTGGCCCCTTTTCTTTTTTTTGCAGTTTTTATTGGGACATGGCTGAAGCCGAGTCCCATGATGGCTGCGAACACTTCCTTGTTGAAGTGTTGGCAGCTAATCAGATCTCAGCACGAGATAGCAAGGGTTCACAAATCCTTCTCGTCCCTATATATATATATATATACATATGTGGTTTTCCTTTAATTTCTCTAAAACTACTGAACGGATTTACATCACATTACAAAAAGGTGTCTTTCTGGACCAAGAGCTACCTCTCTGCCAAATTTGGTGTAATTCCGTCCAGTGGTTCGGGCAAGAACACTGTTCAAAATCCCTATGTAAAAATCAATGAGGGAAAACTGTATTGGGACCCACACCCCCCCCCCCCACAATTTTTCTCGGTCCCTGCTTGATGGATCACCCTGAAGCCATCCAGACGGAAGCATTTAATTTTGGGGGGATAATTTTGTGAAGATTTGTCAACCTGCACCAAAGATATAGGCAAGCAAATTACACTTTTTTATAGAAACTAGGGCCTAATTATAATGACTTAGTGGCAACCGCCACTAGGTAAAATATTGTGGTGAATAGTTAAGGGGGTGCTAAACAACAAGAGTGAGTCCCAAAACATGTTTTTCCACCAATGCATTTCCATAGACTTTTAAGAAGATGAAGCGGCAAAATGGATTCATGGATTTTCATAAGATTTGGCAGAAATATAGATTGTGGTGTGGAAAGGGTCCTTTCTGTGAGCAGGTCAAATTTGGTTCTGTAGTTTTTAAGTAATAATGGTCAAAAGCATAATGATATATTGGGGTGCAGCATACTACGGTACATTCCACATTTCAATGACACAACACAATATTATTGGTTAATACAATTGTTTACATAATAAAAAGGCAGCCATCTTGTTTAGACCAAAATGTGGCTGTATTCTGGATTTTTAAGTAACATTTATCTTAGTACTATTTTTTAAACTATGGGAAGAAATGAAGCATAACATTCTATGCCACAGCACTATACAACACAACACTCTAAGACACTCCACTATTTGTCACAACACTTTGGCTCTCATTACAACCCTGGCGGTTGGTGATAAA
This sequence comes from Pleurodeles waltl, assembly GCF_031143425.1. Classification (NCBI taxonomy): domain Eukaryota; kingdom Metazoa; phylum Chordata; class Amphibia; order Caudata; family Salamandridae; genus Pleurodeles; species Pleurodeles waltl. Next base: position 458,414,739 of record NC_090444.1, on the reverse strand, counting down.
GGGGTGGTAATACCGCCAACAGGCTGGCGGTTATAAAATGGAATTACAACCATGGCGGAAACCGCCAGCACAGACAGCCACTTTAACACACCAACCGCCACGGCAGTAGAAACAAACACCGCTGCGGTAACCGCCAACAGACAGGCAGAAGACAATGTACCGCCCACACTATTACAAGACACCAATCCGCCAGCTTTTCTGGGGTGGTACCAACGCCATCAAAAGCACAGCGGAAACAGGAATTGGAAGGGAAACCACTCACCTCTCGACACCCAACGAGGAACTTGATGCCATGGAGCCCGAGTTACAGGTGTTACCAATGTTGGTTTACCTCCTCTTCTACCAGGAATATCAAAAACGGCGGCGACCACCACGGTGAGTACTGTACCTAGCACACAGGGTAGTGACACACACACACACAACACGCAACATGCCCACCCCCAACAACACACACATAAACACATGCAGCAACATGCCATTTACTCCCCATAACCCCCTGGAAAAATGCAAGGACCAAATTAAATGATTGTAACGAGGGTAATCATCGAAAATCCAGATAGGCCAGCATAACTTTAAAAAATCAGTATATACAAGTATTTACAGCAAGTACATAAGTCCGTATACTGTTCCATTCAATATCCGTGGGCCAGTGGGCCCAAAAAAGCATGGGCAAAGCCCACACATGACACCTGCCTCAAAACAGAGAGAACACTGCTGGGGCATCAGGTAAAAAAAAAAACAGGCACCTCAGGGGGAAGGGAAGGGGGCACCTCAGCCGGATGATGGGACGACGCCACTGCTCCACGAGGGGGCTCCATGCCCACTGCTTGCTCCTGGGGAGTGCAAGGCCACAGTCTCTCAAGTGGGTGGTTTGCCCACTGCTTGGTCCTGGGGAGTGCAAGGCCACAGTCTCTCAAGTGGGTGGTTTGCCCACTGCTTGGTCCTGGGGAGTGCAAAGCCACAGTCTCACAAGTGGGTGGTTTGCCCACTGCTTGGTCCTGGGGAGTGCAAAGCCACAGTCTCTCAAGTGGGTGGTTTGCCCACTGCTTGGTCCTGGGGAGTGGAAGGCCACAGTCTCTCAAGTAGGTGGGTTGCCCACTGCTTGGTCCTGGGGAGTGCAAAGCCACAGTCTCTGAAGTGGATGCTGTTCTCCACCGGTTCTGGAGGGGGCTTGGTGCCCAGAGTGCATCATCCTGCCAAGGACTGGGGTAGTGGATGCTGTTCTCCACTAGTTTTGGAGGGGGCTTTGTGCCCAGAGTGCTTCATCCTGCCTAGGACTGGGGTAGTGGATGCTGTTCTCCACTGGTTCTGGAGGGGGCTTTGTGCCCAGAGTGCTTCATCCTGCCAAGGACTGGGTTAGTGGATGCTGTTCTCCACTGGTTGAGGGGGCTTGGTGCCCAGAGTGCTTCATCCTGCCAAGGACTGGGGTAGTAGATGCTGTTCTCCAATGGTTCTGGCGGGGCTTGGTGTCCAGAGTGCTGCACCTGGGGTGTGGCAGTTCCCATTCCCTCACCTGGGTGTCTGAGCCACAAGATGTTCTGGGAAAAGGTAGCATAATACTCTATTGAGGCAGAGACACACTCCACCCTGCGGCGACTTAGCCTGCCAGCTGCTGGTACTGCCAGTGCTGGTTGTGGTGACTCATGTAGTGTGTGCAGGGTCCAGGACGTCTCCTGCAGCCTCAGACGGCTGCCCACTGTGGATGATGCTGATGTCCACTGTGGTGGCACTGGCTGGGCACGTCGCGGGGCAGGTGGAGGTGGCTGCAGCGGTGTCTGCGGCAGAGATGCTGCCGGAGGTGCAGGTGTCAGCACCTGTGGAGGGAGACACCGGAACATCTCCTGCAGTCTCGGACAGCTGCCCACTGGGGATGATGCTGGGTACTGTAGCAGAGGCAGCAGACGTGCAGGTGGAAGTGCAGGTGGCGGTGGTTGTGGCAATGGCCACCACCGTACAGGTTGCTGTTCTGTCTTGCAGAAGGGGTGACACCAGTCTCTCACCCGGAGGCTCCGTGACCTGAGCTGACTTCCCTTTGGCATTGTGTCCCTTCCCCACCTTGGAAGTCGCTGCTGGGACCTTGGCACTGTCCTCTTTTGTTTTGGAGAAGGCCTTGCTAGGTGGTTAGTGCAGCTTTTCCCTACGGCATGTGGGCGCCTTCTTCACCTTGGCAGGTGTCGGAATAGGCTGATCCTTGGCCTCACTAAGTGGCACACTGGCAGCCCTGATGGGTGCTGCCTTCGATGTCACTGGACTTGCAGGGACCACAGTGCTCAAGGAATTTGTGGCTGAGGTGCTGGGATGGGATCTGGGCATCCTGGCCCTAGGGGAAGGACGTGGGGTGAGGTGTAGGGAAGAGGTCAATGCTAACTAGAAAAGGTTTTTTATACACACTGGGACTGGAAGATGGAGGGGGTTTGGGAGGGGAGGAAGAGGTAGTGGTTGTAGGAGGTGTACGTCTGCTGAGTTTGGGTGAAGGTGCATGGGCTGGAGGCTGTTGTGAGGTGGATGGCTGTTGAGTGGGTGTGTGCCTGCGTTTGTGTACTTCGGGAGGAGGGCTCACAGACACACTGGGAGAGGACACAGGGGAGGGGACGTGTGCATGGTAGTGGGGTGGTGAGTGCACGTGAGCGGTGTGTGGTGATGGGCGTGCTGGTGATGGAGGTAGTGGCTGAGGATGTAGTGCATGCAGGTGTGAGTGGAGACGAGACTGGGAGGGAGGTGGAGAACATGGAGGAGGGGGCACAGTGGAGGCAGTGGATGTTGGTGTGTATGCATGGGTATGGAGCTTGTGTGAGTGCCTGTGGGATGTGTGGTGCTTATGTTTGCCAGAGCCACTTTTGTGTGTTGATGAGTGTGCATGCTGGTCTGATGGTGTGCTTGGGATAGACTGAGGTAGAGGGGATTGGGTCTGGGTAGTGGAGGTTGGAGGGGGGAGGCTGGACACAGGGACAATGGCTGCCATCAGTGCTGAGGCCAGAGCCTGAAATTCTCTCTGTTGGGCCGCCACGCCAGAATGAATGCCCTCCAGGTATGCATTTGTTTGTTGCAAATGCCTCTCGACACCCTGGATGGCATTCAGAATGGTTGACTGCCCAACAGTGAGGGATCTCAAGAGGTCAATAGCCTCTTCACTGAGGGCAGCAGGGCTGACTGGGGCAGGGCCTGAGGTGCCTGGGGCGAAGGAGATGCCCACCCTCCTGGGTGAGCGGGAACGGGAAACATGCTGAGGGGCTGCTGGGAGGGCGGTGCTGGTAGGGGATGTGGCGGCTGTACCTCTTGATGCGGGGGGCACAGAGATGCCACCCCCACAAGGGAGCTCCCATCAGAGGAGGAGTCGCTGTCGCTGGTGTCTCCTCCTGTTCCCGCCGTGGAGCTCCCCTTGCCCTCCGTCCCACTGGTGTCTTCAGACTCCGTACATTCACCCTCCTGGGCCATGTGGGTTGCAGCTCCCTCCTGCTCTGGTGCCAATGCTCCTCCGCCAGATGATGCTAAGGCACACAAGTACAGGGTGACAAAACAAAAAGGGGGGGAAGACAGAGGAGACAAATGGTCAATGCCAGCAACAACACCGTTGGCAGACACAACACACAGGGAGCAGCCCTGTGCACTAGGCCATGCACTAACTGTTCTTGGGAAAATCACCTTCCCATGGGGGACTGTGCCTAAGCCCATTTGATGCACACCTGGAACCCACAGGAGCCTGACTTGGTGTAGATGGCCACTACCACTTTTGGGGTTGGAGTGCCATAGAGCCTGCTTAACAATGGACCTACCCAGCAAGTTTGCCAATGCCTAGGGGAACGCACAGCCCACTTCCCCCACCCAGACACCTCGTACAGCGTGCAGAGTAAGCTGAATGAGACTGTACTCACCGCTTTGTGGCTGCTGTGATGCCCTCAAGCGCCCATCCAACTCAGGATATGCCACCAGCAGGATCCGGTATATCAGGGGGGTCATGGTGCGACGGGCTCCCCTTCCACGCTGGGAGGCCATCCCAAACTGGGCCTCCGCCGTCTTCTTGCTCCAGCGGCGCAGGTTCTCCCATCTTTTGCGGCAGTGGGTGCTCCGTCTATGGTAGGCCCCAGGGTCCGCACTTCCTTGGCGATGGCACGCCAAATACCTTTCTTCTGGTCGGTGCTGACCTAGAGGAAAAGTGAAGAAAGAATGGATTTAACTCCCCCGTCCGGTTCTTCTTACTCATTGGCCACAACTTCCCACCCTGGCCCAAAAACACATACACTGACCATCCTCACATGCTGGCCACAGCCCCCCCACATGTATCTTGCATTCACCTCACTCCATACCTTCATGTCCCATTCATCATGCTCACAGTGTACTCACCTGTTTGTCTGGAGGACCGTAGAGTAGCGTGTACTGGGGGAGGACCCCAGCCACCAGGTTGTCCAACTCCTCCGCGGTGAAGGCAGGGGCCCTTTCCCCAGACACTGTAGCCATTGTCGCTTCCAGACTCAGGTAACAGTAGCACTTGCAGTGTAGGTCCTCTCCTGTTGAAGGTCAGGTATCAAGGGCACAGAGAGAAAATGGCGGTTACGTCCGTGGCGTGCTTATCATCACCACCGGCGTACATCGTCATTGGCTCCTGGAACCCATAGGGCCCAATGATAACCAATGCTGAATTGTGCCGCGGTCTTCGTCCGCCTACTGCGACGCTGCACAACGCCAGCGCAGTTACCTCATTTCCTCTTGTCTCTCCTTACAGGTCAGGCAGCCGCCATTTCAGTGGGCCACATGGCAGGCCACCTAACTGCGTCACAGCACTTTTGGGCAGGAATACAGACAGACAGCGCCACACACCGTTTACATCGCAATAGTTCAAAACAACCTTGTGCAAGCTAAGTGGTGTCTGACCCTCTGCTCACCCTTCTCCTCCATAGGGCACATCCGCTGGGTCAGATGATGAGATGGCATCATCCTCCGGTATACAGACCCCTGGTGGACCTGTCCACAATGGAAGACAGACACATCATTATCACCTACAGACTTGATCGTGCCACAATCCATGAACTGTGTGCCCAATTGGAGCAAGACGTGATGTCAGCTATACGCGATCCCACAGGATTCCCACAGGAATCCCCCCTCTAGTGCAGGTCCTGTCAGTACTCCATTTTCTGGCCAGTGGTTCCTTTCAAACAACAGTGGCCATGGCATCAGGAATGTCACAGCCAATGTTCTCTAACGTGTTGTCCAGAGTGTTGTCTGGCCTGCTGAAACACATGCGCAGCTACATCGTTTTCCCTCAGGTGGAGGATTTGCCAACAGTGAAAGGTGACTTCTATGCCCTGGTACATATCCCCAACATCATTGGTGCTGCTGATGGTACACATGTGGCATTTGTCCCCCCTCTCAGGAATTAACAGGTGTACAGGAACCGCAAAAGCTACCATTCCATGAATGTGCAGATGCTGTGTTTGGCAGACCAGTACATCTCCCATATAAAGGCCAAATATCCTGGCTCAGTGCATGACGCTTACATTTTGAGGAATAGCAGCATCCCTTATGTGATGGGCCAACTCCAGAGGCACCGTGTGTGGCTAATAGGTGAGCCCAAGGCCCCCACACAGTTTGAATAGGTGTCTGGGTATGGGAGAGTCCCTAACAGTTATCCCTCAATATTTGCTGGTGACTCTGGTTACCCCAACTTGTCATGCCTACTGACACCAGTGAGGAATCCCAGGACAAGGGCAGAGGAACGCTACAATGAGGCACTTGGGTGAAATAGGAGGATAATAAAGCGGACTTTCGGCCTCTTGAAGGCCAGGTTCCGGTGCCTCCATCTGACTGGTGGCTCCCTATACTACTCACCGAAGAAGGTGTGCCAGATAATTGTGCCATGCTGTATGTTGCACAACCTGGCTTTGCGATGCCAGGTGCCTTTTCTGCCCGAGGATGGGCCTGATGTTGGTCTTGTGGCAGCTGTGGAGCCTGTGGACAGTGTAGAAGAGGAGGCAGAAGAAGAAGATATAGACAACCGAAACAACATCATCATGCAATACTTCCAGTGAGACACAGGTAAGAGACTGGCACTGCTCCTCTTATATCATACTACTGTTGGACATTGCATGATTCTGCCTTTTTACCTCTGTGTATGGACCCTGACAGTTCACTTTGGCTTTCCATTTCACAGATCTGGGTACCACTTTCTGCCTTCTGCTATGTTTACTACTGCCCAACAACTGTTGAACATTGGTATGTGAAAATGAACATTGACATTGCTATTTATCAGAGAGGTGGTAATAACACACTTGTAAAAGTACCTACTGACTCCAGATCGTTTTGTGATTCAAGGGTGTTTATTTAAGTGCTATTTAGTGGAGGGGTATGTGCAATGGGCTGGGGTGATGGTGGAGAAATGTTCATGGTGGAGTCCAGTCTATTTGTATCACAGGTGCATTGTCCAAGGGGGCATAGGAGGTGGAGTAATGGCAGTTCAAGGTTGTCAGGGTGACATAGTGGGACAGAAGGGTGACAATCAGGAGGGTCTTATTTCCTGGCGGGGTCTTGGCAATGCTCTCTGTCTTGTGTCTGGATCTCAGGGACCGTTTGCGGGGTGGTTCTCCTTCTGCAGGGGGAGGGGTGCTGGTGGCCTGTTGTTCCTGTGGCGGGACCTCCTGTCCATTAGCGCCGGCGGACTTGGAGGGCTGTTCATTGTTTAGGCTAGTGTCAGGGGCCCGTTGGTGTGCCACTGTCTCCCTCATGGTGTTGGCAATGTCTGCCAGCACCCCTCCAATGTTGACCAGGGTGGTGTTAATTGACTTCAAGTCCTCCACGATCCCCAGGTACTGTTCCTCCTGCAGCCGCTGGGTCTCCTGAAACTTGGCCTGTACCGTGCCCATGGTCTCCTGGGAATGGTGGCATGCTCCCATGATGTTGGAGAGTGCCTTGTGGAGAGTAAGTTCCCTGGGCCTGTCCTCCCCCTGTCGCACAGGAGTCCTCCCAGTTTCCCTGTTGTCCTGTGCCTCTGTCCCCTGAACTGTGTGCCCACTGCCACTGACCCCAGCTCCCTGATTGTCTTGGGTTAGTGGTGTTGCCTGGGGTCCCTGTAATAGTGGACACACTGCTGATTGACGTATCCTGGGGACAGAGGGATGGGCCTGCTGGGTGGGTGCAGTGGTGGTGTTTCCTGAGGGGGGAGGTTCAGTGGTGGTTTGGGACTGTGGCAGGGGAACCCACTGTCCAGAGGTCCCTGAGGCGTGCAGAGATGCTGTCGTCACTGTGGGCCTCTTCTGTAGGGGGACTGGATATGGCTGGCACCTCCTGTCCGGTGACGTTGGATAGGGGTCCTGTTGGGGTGTAAAAGTATAGTTATTGTATCTGTGTGTGCCATCTTGTGCAATGGGTGAGTTACCCTCTACTCATGTGCTTGCATTATTGCCTTGGCCCTTGTGTGATTAGTTATTTGGGGCTTGGGTGAGTCTCTTTACTGGACATGCTTTGGTGATGGGTGTCCATGCATTGGTGTTACATGCAGGGCTTGGTTTTGGGATGTGTGGGTTGTGGTAGTGGGGTATCTGTGGGGTGTTGGGGTGACGGGTGTGAGGGTAGGGGTAGCAGTTTGTGATCGCATGCAGGTAGGGGGGAACATAGTAGTAAAGATTTGACTTACCAGAGTCCAGTCCTCCTGCTACTCCTGCGAGGCCCTCAGGATGCATGATCGACAAGACTTGCTCCTCCCATGTTGTTAGTTGTGGGGAAGGAGGTGGGGGTCCACCGTCAGTCCCCTGTACGGCTATCTGGTGTCTTGACACCACGGAACGCACCTTCCCCCGTAGGGCATTCTATCTCTTCCTGATGTCATCCCGTGTTCTTGGATGCTGTCCCACTGCGTTGACCCTGTCGACAATTCTTCGTCATAGCTCCATCTTCCTTGCAATGGAGGTCTGCTGCACCTGTGATCCGAATAGCTGTGGCTCCACCCGGATGATTTCCTCCACCATGACCCTGAGCTCCTCCTCAGAAAACCTGGGGTGTCTTTGAGGTGCCATTATGTGGTGTGGATGATGTGTGAGATGATGTTTGTTGTGCTGTGTGATGTGGTGTGTTGGTGTGTGTTGATTGAGGTACGTGGATGTTGTATGAGTGATGGTGTTGTGTGCCTGTGGATGCTGGTGTTGTGTTTGCTATTCTCTCTCTCTGCCTCCACCAAAAATGTCATTGTAAGGGGTTGTGGGTAATGTGGGTTTGTGTTTTATAGTGGTGTGAGTGTGGGGGTGTGGTGTGTGTATGTGTATCAGGTGTGTGTATTTCGATTTGTCCAATGTGGTTGTGTTTTGTGAGTGTGTGTGTATTTTGAGCACGGCGGTGTGTACCACCAATGGAATACCGCAGTTAAAAGACCACCACATTGATTCGTGGGTCGTGATATTGTGGGCGTATTTCTGTTGGTGGGACGGTGTCGGTTTTGCTATTGCCAATTTATCACTGACCTTTGGTGTGGCGGACTTGTGTGGGTGTCTGTATTGTGGCAGATTACGAGCTGTGGGTCGTAATACCTGTAGCGGATTTCCGCCGCGGCCATGGTATCACAGCAGGCGGTATGCGGGATTTACTGCCAGGGTTGTAATGGGGCCTTTGTGCCATTTCGCTCTACCCTCTGTACAACACTTGATTTCACTGTACACACTCCAGGCCCTTCAACTCTATGACACTGTACTCCCCTCTATGCCACTGTATGACACTCAACTGCAGTTTATGCTACTGTACGACACTGTACTAAACTCTATGACAACCCACTCCACACCATGCCACTCCACTCAACTCTATGATATGCCACTCCATTGTACACCACTCCACTCTAAAACACTCTACTCCACTGTATGCCCCTCCACTCTATGCCATTCTAGTCCACTCTATGACATTCTATGGCATGCTACTCAACACCACTATACGACAAGCCACTCCATTTTATGACATGGCACTCCAATCTACGACATGGTGCTTCACTCTATGACACTCCACTCTATGACACTCCATGCCACCCCCCTTGAAGACGATCCACTACACTCTATGACATACCACTCCACTCTACACCACTCCACTCTACCATATGCCAGTCAACTTTATGCCTCTACACTGTACGTCCGTCCGCTCTAAGACACTCTATGAGATGCCCCTCTATGAGATGCCCTCTATGAGACTCCACTCCACTTTACTCTACGACACATCACTCCACTCTGTGCCACTCCAGTATACTCTCCGACTTGCCATTTCACTTTACACAACTCCACTCTAAGCCACTCCACACTATGTACTGCAATCTATGCCATAACACTGCACATGCCATACCACTTTACACCTCAACACTCTATGACATGACACTCTAGGACACTACACTCTATGACACTCACCTCAATGTCACAACACTGTATGCCACTCCACTCTACTCCACTGTACAACACTCTACTCCACTGTATGAAACTTTATGCCCCAACACTGTATGACACTCTATTTCACTCTATGCCATGCTTCTCCATTCAACAACACTCTAATCAATCTTTGCCACTTTACAACACTCTATCTCACTACATTAACTATAACTGTTCCCTCTATCATGCACACAATTCTCATGTCATTTGAGATGTCATTAGTCTTGTTATGAATGCCGTCATTTAACATGCTATAAGTAATGTAATATAAAAGAGTATAAGCAGTCCATCAATAAGGGGCGGTTTATAGATAATGTAGTGTGACTAGCAAGTTGACAATACTGTGTACTGAGGTGCATTTATAGATGCCTTCTGCAAGCACTGTTTATACCTTTCATATTTGATCTCTTGAACCATCTGAAATCATAGGCCCTCATTACGAGTGTGGCGGTCTTAAGACTCACGGAGGCAGTCAGACTGCCAGCAAAGTGGAAGTCCGACTGCCACATTACGTTGCCACTGCCACTGACGGCCTGGTGGTGCTGGCAGTCTTAATCTGCCAGGGCAGTGCCTCTAGCTGAATTACAGGCAGTGAAAAGCGTGATGGGTGCTGTCGCACCCCAAGCACCACTACATTGCCGCTGGCTTGACTACGAGCTGGTGTCAATGTTGTGGTGAGTTTCCTGCTGGCCCAGCAGGAAACTCGTTATAGGGCCAGTGGGTAAAAAACCGGAGTGGAGTTCTACCGGCCCAAAGAGTTTATGAGTTAGTGAGGCCCATAGTGTTTACAAAAACATTTATGACATTACAAATTAGTTATAGTTAATGTAGTGTGGCTACTGAGTTCAATACACTGTAAGTATGTGCATGAGTTATAATAATTGAAAGGTACTGCATAAATGATAAATGTAAGGTATACGTATAAATTAAAAAAATGCTTAATGTTTATGTAGTTTAAGCTTGGTTTGTACATAAATAATAAATACAATTAATGTAATTGGAAGGTGGTTCATAAATTATAAGGCACAACTGTAAATTAAGAATGTGTAATGTTTGCGTAGGTTAATTTTGGTTTGTATAGAAAGAAAGAATTAAGTTTTCCTAACTATACCTATGATTTAACCTTTGTTTTTTACATTGAATGTTATTTTTGTATTTTTATTTTTTTACAAAAATGGATTTGAGATCAGAGTTCAGTGTCATTTAGTGGAGTGTTATTAAGTGGTGTAGGGTGCAGTAGAGTGAATAGGCATAGTGTTGAGTTGAGTAAACTGTCAGAAATGGGAGTGGGTTTTGTACAATAAAGTGGAATGGTGTGTTGTAAAATGTTGGATAGTGTTACAGAGTGGAGCAGGCTGTTGTACAGTGGAATGTAGGGGCATAGAGTACAGGAGAGGGTTGTATACTGTGTGTCAAAGTGCCATAGAGTGGAGTGCAGTGTGGTATACTGGCACAGAGTGTTGCAGAGTCTTGAACAGTGGAGCTCTATAGAGTGGAGTAGAGTTCTATAGCATACATTGGTGTAGAGTTGAGTCTCATACAGTGGTACAGAGTTCTGAGAAAACGCCAAGCAGGGGAGTAGAGTGGAGTGAAGTACAGTGTAGTGGCTGTAGGAGGCTGGCCTGGTTTGTAGTGGGTACCTTGGGTACGTACACCTTATACCAGGTCCAGTTACGCCTTATTAGTGAAATGTAGTAGTGTTATAGCAGCTTAGGCTTAGCGGTAGCAATAGCAGAACAGCTTAGGCTGAACTAGGAGACATGCAAAGCTCCTGCAATACCACTTATAGTTACACAGTACTTATACACAAGTAAAGACAATACGCAGTGTCACCAAAAATAAAGGTAGTTTATTTGGGTGACACAGTACCAAAAATATCTTAGAGGCAATACTCCTTCTGGAGGTAAGTATTATACAAAATATATACACTAGACACCAAAATAAGGCAAGTAACTACATAGGACAGTGCAAACATTAGGAAATGCTATAGAATGCAATGGGAGAAAATAGGTCTAGGGGCAACACAAACCATATACTAAGAAAGTGGAATGTGAATCACAAATTCCCCCCTAGACAAGTGTAGTGTGTGCAGAATTGCTGGGAGGGTAAGAATACAGTAAAGGTAAGTAAATTAACCCACCCCAAAGCCCAGAAAAGCAGGAGTAAAGTACTGCAAGTTTCCTTAGGACACACTACACCACGTGATTGGAATTATTGCAAGAAACAACAAAGTCTGCAAACAACAAACAGTGGATTCCTGGACCTGAAGACCTGCAAAAGAAGGAGACCAAGTCCAGAAGTCGAAAGAGGTTCCAGGAAGGACAGGAGTCTCTGCCAACCCAGAAGAGGGTGCAGAAGAAGAGTCCCTGATTGGATGAAGACTGCAGAAATGCACCCTAAGAAGATGCCAGTGGGTTCCTGCAGGATGCAGAGGATGTCCCACATCGTGAAGTTGGATGCAGGTGCGTTTTGGCACTGGATTCCTCCAACAAGCCTTGGTGCCGGCAAAGTCGTGTTTTGTGCCAACTAGGTGCTATCTGGACCCAGGAGGGACCTGGGGGCCTCAACTCTGTGTGAGGAGGAAGAGGGGCCTCTCAGCACTTCAGAGAGCCCTCAGAAAACCAATTAGCACCCATGGGTGTCCCAGGACATGGGGAAAAAGGAGAAGCAAAATGCAGTTGGTGCAGCCCTACAAAAGAAGGTCCCACGCCGCCAGAGATCAACTCAGCGATTTGAGCACCTTAAGTTAGAGTCCTGGGGACCTGGGTCAGGCTGTGCATGAAGGAATTGTGCAAATAGTGCGCAGAGGCCTTAGGAGGTGAACAAGACGTGGTGCACAGGGGTACTGTTGTTCTGGGGAAGGCAAGGTCTAACCTCCTCCAAATTGCGACAGCAGGACCTCAGGACAGTCTGTGTCGATGGGATGCACCCTCTGTGTTCCAAGGAGCATGCTCATCGCTGTGAGAGGAGTCCAAGAGAACCTGGCATCGACTTAGAAGGTGTCTGCATGAGCAGGGGAGTGACTCCGTCACCCCATGGGAGATTTCTTTGGTCCTTCTGGTGCCAGGTGAAGACAGGGAGTCCTCACAGCGTGCACACCATGGAAACTGTTGCAGTTGCTGGCTGAAGCTGAAGTTGCACAAGAAAAGTATCCCTTGTGGATACTTTGTTGCTGTTACAATGGTTCCTGGAGCAGGCTGCGGTTGATCCGAGGTCAGAGGATGAAGTAGTAGTGGCAGAGGATTCCTGTTGGAAACTTGCAAGTAGAATCTGAAGAGAACCCACAGGAGAGACCCTAAATAGCCCTGAGAGGGTGATTGGCTACCTTATCAGGTAAGGACCTATCAGGAGGGGTCTCTGACATCACCTGCTGACACTGGCCACTCAAAGCCCTCCAGAGTGCCCTCACACCTTGCAAAGCAAGATGGCTGAAGTCTGGGACACACTGGAGGAGCTCTGGGCACCACCCTTAGGGTGTTGATGGACAGGGGAGTGGTCACTCACCTTTACTTTGTCCAGTTTAACACCGGAGCAGGGGACAAGGGGTCCCTGAAATGGTGTAGACTGGCTCATGCAAGGAGGGCACCATCTGTGCCCTTCAAAGCATTTCCAGAGACTGGGGGAGGCTAACCCTCCCCAGCCTGTAACACCTATTTCCAAAGGGAGAGGGTGTAACACCCTGCTCCCAAAGGAAATGTTTTGTTCTGCCTTCCTGGGACTGAGCTGCTCAGACCCCAGGAGGGCAGAACCCTGTCTGTGAGGTGGCAGCAGCTGTAGCTGCAGTGCAAGCCTCAGAGCTGGTTTGGCAGTACTGGGGGTCCATAGTGGAGCCCCCAAGATGCATGGAATTGGCTCCCCAATACCAGATTAGGAATGAGGAGACAATTCCATGATCTTAGACGCCTTACATGACCATATTCGGAGTTACCATTGTGAAGCTACATATAGGTATTGACCTATATGAAGTGCACACGTGTAATTGCGTCCCCGCACTCACAAAGTCCTGGGAAATGGCCCTGAACTTTGTGGGGACACCTTTGCTAGTGCAAGGGTGCCCTCACACTTAGAACCTTTGCACCTAACCTTCAGCAAGGGAAGGTTAGACATATATGTGACTTATAAGTTACTTAAGTGCAGTGAAAATGGCTGTGAAATAACATGTGCATTATTTCACGCAGGCTGCAGTGGCAATCCTGTGTAAGGGTTTGTCTGAGCTCTTTTTGGTGGCAAAAGAAATGCTGCAGCCCATAAGAATCTCCTGGAACCCCTATGCCCTGGGTACCTAGGTACCATATACTAGGGACGTATAAGGGGGGTCCAGTGTGCTAATTGAAATTGGTAAATGAAGTCACTAGCCTATAGTGACAAATTTAAAAGCAGAGAGCGCATAAGCACGGAGGTTCTGATTAGCAGAGCCTCAGTGACACAGTTAAGCACTATACAGGCACATACAATAGTCCATAAATTATGAGCACTGGGGTCCTGACCAGCAGGATCCCAGTGAGACAGGCAAAAACATACTGACATACAGGTAAAATTGGGGGTAACATGCCAAGAAAGATGGTACTTTCCTACAGTTGAGTAGCACAGATGGACGAGCATGTTGTAGAGTATTGGCATGGAGTGAAGTAGAGTGGACTGGTGTGTTGTAGAGTGTCAGAAACTGTCATAGAGTTGAATAGAGTGGAATGTGACAGAGCCAATTACAGTGTTGTACAGAATAGTGACATTGAGTTGAGTAGAGTGTGGTACAGCATTGTAGAGTGATAGTATAGTCGACTTGTAGAGTTCAATGGTATAAAGTAGTAGATAGTGTAGTGGTATACAGTGCAGTAGTGCCGTAGTGGAGTACAGTGGAGTGTGGAGTAGTGTGTCATACAATATTTATGTATAGTAGAGTAAAGAGGGATGGAGCCAAAGAGAGAGAGTTGTGTACAATGTTCTAGAGTGGAGTGGATTGTTGTATAATGGCACAGAGTAAAGTAGAGTGCAGTAGACTCTCAATGACAGAGGTACATTGTACAGTGGAATGCTACAGAGTGGAGTAAAGTGTGGTAAAGTAGACAATCTTTCTGGGTTAGGGCCTTAGATATAAGTAAGAAGTAGTTTTTATTGTTATTCTCTACCTATTTCCATTTTATTAAAGTGATAATAGGCTGTGTAAGTTTTTTTTGGTATCATTTTTAAACACTTTACGGTGAACCGCAATAGTACCTATAAAGTACTGTGGTACTTTACCGAAAAAATATATAAAAAATGCACTGTAATACACTATATTAATAGAATATAGTGTAGTACAGTGTAGGTATAATTTGTTAAAAGAATCATTTTTTTAAACATTTTATTAGGTAGCACAGTAATTTGTAGGTATTAGCGCTGTAGTCTGTTGACTTTTTTGTAAAGAATTCCATATGTAAAAAATTGAAAATACATTGCAGTACACTGTGGCCCTCATTACAACCCTGACGGTCGGTGAAAGAAGTGGTGGTAATACCGTCAACAGGCTGGCGGTAATTACTGCCAAATTATGACTATGGCGAAAAGAGCTTGGATAGACAGCCACTTTATCACACCAACCGCCCAGGCAGAAACAACAGGCACCAAGGGGGTAGCTGTCTACAGCCAGGCGGAAGTCAATGTTCCACCCCCCAAATTATGACACATCAATCCGCAACCTTTTCCGGGGCAGTACCAATGACATCAAAAGCCTGGCGGAAACACTGCACAGAAGAGAAACGACTCACATTTGGAGACACAGGCAATAACCACGCCGCCATGGAGCCCGAGCTGCAGATCTTCCCAATGATCTTCTACGTCCTGCTCCACCATGAACACCAACGATTCGGAAGACAACCACGGTGAATACAGCCGCCTAGCACACAGAGGAGGGGGGAGGAAAAAGGGAGTGACACACACACGCACAACACACACCCCCACCCCCAACACCATACACACAATCAGATGCACAAGAAAACATTTTTACCCGCTACCCCTCATGAATAATGCAAGGACAACACCAGTAGATGAAAGTGAGTGTAATAATATAAATACATCAAAAATACGTACATCCAATCTAAATCTATATACATATGTACAAGTCAAGGGACACAGCCCAGTCCTCAACGTGCTTGGGCCACAGGGCCACATCACAAATACCAAAGCCCCACTTGTCTCCTGCAACAACACGGAGAGAACACTGCAGAGGCATCAGTTCAAAAATAGGCAGGCACCTCAGGGGGACGGGGAACGGAGGGCACCTCAGCCGGCAGATGGAACAAGGCAGTAGTTCTGGAGGGGGTTTCATGCCCATTGCTCTTTGTCCTGGGGAGTGCAATGCCACAGTCTCTCAAGTGGGTGACTTGCCCACTGGCTCTGAAGGGGGCAACATCCCATTGCTTGGTTCTGGGGAGTGCAAGGCCACAGCTTCTCAAGTGGGTGACTTGACCACTGCTTGGTCTTGGGGAGTGCAAGCCGCAGTCTCTGAAGTGGGTGACTTGACCACTGGTTCTGGAGGGGGCATCGTGCCTGGTGATCTTCATCCTGGTGAGGATAGGGTGAGTGTGTGCCACACCCACTGGTTCTGGAGGGGGCATCGTGCCCTGTGATCTTCATCCTGGTGAGGATGGGGTGAGTGGGTTCCATACCCACTGGTTCTGGGGGGGCATTGTGCCCTGTGCCTCTGATCCTAGGGAGTGCAAGGTCACAGTCTCTCAGCTGGTTGTCATACCCACAGGATTAGCAGGGGGCAGGCAGCACAATAGCCCATGGATGCAGGACTAATGAATGTCTGCAGGCGGTGACGGCTGCTCAGTGGTGGCAGTGGTGCTGCAGGTGGCAGTAGTGGGTGGAAGCTCCAGCCCATCCCCTGCAGCCTCAGACAGATGCCCACTGCTGCTGGCGGTGCTGCTGGTGATGCTGGTGGTGGTTGTGGGGGGAAGCTCCAGCCCATCCCCTGCAGCCTCGGATGGCTGCACAACCATGGTTGGTGGTTGGGGCTCCGACTGAGGCCCTGCACCAGGACCCTTCTCCTTCCTGCCTGCTGGTGCAGGCCCCTTGTCCTTTCTGGCAGCAGCTCGAGATGGCTCCTTGTCGTTCCTGGCAGCAGCTAGGGATGTCTCCTTGCCCTTCCTGGCAGCAGCTGGGGATGTCTCCTTGCCCTTCCTGGTAGCATCTGGGGATGGCTCCTTGCCCTTCCTCGCAGAACTTGGGGCAGGCACCCTTTCTGTGAGGCTGACTCGAGGCCTGGATCCTTTACCACCATGAGTTGATGTGGACACTACTGGGCCTGTGTAGTGGGTGGCTGAGGTGCTTGCCTGGGTTTTACACCCCCTGGCCAGATGTGAAGGACGGGGGGAAGGGTAGGGAAGAGGTCAATGGTGGAGAGGAAAAGCTTCTTAGGGACATTTGGGCAGGATGAGGGAAAAGGTTTGGGAGTGGAGGAAGAGGGAGTGGTTGTGGGAGGTGTCTGTCTGCTGTGTCTGGGTGCAGGGGCATGGGCTGGATGCTGTTGTGAGGTGGATGACTGTTGGGTGTCTGAGTGCTTGTGTTTGTGTACCTTAGGAGGGGGGCACAGACACAGTGGGAGAGGACAAAGAGGACGTGTGCATGGCTGTTGTGGTGGTGTCTGCCAGTGAGGTATGTGTTCTGAGGTGTACTGGTGATGGTGGTAATGGCTGAGGATGTAGTGCATGCAGGTGTGAGTGGAGACGCAACTGGGAGGGAGGTGGAGAAGGAGGAGGAGGGGGACACAGTGGAGGCAGTGGATGTTGGTATGTCTGCATCAGGATGGTGTTTGTGTGAGTGCCTGTGGGGTGAAGTGTGGTGTTTGTGTTTGCCTGAACCACTCTTGTTTGTTGTCTTGGGTGCATGCTGGTCTGCCTGTGTGCTTGGGATAGGTTGGGGTTGAGGGGAATGGGGTTGGGTAGAGGAAGTTGGAGGGGGAGGGGGAAACAAGGAAACTGGCTGCCATCAGAGAGGAGGCCAGAGCCTGGATTGATCTCTGTTGGACCGCCAAGCCTGTGTGAATGCCCTCTAGAAATGCAGTGGTTTGTTGCATTTGGGCTGCCAGCCCCTGGATGGTATTCATAATGGTTGGCTGCCCAATAGAGATGGATCTCAGGAGGTCAATAGCCTCCTCACTCAGGGCAGCAGGGCTAACTGGGGCAGGGCCTGAGGTGCCTGGGGTGAAGGAGATGCCCACTCTCCTGGGTGAGCGGGCATGGGAAACTCGCTAAGGGGCTGCTCGGAGGGCGGTGGGGGTACGGGGTGGTGGCTGTAGCTGGGGTGGTCACAGAGGTGTCCGCCACCACCAGGGAGCTTCCATCCGAGGAGGTATCTGTGTCTGTCCCCTTCAGTCTCCGCCGTGGTGCTCCCCTCGCCGTCCGTCGCACTGGTGCCCTCAGCGTTGGTGGACCCAGCCTCCAGGGTCCTGTGGGATGCAGCTCCCTCCATTGCCGGTGCCTCTGCTCCTCCGCCAGATGATTCTAATGCACATAAGGACAGGATGACAAAACAAAAAGGGGGGGAAGAAACAAAGGAAACACTTGGTCAATGGCTGCACCAACACCACCGTTGGTGTACACAGCAACCTCACACACAGGGAACAGCCCTACGCACTATGCAGTGCACTACCAGTAACAACGCTAGTCACCAGGCCATGGGGAGGGACACATACCACCATCTGCAGCATACCTTGGACCCACACAGCCCTGCCCAGTAGTGGATGCCTACTAGCTAGGTAGGAGGAATATCAGATCAGAACCCTGCCCAACATGGGATGTACTCTGCAATGTGAGGCCTGGCCTACCAACACCACAGATACACATCCCCCACCCGGATACCACCCTACCATGCATATGTTGTAATGATGGGCACTGTACTCACCCCTTGCGGCTGCTGTGATCCCCTCAAGCACCCATCTAGCTCTGGATAGGCCACCGCCAGTATGCAGGCCATCAAGGGGTCAGGGTTCGACGTGCACCCCTTCCTCATTGGGAGGCCATCCCCAGCTGGGCCTCCACTGTCTTCTGTGACCAGCGTCTCAATACAAATGCATCACAGTTCACAATTGTACAATCGGGACAAATGCAACAAATCCTTTCACAATTACATCATGCATTGCACTGTTGTAGCTCCAATGTACAGTTTATGACCTCCTCCTCACTTTTTTGCCCTCTAGATTGCAACTGCTGTGGATGAATAGGAGATGGAGACATACCCCCATGTATGGACCACTGGTAGACTTGGCAACAATAGAGGACAGGCACATTATCCTCACCTACAGACTTGATAGGGCCACAATCACGGAGCTGTGTGCCCAACTGGAGCCTGACCTGATATCTGCTATCCGTCACCCCCATCTTGTGAAAATCCTATCAGTGCTCCATCCCCAAGTGAATCATTTGGCCACAGTGAAGGCTGACTTCTATACAATGGGACATATCCCCAACATAATTGGGGCAATTGTTGGAACACATATTGCATTTGCACCCCCCCGGCAAAATGAACCGGTCTACAGAAATCGAAAAACTTTTCATTCAATGAATGTGCAGATGGTGTGCCTGGATGACCAGTACATCTCCCATGTCAATGCGAAATATCCTGAGTCTGTGCATGATGCCTTTATCCTGAGAATAGCAGCATCCCAAATGTGGTGGCCCAACTACATAGGCACCGTGTGTGGCTAACAGGTGAGCCATGGTTCCCACCCAGTGGATGTTGGTGTATGGGTATGATGTGGGCCATAAGGGATAGTGTGTGGTTAAATGTTGTCCCTCAATGTTTGCAGGTGACTCTGGTTACCCCAACCTTTCATGGCTCGTGACCCCTGTGAGGAATCCCAGGACAAGGGCAGAGGAACGTCACAATGAGGCACATGGGCAAACCAGAAGAATAATTTAAAGGACCTTTGGCCTCCTGAAGGCCAGGTTTCGGTGCCTCCATCTAACAGGTGGATCCCTGTGCTACTCACACAAGAAGGTCTGCCAGATAATCGTTGCATGCTGCATGTTGCATACCCTTGCCTTGAGAAACCGTGTGCCTTTTCTGTAGGAGGAGGCGGCTGGAGATGGCCGTGTGCCAGCAGTGGGCCCTGTGGACAGTGAAGATGAGGAGCCAGAGGATGAGGACAACAGAACTGCAGTGATTCGCCAATATTTTCAATGACACTCAGGTAAGACAGTGTTACTTCACATTTCATTGTCATTTTATTGTTTGTGATTGTCACTGGCAGGCTGTGATTTCCCACTTCTATGCCCACTCACTGCACCATTTGGTAACTCTTTTTGCAGACATTGGTGCCCCACTATCGCTTCTGGTGTGTTCACTGCAGCCAACTACAGGTCTATCCTATGTGCACATTACTGTACAGTTGAATTGCAATGTTTGAACCTTGTTAAACAAATACATACTTAAATCATTTGACATACTCCATACTTGTATTTTTTCAAAGTGTGTTTATTGCAGTGCTAAGAAGAAAAGGGGGAAGTGCCATGGGCTGGGGTGATGACAGAGGAAAGTCCAGGGTATAGTTCCAGTTGATTTGTACCACAGGTGTATTGTCCAAAGGGGCATAGGAAGGGGAGCAATAGCAGGTAAAGGTGGACAGGGAGACAGAGTGGGACACAAGGGTGACAATCAGGAGAGTCTTATTTCCTGGTGGGCTCTTGGCAATAGTCCCTGGCTTCTGCCAGGATCGCAGGGAATGGGTGGTTCACCTTCTGCAGGGGGAGGGGTGCTGGTGGCCTGTTGGTGCTTTGGCAGGGCCTCCTGTCCACTTGCGGCAGCGGAGGAGGAAGGTTGTTCAATTGTCTGGCTAGTGGCAGGGGCCCGCTGTTGTGAGGCTGCCTCCCTCATAATGTTGTCCATATCTGCCAGCACCCCTGCAATGGAGACCAGGGTGGTTTTCAGGGCCTGCATGTCCTCCTTGATCCCCTTGTACTGTCCCTCCTGCAGCCGCATGTTCTCCTGCACTTTGGCCAGGATCTGGCCCACGTATACTGTGAATGTTGTTATGCTCCCAGGATCTCAGTGAGTGCCTCCTGGAGAGTCGGTTCCGTGGGCCTGTCCTCCCCCTGGCACACAGTAATCCTCCCAGCTTCCCTGTTGTCCTGTGCCTCTGTCCCCTGAACTGTGTGCCCACTGCCACTGACCCCAGGTCCCTGATTGTCTTGGGTATGGGGGGTGCCCTGGGGTCCCTGTAGTGGTGGACACACTGCTGATTGATGTGTCCTGGGGACAGAGGTGTGGGTATGCTGAATGGGTGCTGTGGTGGTGTTTCCAGATGGGGAGGCTCTGTGGTGGTGTGTGACTGTGCCAGGGTAACCGACTGTCCGGAGGTCGCTGATGGGCCAGGCTGGTCATCCAGATTCAGGCGAGCCAAGTCGTTATCATCACTGTGGGCTTCTTCTGTGGGGGGGACTGGCTAGTGCTGGCACCTCTTCACCCGTGACCTTGGCTAGGATACCTGTGGGGATGTGAATGCAGTGTTATTGTTTCTGTGTGACATTTTGTGCATGGGTGTGTTGCTCTCTTAGGTTATATTTGCCCTGGCAGCTTTAACTTGTGTGAGTTGGTATGTGGTGGGCTAGCTGATTCTCTCCAGTGTCTCTGAGTGGTGTCCATGCATTGGTGGTGCATGCAGGGCTTGGCATTGGGATGGGTGAGATGTGATGGTGGAGTGTGTGGGTAGTGGTGGAGTGATGGGAGTATGTGATGGCATGCAGGTAGGGTTATGATAGTAATGAAGAGTTGAGTTACCAAAGTCCAGTCCTCCTGCTACTCCTGCCAGGCCCTCAGGATGCATGATTGCCAATACTTGCTCCTCCCATGATGTTAGTTGTTGGGGAGGAGGTGGGGGTCCACCACCAGTTCTCTGTACAGCTAACTGATTTCTTGCTGCAATGGAACGCACCTACCCCCATAGGTTTTTCCACCTCTTCCTGATGTCGTCCCTTGTTCTGGGGTGCTGTCCTACAGCGTTGACCCTGTCCACGATCCTCTGCCATAGCTCCATCTTCCTAGCAATGGATATCTGCTGCACCTGTGCTCCAAATAGCTGTGGCTCTACCCGGATGATTTCCTCCACCATGACCCTCAGCTCCTCCTCAGAGAATCTGGGGTGTCGTTGTGGTGCCATGGGTGTTGTGTGAGTAGTGTGGGTGAGGGTGTGTAGGGTGA
This sequence comes from Pleurodeles waltl, assembly GCF_031143425.1. NCBI lineage: Eukaryota > Metazoa > Chordata > Amphibia > Caudata > Salamandridae > Pleurodeles > Pleurodeles waltl. The sequence continues at coordinate 458,393,179 of NC_090444.1, read as the reverse complement.
TGTGTTGGGGTGTATGTTGTGAGGTGCGTGGGTGGTGTATAGGTGATGGTGGTATGTTGCTCTGGTTGTGTGAGTGGTTTTGCTGTCTCTCTCTGGTGCCAATGGTTTGTAATGGTAAAGGGCTGTGGGTAATGTGGGTGTCTGTTTTATAGTGGTGTGGTTGTGTGGGTGTAGTGTGTGTATGGGTGTCAGGTGTGTGTAGTTTGAATTGTCCAATGTGGTGCTGTTTTGTTTGAGTGTGTGTATTTTGAGTGCAGCGGTATGTACGGCCAATGGTTTACCGCCGTTGAATGTCCGCCGTGGTGATTCATGGGTCGTAATGTGGTGGGCGTAGTTCAATTGGCATAACGCTGTAGGTTTTGATACGGCCACTTTATCACTGACCTTTGGTGTGGCGTACTTGTGTCTGTGGCTGAATAGTGACGGATTGGTGTGTGTGTGTCATAATATGGTGAACAGATATCTGCCACGCTAGCGGTATGTTGGCGGCAGTCAGCATGGCGGTAAGTGGGATTTACCGCCAATGTCATAATGAGGGCCTATATTTGTAAAATATATATATATACAGTAGAGTGCTTTTTTTAAAAGTACCATAGTACTTCAAAGGAAGTACCACAGTACTCCTTACATTAAAACAATATATATATATAGGGCCTCATTACGAGTTTGGTGGTCCCGTGACCAGCATATTGGTGGTGGTGATCTGACCTCCAGTGGCAGAACGGACCACCGTATTACAAGTTTGGCGGTTGCACATACAGAAGCCCGCCAGCGGTCTGCCGACACCGCCAGGCAGCACAGACCGCCCTGGTCACAGGGCAACATACACAGGCCAGCAGAGACAGTGTTTCTGCCGGACCCATTACGAGGTTGCATACCACCAATATGACTGCGGCAGTCATACCACCATGTACAAGAGGGCTGATACAGACAGTATAAAGAGAGACACTCACCCTCTGGCAGCTGTACCTGTCCATGGTTCGGGGCGAGAACAGGGGTAAGGCCAAGGTCACACAGGAACACTTTTTTGGAAACACAGGGATGGTCATCAGAAGGAGGATGGGATTTGGAGGTTGATGGAGTGGTTGCAGGCTGTGTATGTGTCTTGGGTGCATGAGGTTCTGTTTGTGTGCTTTGGGTAGGTAGGGGAAGGGAGGATTTGGATTAGGAAGAAAGAGGTGAAGGGAGACAGAAGCTGGGGCTGACTGGCTATCATCAGTGTGGAGGACAGAGCCTAAAAAGATTTCTGTAGGCCAGACATTCCACCATGAATGCCTTGCAGGAATGTAATAGTCTGTTGTAGGTGACTTGCCAATCCCTGGATGGCATTCACATTGGCAGTCTGACCCACAGAGGTTGTTCTCAGGAGGTCAATAGCCTCCTCACTGAGGGCAGCAGGGGTAACAAGGGCTGGTCCGAAGGCGCCTGTGGCAAAGGAGATGCCCACCCTCTTGGGTGAGCGGGCATGGCCAGCTGTGAGGGAAGCAACAGGGAGGGCATTGCAAAACAGGGGGTGGCAGACAAGGATGGTAATGGGGGTCCCTGATGGGATCGCCACCACTAGGGAGTGGCCACTGGAGGAGGAATCCGACAATGAGGATGTATATCTCATCTCCTTTGGGGTATTCCCCTCGCCCACCAGGCCACTGGGTCTCTCTATGTCGGTGGTATCTTGACCCAAGGTTCTGTAGCCAGACACTTCCACACTCGGCTGTGCCCCATCTCTTTTACCTGTCTGTGCTGATACTGCAAAAAGAATGTGAAATAGCGTCACAACATATATATGATAACACCTCAGTCACAACTCTGATTGACAAACAATACCATCATGTCCATCAAAATAATTCACCAAAGTGGCACTTTCATGTGCCATACCACATGCATGCAGCCATCTTGACTTAACAAAGTTACCCAGAGGCTTATCATGCTCACAGACAACTACAAATGCATGTCTGAAGTATTGCAACCACAATGACCATACAACAGCTATGTGACCTCTCTATCCTCACAGCTGTGCCACATGCAGCAGACCTTAGTTCACTTGTAGCCAACAATTCAATCCCTTGGTAAAGTAACTTCCCATATTTGTCGCACAAGGTTATGCACACATTAATTTTGCACATACATGATTTACCAACAATTTGAGAAGATGACAGTGAAATCTGGCTATCTCAGATATATAAGTGAAATATCCTGGAGTTGTTGGCAGGGAAATACCCATGTCACAATGGACACATTTCAACAATATACGGCTCAAAAAGTGACACCTTTCCCACTAGGGTCAAGGAGGTAGTATCAATGTCACTCAGATGGGCCTCACATAAGTCATTGATAGAAACAACATTGACATGAAGTCCAATATGTCAGGGGGAAATGTCTCCAGAATACACACAACAATTGATCAATCAGCCCCAGGATAGTCACCACTAATGTCTGACACCAATTGCAATGACATCATCTAAGTGTGTCTGTGGTACACATCCGTTCCTTGCATGTGGAGAGACACAGAACTTGCAAGGAGAAATTGAAGGACCCCAACGTGTCCAATGACAAGCAACATCACTATCCACATCTTAGACATGCCAAACCATAGTATATGTCTGTGGGTGAATGCCTGAACCTAAACACATGTGATGTCACCATTAGTGGAAGTCACTCCATGATGCATGACATCAGTCAGGGAAAAATCCTCAATCATTCAACAGGTGCAGTGCACTTTTCTACATGCCATATCAAGGGCATAGATAAACACAAAGTGATTCCACAATCTGGGCCTAAATCTCATGTCCCTCATTGCTATTGTAGTCCTACATGACAAATGACATACTATGACGAAGGAAAGTATCGGACAGCAGAGGACAGTGATCCATACCTCACTTTCCTTTTATCCGTGACTTTCAGGGGAAGTGATCTGTGGGTCAGAAATTACGCCCAGAACAACAAAAAAAAGTACATGAAAGATCACTGTACACAGTCATTTGTGGTCCCTACAGAGAAAGTTGTTTGAGTATTCCCCCGGGTGTGTACAAGATCCCAAGTTCAGAAGGCAAGGTAGACCAGTTTGATACACATGACACGTCAACACAAACAATCCCCCATCTACAGTGTGACACATGGCTCCTCCCTAATTGTCAAGGGGAGCAGTTAGTAACCCAGTCAATCACCTGACAAAGTGACAGGCAGGAATTTGCTGTCTATTCACTCCATTGTGGCTGCTGTGCTGCCCTCAAACGTCCAACCAGCTATGGATAGGCCACTACCAGGATACGGGCCATAAAGGGGGGTCATTGTCCGAGGGGCACCCTGCTCATGTTGGGAGGACAGCCCTAGCTGGGCCTCTGCTATCTCCCAGGCCCAGTGTCTCAGGTCCTCCCACCTCTTTCTGCAGTGGGCACTCTGCAGGCTGTGGACCTCCAGGGTCTGCACCTTCTTGATGATGGCTCTCCAAATCCTTTTCTTCTGATGGGCGTTGACCTACATGGATGCAAAGAAAAAGACAAGAAATTATGGGGGTCATTACAACCCTTGCAGTCTTTGACCGCCAGGGCTGTTTTGACGGAAGCACTGCCAACAGGCTGGCGGTGTTTCCTGGGGAATTACGACCCCGGGCGGAAGCGCCGCGGTCGCACCAGCGGGACTGGCGGTTTCCCGCCACTTTAGTCCCGGCAGTTTAAATCCCCCAGGGCAGCGCTGCTTGCAGCGCTGCCCAGGGGATTACGAGTCCCCCTCCCGCCAGCCTTTTCATGGTCGTTTGAACCGCCATGAAAAGGCTGGCTGAAAGGGGAGTCGCGGGGCCCCCTGCCACAGCCCCATGCATCTTTTCACTGTCTGCATTGCAGACAGTGAAAAGCGCGATGGGTGCAACTGCACCTGTCACACAGCCGCAACACCACCAGCTCCATTTGGAGCCGGCTCCTGTGTTGCGGCCGAGATCCCCGCCGGCCCAGCGGGGTTCTCCAGAAAGGCCCTGCGGGACTGCGGCTGCATTGGCGGCCGCCCGGCGGTTTCAACTTGGCGGGCGGCAAGGTTGAAATGAGGGCCTATGTCCACAAGGCCCATCCAAAGTGGCTGAGTCACATACAACTCAGTACACAAAGCTATGAACATTCTTTTTTGCCCAAACTGCCCAAGTGTGCCACCGAGTACAAGTACATGACTACAAACACTTTCCAATCTGCAGATATATCCACCACCATGCTCAGGCCCTCCACTGGCTAGGTAGGCCAACTGACATCTTGTGGGACATGCTCTAGTAATCTAACTGAGAGCTGAGGAACCATGGGACACATCACACCTCTGTGTCTTCTGAATTGTACATTCCTTAGGCATGAATGCATTAATGCACTCACACTCTGTGAGAATGATTCCCTGCATACAGTTCCTATAGGCTACTGCCACAGTACAAACGCAAACAGTACACATGGGTAACGATGAAGGGTCTGGCAATGGTGGGTATGGAAGGTGGCCAACCTGTCCATGTGTGGACATTTGGATTGACAAATACATACTCATGCCACCTCAGGGGCTGTGGTTCTGTATCATGGACATGTGCCACCGAACATACTTCTGGACATATGTCTCAATCCTACATAGATGGCATCCAACAAACAAAAGTATGCATTGTCCATTTTCTGCTATGTGACTAAACCAATGAGTCACATATCATGATTTACCAGGATTCATCACACTGTCCGCACTATAGGACTATCATTTATGAAACGAGACTACACAGGACAAATATGACCTTTGTGATGCTGTCAACCAGGGCTGTGGGAGTGAGGGACATGTTAGGGATCAGGGACCCACATTGACAGTGATGCCAAGTGCACATTTTACACAAATCATTGTCTCCCTACTAAAACCATTTACATAAGCATCAGGGAAAGAACCTTAATAAGCTGCATTTCTCACAGAGCCTAGATTGGTTCACAGGACATTCTTGGATTCAGGGAGGGAGCACAGTGTCACAACTACATATTCAAAAAGACTCAACACCAGCCTAGACTTGGACCCATACTGGGAGATACATTTGAGAGGCCCTGGTCTCTGCAGGTTGAATAGACAGAACCTGCATGGAGCTCCATTCCCTTCACTTCCATGCATGACAGTACATCATGTAGTCAACAAAATATTGGCATGTGCTGTGTATGTGGTAGCCTGAAGAGCAGAGTGAATCAGGATATGCCTTTAGAATGACAGTTTAGTAAGCACAGATGTGGTTTGAAATCTCACATATCTCACTTGACACATACTTGACACATACAACATGCATACACAACTCATGCAGTTATGCAAACTCATGTGGTCCCACACTGACAACATCTATCTTTCAAGTGATGTATTGGGATGGCTGTGATGTCACCTCACCTAGTTTTGTGCATAGAACATATAGTAGAACAGGGTACACTCAAAACAGACACACACACCAAAGTCTAAGGACCCCACATCTGGCACCAATCACAGTTACATGAACATTGACCTGACTTTACATTCTAGCACACATGTGCACAATCTAACCTGTGACGAGGGAAACTATGATGAAATACAGTGAAAAAAAGGACATGAGGTACTCACCTGCTTCTCTTGTGCACCATATAGCGGTCCATACATGGGATAGGACCTCCTCCACAAGCATCTCAAGCTTCTCTTGGGAGAAGGCAGGGGCCCTATCATCTGTTGGAGGTTGCATAACTGCTCCCAGAGGTGGTACACAGCAGCTCAAGTCACGAGGTCTTGCTACCCACTGTGTCAGCAGTCAAGTGAGGGATTTTTCAGAACATGGCGATAACGTCTGCCATGTATGTGGCAGTCACTGCCGGCGGACACAGTCATTGACCCAAGACCGCCACTGGCAACAACTTAGCCTCTTGCTGTGTCCACTGCGATAGCAACTGCCTAGTATCATTACAACTTCCCCCAACCAGCGGTTGCAGGAGGTTCATAATGTTCAGTGGAGTAGGTCAAGCACCCGCCATTTTAGAAGCATGAACTGCATCATATGGCTATATCACAATTCCTAAAATGTTGTTAATACTAATGATAGGTGCTTGTCTTGTCCATTCATGTGGGTTCTTGAATTGGGCACTATTTCTGTACATTGCATGACACATGTGGCAACTTGCTTAGTGGCTTCCCCTCCTCCCCCAGTAATTTAAGTCTTGGGTCATCAAGTCACAGTCCATGTGACAGATATGATGCCCAAATCCTCGCTGTCCAGATAGATGATGTGTACACATTTGTGGCAAAGGAAGGGGGAAACATGGTGATTCTGTGTCATTGACAGTGGTGATGTGTACTGTGTATCATGTCCTCAACTTATAACATGCCTTGTCACAGTTTGTCATTGACATGACTAATATATGTTGGAAGGGACAAATTGAGTGATGGCTAAACTCAATACTTGTCCTACATAGCTACCCAGGGAGGGAAAGGATCAGACATCCGCATGTCTACCGTTCACTGCAAGACCTTCAGGCCATGGAAGAAAGACACATTATCCAGATCTACCATCTGAATCGGCAAACAATTGTGGATCTCTGTCATCAGTTGGAGCCAGATCTGATGACTGCCATTCACACTCAAATAGCATGCCCCTCATTACAAGAGTCATGTAATGTTGCATTTGTGGCCCTTCCAAAATACAATGGCCCTATGTGCTGGGATGTCCTAGCCTATGTTCAATCCTTTATTAAAGGATGCACTTTCAGCAATCTTAAAACACCTGGACAGCAACATTTGGTTTCCTCAACATGAGGATTTCGCCCATGTGAAGGTTGACTTCTATGGTTTGACACATATCCTACATGTTGTGGGAGCCATTGATGGTACACATGTTCCCTTGGTTCCACCGCATGGCAATAAACAAGCCTATACTAATCAGAAGAACTTCCATTCCATCAATGTCCAAGTTGTTTGACTGGGGACCTCTACATATCACAGGTCTGTGTTCGTTATCAGGGTTTGGTCCATGATGCCTTCATCATGCGGAACAGTGAAATTCCACAGCTGATTTAATGACTGTACCCAGAGAGGGCATGGCTGGTTGCTGAGTGACATATGTCCTGTTCGTTTGTATGCAATGTCTGCAGCAAAAATCTGGATGAGAGGGACTCATAGTTACACATATGTCCCATTCCATTACAGGGGACACTGCATACCCAAACCGCCCATGGTTGTTGACACCGGTGAGGAACTCAAATACACCAGGGGAAGTCCGCTTCAGCTATGCCCATGGAAGAACACAGCATGTCATGGAGCGGGCTTTTGAGCTCTGAAAGCTAGATTTAGGTGTCTGGAAAAGACAGGTGGAGCCCTCCTCTACTCACCCGAAAAAGCATGTAAGATAATTGTGGCCTGCTGTATGCTCCACAACATTGCCCTGAGGAGAGATATCACATATATTCCAGATAAAGGGGAGCTAGCAGTACCATTGGGTGAGAATCTAGAAATGCCAAGTGAGGATGACACTGATGAAGAGGAAGGTAAAGACTTGGAGGCAGAGCTCATCAATCACTACTTCACTTGAATGTAAATATGTAATGTTATCTGATTACTGTGACTACATGGGGACTGTAGAGGTCAGGATGTGTTGAGTAGGGTATTTGTTTCCAACAGACAGGGGATATCAAGCTATGCAGTATATAGCCACGGTTTGCTTGCTAAGTCAGACTTGGAAATGTTGCTACCTTGATGATCTGCTTTGTTTTTGTCAGTCTCATTGTAATGTGAGTGGATCTTCTGAGGTTTGATGTGAGGCTGGGGTCATATGGATGAATTTCCATGCCTAAACTCCTTGTTTTGTGTTTTATACAGGTATCTTCACCATGTCATCCTCACATGGGAATTTCATTGTCAGATAGCTGCTGCTGTTCTGACATATGAAGTGGACAGGGATTGATCCAGGTAATGTTGGTCTGGTCACATATATGGGATGTATGAGTCCTGTGCAAAAGCAGCTTGGGCAGTCGAGGGAAGGAATTGTGCACAATCCCTTTGTTTGATGTGGTGAGTTGATCCAATTGTCTCATGTGTGTGATCATGTGGCATTGAAACATGTCATCCAGTGCAAGGCGTGCTGATGTCACAGTTTGTTTTCCTCACCGGAACAGAAACCAGCAGGTGAGGCCACTTTCTGCTCCGGTGGGGAAGCGGGTCCAAAAGAGCCATCCCACCTTTCAAGAAGGCCTCGTTTGAAAGGGGAGATTCTCCTCTTTCAAACAAGGCCTTCCTAAAATGGCTCCTGGCTGTGAGTCGCATTCGTGCTGCAATCCACGGCCAGGAAACCCCAATAGACACCAAGGATTGCACTTGGGGGTTGTTGGACCCTTTAAAAATGGGCCACCCCCCGGGGGCAATTTATTTTCTAAAAAAAAAAGTTGGTTTATCCCTGTTGGGGCATGATTGCCCCCCCCCCGGGTTAAAAATATTAAAAAAGTATTTTTAAAATAGGAACTTGGCTTGTGAAAATGGGGCACCATCTCAGGGCCTTTTTTTTTTAAAGTGTGCTTACCCCGGGGAGTTAGAAACAAAAAATAAGAAAATAAAGAAATTGACAAAGAGTCGCCCGTGAGCAAAGCTTCATCAGGAAGAGGTGGAATGACCTACGGGGAAGGTAACATTTTTATTGGGGGAAAGGGGGAAATGCTGGGTGGAAGGAAGTTTGTGGATACCCTCAGATTCCAGAACTTTCCATCACCGATATATGCGGGAAACGTGTTTTTAGCCACATGTTTAGGTTTGCAAAGGATTCTGGGTGACAGAATCTGGTGAGAGCCCGACAAGTCACCCCATTCTGAATTTCCCTAGCTGTCTAGTTTTGAGAAATATATAGGTTTGCTAGGTTTCCCTGTGTGCCGGCTGAGCTAGAGCCCAAAATCCACAGCTAGGCACTTTGCAAAAAACGCATACGTTTTAATTGGAAAAATGTGATGTGTCCATGTAGTGTTTTGGGGCATTTCCTGTTGTGGGCACTATGCCTACCCACTCAAGTGATGTACCATTTTTATCAGGAGACTTGGGGAGATGCTGGGTGAATGATAGTTTGTGGGTCCCCTCAAAATTCCAGAACTTTGCATCGCTGAAATATGAGGTACATGTGTTTTTTTAGACTCATTTTGAGGTTTGCAAAGGATTCTGGGTAACAGAACCTAATGAGAGCCCCACAAGTCATTTAGTTTTTAAGGATATATAGGTTTAAGGGTGTTTATTTAAGTGCTCAATAGTGGAGGGGGTTGTAAAATGGGCAGGGGGGACGGTGGAGGAATGTCCATGGCAGAGTCCAGTCTATTTGTTTCACAGGTGCATTGTCCAAAGGAGCATAGGAAGTGGAGCAAGGGCAGTTGAAGGAGGGACAGGGTGACAAAGTGGGACAGAAGGGTGACATTCAGGGGGGTCTCATTTCCTGGCAGAGGTCTTGGCAATGTTCTCTGTCTTGTTCCTGGATCTCAGGGACCATTTGCGGGGTGGATCTCCATCTGCAGGGGGTGGGGTGCGGTGTCGTGGTCCTGTGGCGGTGCCTCCTGTCCACTAGTGCAGGCGGAGGTGGAGGTCTGTTCATCATCCAGGCTATTGTCAGGGGCCCCTTGTTGTGCCACAGTGTCCCTCCTGGTGTTGACAAGGTCCTGCAGCACCCCTACAATGGTGACCAGGGTGGTGGCAATTCCTCCCTGATCCTCAGATAGTGTTCCTCCTGCAGCCGCTGGGTCTCCTGAAAGTTGGCAAGTACCGTTGCCATCGTCTCCTGGGAATGATGGTAAACTCCCATGATGTTGGAGAGGGCCTTGTGGAGAGTGGGTTCCCTGGGCCTGTCCTCCCCCTGTCGCACAGCTGTCCTCCCAGTTCCCCTATTTTCCTGTTCCACTGTCCCCTGAACCGTGTGCCCACTGCCTCTGCCCCCAGGTCCCTGATTTTCTTGGGGTGGTGGATTTGCCTAGGTTCCCTGTAGTGGTGGAAACACTGCTGCTTGACATGTCCTGAGGACAGAGGGATGGGCCCGCTGGGTGGGTGCTGTGGTGGTGTTTCCTGAGGGGGGATGCTCTGTGGTGGCTTGTGCCAGTGTCAGGGGAACCGACTGTCCCGAGGTCTCAGATGGGCCGAGCTTGTCATCTTGATCCAGTTGTGCAGAGCTGCTGTCATCACTGTGGGCCTCTTCTGTGGGGGGACTGGATATGTCTGGAACCTCCTGTCCGGTGACGTTGGGTAGGGGTCCTGCAGGGGTGTAAAGGCATGATTATTGCATCTGTGTGTGGCATTGTGTGCAATGGGTGAGTGACCCTGTACTCCAGTGCTTGCATTTTTGTCTTGGTCCTTGTGTGATATTTGGTTTGGGGTCTGTGTGGGTATCTGTAGTGGGCATGCTTTGGTGATGGCTGTCCCTGTAAACTGTAAACTTTGCACTTGTATAGCGCACTACTCACCCGTTAGAGTCTCAAGGCGCTGTACGCATACCGCTGTTGAACCCCTCCTGGCTTTTCCCTGTGAGGCGCCCACTCCTGGACAGCCCCAGGGTGAAGCCAGGCATCCAAGCGCTGGGGGGGCCATTGTGGAGATTAAGCAAGCTATTGCCCAGATTTACAGAGTGGGACCCGTTGACTGGATTAGGCACTGAGGTGAGAATTATCTGGTGCAAGGGAATTGAGTCCAAGAGCCGCTGAGGTGGGAATTGAACCCTGGTCCCGGGCCAGATCTCTGCATCAGGGTCTGCCGCTCTAACCATTGTGCCACACTTCTCCACTCCCTGCTTTGGTGTTGCAAGCAGGGCTTGGTGTTGGGATGTGTGGGTTGTGATAGTGGGACATACGTGAGGTGTTGGGGTGAGGGTGAGACTGGGGATATGTGATGGCATGCAGGTAGGGTGGGGGATATAATAGTTAAGATTTTACTTACCAGAGTCCATTCCTCCTGCTACTCCTGCGAGGCCCTCAGGATGCAGTATTGCCAAGACTTGCTCCTCCCATGTTGTTAGTTGTTGGGGAGGAGATGGGGGTCCATCGCCAGTCCTCTGTACTGCAATCTGGTGTCTTGAAACCACTGAACGCACCTTCCCCAGTAGGTTGTTCCACCTCTTCCTGATGTCATCCCGTGATCTTGGAAGCTGTCCCACCGCGTTGACCCTGTCGACGATTCTGCACCATAGCTCCATCTTCCTTGCAATGGTGGTGTGCTGCACCTGTGATCTGAATAGCTGTTGCTCTACCCGGACGATTTCCTCCACCATGACCCTGAGCTCCTCCTCAGAGAACTTGGGGTGTCGTTTAGGTGCCATGATGTGGTGTGGGTGATGTGTGAGGTGGTGTGTGTTGTGATGTGTGAGGGGATGTGTTGTTGTGTGTTGTTTGAGGTGCGTGGATGTTGTGTGAGTGATGGTGTTGTGAACTGTGGATGCTAGTGTTGTTTCTGGTAGTGTCTCTCTCTGGCCTTCTTTCGGAATTTTTAGTATTAAGGGTTTGTGGGTGATGTGGGTGTGTGTTTTATATTGGATTGGGTGTGTGAGAGTGGTGTGTGTATGTGTATCAGGTGTGTGTATTTCGAATTGTCCAATGTGGTTGTGTTTTGTAAATGTGTGTTTATTTTGAGCGCGGCGGTGTGTACCGCCAATGGAATACCACAGTTGAAAGACCGCCACGTGGATTAGTTGGTTGTGATAGTGTGGGCGTTTTCCTCTTGGCGTGATGGTGGAGGTTTTGTTATCGCCAGTTTATCACTGACCTTTGGTGTGGCAGACTTGTGTGGGTGTCTGGATTATGGCGGATTCCGAGCTGTGGGTCATAATAGCTGTGGTGTGTTGGCGGTCTTCTGCACGGCGGTAAGCGGCATTTACCACCAATGTTGTAATGATGGCCATAGTGAGGGACCACAGCAGAGGCCTTGAAGCTTCCCCCACGGTACTTGATAGCCCATAAAGGACTAAAATAAAATACATAGCTCACAGTGAGCATTGAGGGATCGAATCCAGGCATGTCCCTGGTCGTTTCCCTCTTTCTTTTTATTGAAATGCTTAAGGCTCATACTGAAAGGTGATCTTACTCTTTTTAATTGACCAATACATTTGTCTTTTGAATTTGTGCAGAAAGTATATCATCCATCAAAGCCTAAAAAACTCTCTATCTCACTCTTTAAATCTCTTTCTCCCACTCACACACCCGCTCACACACTTATGCACCCACTCACAGCCCCACTCAGACCCTCAAGCATCCACACCCAGACCAACTCAGACAGTTATACACCCACTCACAGACCTAAATACACCCTCATGCACCTACTCATAGACCCACGCACACACTCACACACCCACTAAAACACTGATGTATGCACTCTCACACCCAGACACACACTCTCGCAGCCACTCTCACCCCCAGATACACCCTCTCAGACCTATTCTCACACCCAGAGAGGCTATGGGGTTGGGTGGTTAGTGGGGTTAGCTGCAGGGTCTGGCTGCAGGCTAGGTCTTGTGGGCAACCTCCTCTGTGCACAGGCGAAGGTCATGCACAGTGCAAGGCTGGGGGCTTACAGGGTGTTGGTCTCAGGGCCTGGCGGCAGGCCAGACCCTGTGGGCAACCGCTGCCACGCACGGCCAAAGTCCACATGCATTAGTGGTTGGATTTACGTATATTATTGAAAATTACTATATGTTAGAAAAACATAGAAATTCACAGACAAAAACAAAGGTTACAGGGACGTTATAGTTAGGAAATAGAATTTTAAAAAACATAGAAATTCAGTTAAAAAACCAAAGGTTACAGCATTGTTATAGTTAGACTCACATTTTAAACATACAAAACCACAGACCTTCACCAGTTAAAGTTAGAGTTAGCTCATGTATCTATAACTCGTGCCCTAAGGTAACTAACTATAACTCGTACCCACGCCCTCGCCATGCACTGCTAATTACCCCATAAATTACAGCACTCATGACATTTTTGATAACATCATTGATAATATCAATGTAATTTAGTTAAAAGATTTGACAGAAAAACTGTGCATGTGAGCCTAACTATAGCGTCCCTGTAACCTTTGATTTTTTTAAGTGTATATGTATATATATATATATATATATATATATATATATATATATTTATATTTATATATATATATATGTAGAGAGAGAGACAGACAGATAGATAAATATACACATATATACTTATACACACACACATATATATATATATATATATATATATATATATATATATATATATATATATATATATATATATACATATATACATACATACATATTCACAAAAAAACACAAAGGTTATAGGGCCGTTGTAGTTATGTTCAAATTTTACACACCGCACAAAATCATATAAATGTAACAGTTATAGTTATACTTACCTCACAAAACCTCACTATACGTCGTAGTCTAAGGTAACTATAACTTGCGCCCCCAACATGCAGTTTTTTCTCATCAATAATCTTATTGCAAATGTATTAGCAATGATTTCATAAGGATGTCAGTACTAATATAATATGTTGGGTTATTCAGCACTTCATGGCGAGAGCCTATTTTTTTCAATGGTCCGTCTTCAGGGGATTGGGACCTTGGAGCCGAAATCTTATCTATACCAGCCAGGCCTGGCAATGGGGTTCCCAAGGCTGAAATTGGCCCGGGGCTGGGAGGGGTGATAGCCCCCCCTTCCCATATTACACTTAGACCTGGCCTCAGGGAATGTGGGGGAGAGGCGAATGGCCCCGTCCCTAATATTTATTTCAATGGGCCCCAGGGAAGGGGCTCGCTGAAGCCGATAATGGCCAGAGAGGGCGGCCTATCACCCCCCTCCTATTCTATACTATTGTTTCGGGCCCCAGGAAGTAGTGCTCCCGGTCCGTAATTGGCCTGGGCAGGGGGGCCATACATGCCTCTCTTCTATATATAATACAACAAATTCCCCCCAGGACGTGGCCCACTCAAGGGGGGGGGGCAAAATGAAAGACAAGCTTTGGAGACCGTGCTTGCTTTTTCCAAAAAAATTTACTCGGATTCACAGATCCTCCCAAATTCATAGCAAAAATTTCTCCACAAAATGTTTGGCCCCAGCGGAGGCTGGGACCCCACCACCAGGCCTAGCAGTCAGGGTATTTTCCAACTCATGCCCTAAGGTAACTATAACTCGTGCCACCGACATGCTCAGTTTTTTTGTCAAAAACTTTTCTGCACATATTACAGTGATATCAATGATGTTACTAAAGATGTCATCAGTGCTGTAATTTATACGGTAATTAGCAGTGCATGGTGAGGGTACAGGTTATAGTTAACTTAGTGCACGAGTTATAGTTTTTTTTAGATAACTCTAAATATAACTGGTGAATTTCTATGGCTTTGTACGTTTAAAATGTGAGCCTAACTATAACACCCCTGTAACCTTTCATTTTTTAAGTGAATTTCTATGTCTTTTAAAAAGTCTATTTCCTAACTATGACATCCCTGTAACCTTAGTTTTTTTCAGTGAATTCAGATTTCTTTTTAACATGTAGAAATTTTCATTACTATATGCTAATCCAACGACTGCCGCGTATGGCCTTCAGCTGTGCCCGGCAGTGGTTGGCCCATGACTAACCCCTGTAAACACCCAATCTTACACCGTGCGCAGCATGGGTTGCCTGCAAGGATTTGGCCTGCAGCCAGTCCATGCAGCCAACTCCCCCTAACCATGCAACCTTACTCTGCACACAACCCTTTGGCCATGTTCTGTGAGACCTGGCGACAGCCTATCTCTATAGGTGTGAGACTAGGTGTAAGAGGGTGTAACTGGGGGTGAGTGGCTTTGACAGTGTCTGGGTGTAAGAGTGGGTACATCAGTGTTTTAGTGGGTGTGTCTGTATGTGTGTGGGTCTGTGAGTGGGTGCCTGAGGGTGTCAGTGGGTCTGTGAGTGGATGTGTGAGAGTCTGAGTGGGTCCATGAGTGGGTGTACCACTGTCTGAGTGGGTCTGTGAGTGGGTGTGTGAGGGTCTGACCCAGGCTGTGACTGGGTAAAAAGGGTCTGACTGCATCTGTGAATGAGTGTGTGAGTGTCTGAATGGGTTTGTGAGTGGGTGCATAAGTGTGTGAGTGGGTGTATGAGTAGGAGAAAGAGATTGAAAGGGAGAGAGAAAGAGAGTGAGAGGGAGACAGAGAGTTTTTTAGGCTGTGATGTATGATATGCTGAGAATGAGATATTTAGGCACAATTTTAAAAGAAAAATGTATTTGTCCTTTACAAAGGTAAGATCTCCTTTTATATGACCCTTAAACATTTTTACCTCTAAAAAAAAACAGGGAAACAAGTTCAGCTGGACTGAAACCCTCAACGCTCAGTGTGAATGTCTGTGACTTTCACACTGAGTTATTCATGTTCTACTTTTTTAATCATTTTTTAGCCCTTTATGGGCTATCTGGCACTGCGAGGGAGCCCTCAGGGGCTCTCCCGCGGTCCATATATGTTTTCTCATAATTTAATTTTTTTTAAAACATACCCTTTATGAGCTACCTGGAACCATGGGGGAAGCCTCAAGGCCTCCCAGCGGCCCCATTGCTTCACCAAGCAAGAACTGCTTTAGCAGCAGCTCCCTGCTTGCTGAAGCAAACCTTTCATCTCTGTTCCTTGCACACATAACTCCATGCAGGGAACAGAAATGAAAGCTCCACTGTTTGGCAGCAGGACCTGCTTTACAGGTCTTGTTGGCAAACAGTGGAGTGTTTCCTGTGGCCTGGCTGCAGCTTCAAAGCTGCAGCCAAGCCACAGAAAACAGCTGTCCTGGGGCTGGGCACCCCAGGACATAGCAGAAGCCAGCCCTGTGGGTGGTGTTCCCCAGGGCACATAGTGGCTCCATGACAGGGGGCATGCGTCCCCCTTCCAACATGAGAGAATCCTCAGCGAGTTGGTGGTCCTCAGGGTTAATGGGGGTCCAAAACAGACCCCCTTTGTATAATTTGCTCTTTGTCACACACAAAATAAATATAGTCCCAGGAAGGTGGTGGTTCCTGGGCTTGCAAGGGTACTGAGTGCCCCTTGTATTATAAGTGTGAAGCCCCGGGGAGGTGGCTGTCCTTGGCTGTCCTTGGGGCTGTGGGGGGGACTGATGGGCCTCCCACACTCCATTAATTATTTTTGCCCTAGGAAAGTGGTGGTCCCCAGGGCACAGGTGGCCCCCATACTTCATTTTAATAATTCCCCCTGGACTTGGCCCACCCAGGGGCTTGAAGAAAACAAAACGCTGGAGCCTGAGCTTCATTTTTGGGGGGGGGGGGATTTTTGCCAGATTCCCGGATCCTCAGTGAAGCTAGGCAAAAAAAAAAAAGGTTTTGCAGCTCTGGGGGATCCCTCCTGGACTCTACCTCCAGCGCTATGGGGTCTGAGTGTCTGTATCCTGGACCCTTTTCTGTCAGACATGGCTGACAACACTTCCTTGTTGAAGTTTTGTCAGCCAATCAGATCTCAGCACGAAATTAGGAGGGGTCGCGAATCCTTTGCTTCCCTAGATATACAAATTTGGATTATCCTTAATTTCTCTAAAACTACTGAATGGATTTACACCAAATAACAAAAAGGCCTCTTTCAGGACCAAGAACTACCTTTCTTTCAAATTTGGTGTAATTCTATCCAGTGGTTTTGGCGATATCACTGATCAATTTTTCTATGGGAATTAACATTGGAAATGTTCTAAATTTCACCCCCCCTTTATCTCGCCCCCAGTTTACGGATCACCCCGAAACTTCCCAGACAGCAGTTCACGTGACTGTCAAATTTTATGGGAAATGTTTGTGAAGATTCGTCAAACGGCACCAAAGATATAGGCAGGCAAAAACAGCATTTTCCATAGTACCAGGTCCTAACTATAACTACCTCCACACTAAGCCCTCAAATCGGAGGTCTTGATGGGGTGGTGACCCCCTATAATTCTCCAATGTGTTTACGTTTTCCCAGGATTCACTGTAATCGTAACAGCTCCTTTTGCCCCCAAAACAACTGTGGCCACAGCGTACTTTGAGGTGAAAAAATGTTTTACTAGCAGTTTACATAGCAAACACCCAACGTGTGTTGGGGATCACATGCCCTTGATCAGGGGGCAGCCATCTTCAAATGTAATACATTTAAATACCCATTAAAACAAAACATAATCATAAAAGACGGACTTCTTTCTGCTGATACAATCAATCAATCAATCAATCACAAAATGTTATAGAGCGTGCTACTCACCTGTGAGGGTCTCAAGGCACTTGTGGGGGGGTGAGGGGGGGTTACTGTTCGAATAACCATGTCTTGAGGTTTTTTCTGAAGAGTAGGAGGTCTTTGGTTTTGCTGAGGTTGGTGGGGAGGGAGTTCCAGGTTGTGGGGGCGAGGTAAGAGAAGGCCATGCTTCCTGTGGTGGTTCGTTGGATGCAGTGGAATGTAGCTACTGCGAGGTCGGCTGATTGGAGGTTGCGGGTGGAAGTGTGGAAGTTCACTCTTTCGTTGAGGTAGGTCGGGCCGGTGTTGTGGAGGGATTTGTGTGCGTGGATGAGGATCTTGAAAGTGATTCTCTTGTCTATGGAGAGCCAGTGAAGGGATTTGAGATGTGGTGAGATTCGTTCGTGGCGGGGGAGGCCAAGGATGAGGCGTGCGGCTGTGTTCTGGATTTTCTGGAGTTTGCGTTTGAGTTTGAGTGTGGTGCCGGCGTAGAGGGCGTTACCGTAGTCTGCTGCTGATGAGTGCATGGGTGACTGTCTTCCTGGTCTCTGGGGGAATCCATTTGAAGGATTTTTTTAGAGTGCGGAGTGTGTGGAAGCAGGAGGAGGTTAGTGCATTGATTTGCTGTGTCATGGAGAGGGAGGGGTCCAGGATGATGCCGAGGTTGCGTGCGTGGTTTGCGGGGGTGGGTGCGGGGCCTAGGGCGGTGGGCCACCAGGAGTCGTCCCATATGGTTTTGTTGGGGCCGAAGATGATGATCTCAGTTTTGTTGGAGTTGAGCTTGAGGTGGTTAGTTGTCATCCAGTTGGCGGTGTTGAGGAGAGCAGCGTGTAGGTTGGTTTTGGCGGTGGTGGGGTTGCGGGTGAGGGAGAGGATGAGTTGGGTGTCATCTGCGTAGGAGAGGATAGTGATTTTGTGTGGTCAGAGGATGTTGGCTAGGGGGACCATGTAAATGTTGAAGAGTGTGGGGCCGAGGGAGGACCCTTGGGAGACTCTGCAGATGATCTTGGTAGCGGTAGAGTGGAAAGGTGGAAGGCGGACTCTTTGGGTCCGGTCGGTGAGGAAGGAGTTGAGCCAGTCTAAGGCTTTGTGGCGAATTCCTGTGTTGTGGAGGCGCGTGCGGAGTGTGTGGTGGCACACAGTGTCAAAGGCTGTGGAGAGGTCTTGGAGGATGAGTGCGACGGTCTCGCCTTTGTTGAATTTGGTCCTGATGTCGTCAGTGCATGCGCTGAGGGCGGTATCCGTGCTGTGGTTTTTGTGGAGCCAGGATTGTGAGGGGTCAAGAGTGTTGTTTTCTTCAAGAAAGTGGGATAGGCGGGCGTTGACTAGTTTCTCGGCAAGCTTGGCAGGGAAAGGGAGGAGGGAGATGGGGCGATAGTTGGAGAGGACCTCCGGGTCAGCTTTGTTTTTTTTTTAGGAGAGCAGTGATTTCAGCATGCTTCCAGGGGTCTGGGTAGGTGGAGTCAAAAGAAGAGTTGATTATGTCGCGGAGTATGGGGGCGATGGTTGGGCTGGCTTTGTTGTAGATGCGACGAGGACAGAGGTCGGAGGGGGATCCGGAGTGGATGGAGTTCATGGTTTTTTCGGTTTCTTCGTGTGTGGTGGGGGCCCAGGTGGTGAGTGTGGTGGGGGGTCATGAGTGGGGGTTGAGTTGGGTGAGTGAGGGGTGTGTGTGGTGTGTGTGTGTGGTATGAAGCTGTTGTGGATGTCCAGGATTTTGTGGTGGAAGTGGTTGGAGAGGGCGTCACATAGGGGCTTTGTGTATGTGGGGTCTATGTTGCTGGCTTTGGGTTTGGCTAGCTCTTTAATGATGAGGAAGAGTTCTTTGCTGTTTTGGGAGTTGTTGTCATGGCGTGTCTTGTAGTGATCTCTTTTGGTGGTGCGTATGAGTTGGTGATGGGTGCGAATGGTAGTTTTGAGGGAGGAGAAGTTGGTTGTAGAGGGTTCTTGTCGCCATATTTTCTCCGCTCGGCAGCATTTGCGCTTGGAGACTTGGAGTTCGGGGGTGAACCATGGGGCGTTCTTGATGTTGCGGTGGCGATGTGTTTTCTGAAAGGGGCTAGTGTGTCTGCGCAGGTAGTGATCCATTTAGAGAGGTTGTGTGCTCCTGCGTTGGGGTCGTTGGTGTGGGGGGGAGGTTGTGAGCCAGTTGGAGGTTCAGGCGTTCTGTGGGGATCTTGTCCCACATGCGGTAGGGTGTGGTGTGTTGATGGTGGTTTGTGGGGGGTTTGGTGAAGGAGAAGTGGACGCAGTGGTGGTCAGTCCAATGGAGTTCGGTGGTGTGGGTGTAGGCTATGTGTTGGCTTAGGCGTGTGTCCTGCTGAGTGGGTGGGTGCGGTGACCAGTTGTTTGAGTCCGAGGTTGGTGAGGTTGTCTATGAGGGAGGTTGAGTTGTGGTCTTGAAGGTTCTCCAAGTGAAAGTTGAAATCACCAAGGAAGGTGTAGTCTGTGTCTGTAGATTAGTGTACCTCTGAGGGTGGAGTTGTTGTTAATGTGGATTAGGAAGTGCATGTGTTCTGTGTTGTCGATAGTGTCTTGGGAGCTGGTGGTGACTTTGATGGTGTCCCTGTGTAGGATGGCGATGCCACCACCTGGCCTGTTGAGGCGGTCTTTGCGAGTTTGTATCCCTTGGGGGTGGCAATGGCTATGTCGGGTTCCGAGGAGGGGTTGGTCCAGGTTTCCGTGAGGAAGGCGATGTCAGGTGAGTGTGATGTGATGAGGTCCCAGAGTTCTATGGCATGTTTGTGAAGGGAGCGGGTGTTGAGGAGCAGGCAGTTGAGGTGGTTGTGGTGGGTGGTGTTGGTGTGGTGCATGAGGGTGTTGTTGCGGGTGTGTTCTGGTTGTGGGGTGGTGTGCAGCGGGGTTGGTTGGTGGGGGTGGGGGCAGAGCAGGTGAGTGTTGCGTTGGGGGTGTTGTGTTTGTTGTTGGGGGGTCGCTATGGTTGGTGTGTGGTGTGAGGGATGAGGAGCAGGTGAAATGACGGGTGTAGCAGGTGAAGGGGCCATGAGTGTGTGTGGGGCTGGAAAGGGTGAAGGTGGGGCGAGGGCCTGGGTTGAGTGAGGGAGGGCGAGGGGGGAGTAGATTTGTCTGAGGGGGCCAGTGGGACTGGCGCTCAGCGCGGTCTTGGCACGGACGGGCACAGATGGGCTTGCCTTTGGCGCGCCAGCGGCACATCCGCGCCACAGCTGCCATAAAAGGGGAGGAGGGAGGGAGTGGCAGCTGGGAGGAGGGAGGGCTGGGCAAATGGGAAGGCTGGGGGGGTGGGGCCGCAGGGATTAGCAGTGACAGGAAAAAAATGGACGGAGAGGGGGTGGGGAGGAGGGAGGGGCAGCGGGGATGCAGCAGCAGGGATTAAGGCAAAGAGAACGGACGGAGGCTGGAGATACTACCGGCAAAGTGGAGGCGGCGCGGGGTGGCGGCGCGAGGAGCGACCTACCTGCTGGAAGCAGGGTCAAGGGTTGCTTCTGTTACCATGCCGAGGCAGCCATAAATGGGGAGGAGGGAGGGAGTGGCAGCTGGGAGGAGGGAGGGCTGGGTGAATGGGAAGGCTGACGGGGGGCCGCAGGGATTAGCAGCAGCGGGAAAAAAACTGACGGAGAGGAGGTGGGGCAGAGGGGAGGGGCCGCGGGGACGCAGCGGCAGGGGATAAGGCAAAGAGAATGGACGGAGAAGAGTTGGGAAGGGGCCCTGGGGACGCAGCGGCAGGGGTTAAGGCAAAGAGAATGGATGGAGAGGAGGTGGGGGGACGGGCCGCGGGGACGCAGCGGCAGGGGTTAAGGCAAAGAGAACAGCGGAGGCTGGAGATACTACTGGCAAAGTGGAGGCGGCGCGAGGAGCGACCTGCCTGCTGGAAGGAGGGTCAGGACACACACCACAAATATGTGACAGCCGTTTTGAGCTAACTTCCCTTAATGAATAACCTTGCTTGTAAAAAGATGAAAAGTTTAAACACAATTCCTGCACCAAAATCATTTATCCCTAATAGTTAATTTACGGATTTATCTTAACAATAATTTAAAATTCATTAATTTCATTTTCACAAAAGGGAAATACAATAGCTCTTTTGTCCATAACACTGAGATAATATTACAGCCATCATTCTTATTATCTGCGTCATGTTCACTCCGCCCAAATCTAAAAACAAGTTTAAAGAAAATAATGAAAACTCAGTTCAAAACCCATATATAGCTAAAATCAAAAAATGGCATCAAATGGCAAGGAGAATCCATCACATATAAAGATGCATATTGATGCAACTGTGCAAATACTAATAATTTACCATCTTCCTTTTTTTATCCAATGTGTACTGATAATTCATCATCCAGGTTCAAACCTACAGGATCTAGTGTGTTAAACCTGATAATCATTCTAGACTCCAACCTACTGAGCTCTATCAGTCTATTGCCCCCTCTTTCTGAAATGAAATTGGAACTCTGTCAGGGCCCATGAATTGTACCAAATTAGCCTGCCTGTAATTACATGATTTAAAATGTCTGGCCACTGGATACATTTTATCTTCATCGGCCACTGCTCTCAAGTGCTCCAACATGCAATTATTTGCCTTATGGATTGTGCTGCTCATGTATAATTTGTCACATGGGCAGCACAATAATCAGAGTTTCATTTCAAATGCTTCCTTATCTGATATACTCTAGGCACTATTGGAAACCTCACCTCTTCACAGTTCCTACTGAATTTGCAAGCTTTACAAGTACCACCGACAAAGAAACCCTGTATAGATGAACCTTGAACCTTCTGTGGTACCAGACTGACTCAACGGGTCCGGAGAGAGGGGCTTTTTCTGAAAGTAAATTTTGGATAATCATCCAGAATGGTGTTTAATGTGTAATCTGTTTTTAACACTTGCCAAAATTTATGAAGGCATTCCACACTTCATTAACTCTGCAATGGTGGATTGTGATGAATCTGATGTCATCAGGCCCTTCCTCTGATTTCCTTTTTGGAATTAAAACATCCTCTATCTTAATCTGCTTTGCCCTTTCAAGGGTTTTCTTTACTGTAACTTTGGAATAATCACTTTCTATGAACCTCTCGGCCATCACCTCCATTTTTTTGATATAGGCTGCCTCAGAACTACAATTGCATTTTGCATCAGGAGTTTTCCATACAGAATGCTGTTGATTAAACTCCTTGGATAAGAGCTGCTCGCATGAAGCAGGCTAGTCCCAGCTGTTTTCTTCCTATACAATACACTTTCCAATCTCTCATTGTGTACATAAAATTGTGTATCCAAAAATTAAATCCTTGTGTTGTTAACCTGTGCAGTGAATTTCAAGTTTCACATATGTGTGTATACAGTATATATATATATATATATATATATATATATATATATATATATATATTCTCTATGAAAAACAAAGGTTACAGCAATGTTATAGTTAGGCTCACAATTCATTTGTAGAAAACCAAAGAAATTCAGCAGTAACTATAACTTGTGCCCCTGCAATGCACTGCTTATGAGCTCACATATTACATCACTCATGACATGGTCAGTGACATCTCAAATGACATCACTGATGGCATCATCCATAGAAGCACTCACACACCCACTCACACACCTATACAACCTTTCTTACAACCAATCACAGACTCACACAACAACTAATAAATATATTCACAAACCCATGTAACTACTGATGCAACCACTCACTGACCATAGAAACATTCACACATCATCCCACTCATTCATACACGTATTTACACAGCCACTTACTCACCCGTACAGCTACTCATACAATCAGTCACTAACTCATACAGCCACTCACAGATTCACACATTAACAGACACAACTACCTAAATTTCCAATTATTCACCATACGACCACTCACACCCACCCACTCACTCACCCATGCAGCCTCTCAACACAAACTCATCCATGCAAGTGCTCACACACTCACTCACATCCCCCACAACTTATATACTCATTCACTAATCCATACAAGCACTCACACATGCACTCACTCAATGAAAAACATATTTACACAAACACTTACTCAACAATACAGTCACTCACACACCAAATCACTTAACCAAACAGCCAGCCAAATAGCCGCCGCCCATACAGCCTCTTACACCGCCAGTGAATCACTCATACAGCTCTTTAAACACGTAGCCACTAACCCATACAGTCACTTCCATACCACTCTTCCACCCATACATCCACTCACAAAGCTATTGACTATCCTATAAAACCACTGATACACACACTCACTTACCAATATAGTCACTCACACATCCACTCACGCATACAGCTACGTACACACCTATTAATTCAACAATACAGTCATGATCACACCCTTTCACACACCCATACAGGCACTCAGATACCTCCACACAGAAATATACACAGTGGCACAACCACTAACATAATATATGTCACAAATAAAGTCACTCATTAGTAGTACAGAAAGTATACTATGTTAACTTCTGTAGTACCTTGATATATATGCTTAACACATAAACTTTCAGAAAACACACTCAGTAGCTGAGATGTCATCAGTGATGTCACTGATCATGTCATAAGTGATGTAATGTGTGAGGTTATAAGCAGTGCATTGCTGGAGCATAGGTCATAGTTAGCTCTGGTAAATATAACTGCTGAACGTCTTTAGTTTTGTAAGAATAAAATGTGAGCCTCACTAAAACGTTCATGCAACCTTTCGTTTTTTCATTGACTATATATATATATATATATATATATATATATATATATATCCACATCTAATGGGATATGTATTTTTTGTTGTGCCAATAACTTAGATGCCCTTTGACGGATCTTCACTAAACGTACGCCACATTTGCTGTCTTCAAAGTTTCTGGCTGATCCATCAAGTGGAGGCCAAAGAAAAGGGGGGGCGGGGTCCAAAACGCTTTTTCCCCCCGCAATTTCCATAGGTATTTTTAGACATAACTACAGCTTGAATCGCTGACTGGAATTACCCAAAATTTGAAAAAAAGCTAGCTCTTGGTCCTTGTTTTCTGTGATTTGGTGCAAATCCGTTTAGTAGTTTTCAAGTAATTAAAAAAAAAGATGTGTATATCTGGGAAGAGCCTAAGCAGAGATATTAAAATGAGATCTGATTGGCTGCTAGCACTTCAACCAGGATTTTCTAGCAGTCATCTTGGGACCAATATAAATGATAGCACATTCTAAATGCCCTTCAGAGCTGAAAATGAGAACTAAATGCACTTTAAGGAATATATATATATATATATATAATATATATACGTTAACCTTAACTAGGTAGTTATAGCTAAGCCATGTTTCCATATAAAAAGCATTTTTTTTACTTGCCTATATCTATGGCGCCATTTGATGAATCTTCATGAAATTTTCCAAACAAAAGGATGCCACTGATTCTTGTCGTGCATGGAAAGTTTCAGAGTGATATGTCAAGTGGGGCTGAGAAAAAGGGGGTTAAAAAAGTGTGTTTATGATGTTAATTCCCTTATGAGGTTTGAACACGACTACAGCCCGATCCACTGGACGGCATTACAATAAATTTGTCAGAATTCTAGATTCAGTTCCACAGATTGTGCTTTTTGGAATTTGGTGTAAATTTGTGCAGTAGTTTAGGGGAAATTAATGGAAATCCAAATTTATGTATGTGGGCAGAGGCTTAGCAGAGATCTCATGGTGAGATCTGATTGCCTGTCAGCACTTTAACCAGGAAGTGCTGGCAGCCATCTTGGGACCAATGTACATGATAGCATCCTATTGAAATGTTTTGTAGAAAATGCCAGGTTTTGAGGGCTTCAAAAAGGAGAATGTGGGTGATAACAAAATGCAGTCACAATATAAATCATTTGTTAATGGTACCATACTAATTTTAGAAATTATGATGTGTTCTAAGGTGATTTTACCCTGCTGAGATTTCATGAATCATGTTAGAGAGAAAACTGTTTTCGGATGTTTTTCCCATAGAGGTGATGGAAGGTGCTCCAAAAGCTAAAAAGGGAGCATATTTTCTGTAAATTCACACTATCTTTCTTACCCATATGAGAATGAAGTCTGCCATTCTCAGTAAAACATGTATTTCCAACAGGAGCAGGCTGCCAGTTGAGTCTCTTGTGTTCTACTGCAGCCTCCCACAGTGTTCTAAAGAACAACTAGAGTGCTAACAGTTTACTTATGACAAATGCGTGGCACACCTGAAGCCATCTTGACTGAGTCAAACTGGTAAATCTTAAATAATTTAATTCAGAAAGGGACAAAATGAGGAGGTTCATCTTATCATACCACACGTCCCATCACCACACATGACAAATATGCCTTTAAATATATATATATATATATATATATATATATATATATACACATATTTAAAATACTTAATACTTACCTGTAAAACCTTCACAATGAATATGCCTTTACCACACGCATTCCTTTACAACATAATTCATTGTAATGACATGTGTAGTAAAAGCATATTTGTATATATATATATATATATGTATACATATATTTATTTATATATATACATATATATATATATATATATATATATATATATATATATATATATATATATGTTTCCTGCATGCACTGTACACTCATTTGTATTTTTAAGTTCATTAAGCTGATGAATGTCTAAAGTTGAACAAATGCCCATAGACATTACAGACATAGGCCCTCATTACAACCCTGGCGGTAAATCCTGCTTTCCGCCGTGCTGAAGACCGCCAACATACCGTTAAAGTGGCGGTATTCCTCTACAGGTATTACGACCCACATTTCGGAATCCACCACAATACAGACACCCACATAAGTCCGCCACACCAAAGGTCAGTGATAAACTGGCGATACCAAAACCTACACCGTCACGCCAACAGGTAAGCCCACACTATCATGACCCATGAATCAATGCAGAGGTCATTCAACCACGGTAATCCATTGGCGGTACACACCGCTGCGCTCAAAATACACACACACACTTACAAAACACAACCACATTGGACAATTTGAAAAACACACACCTGATACACATACACACACCATACCCAACTCTGCGACGACCTCTCCACCTTCTTCCACCAGAAAATCGCCACCATCCACGACAGCTTCAACACCGGTCCACCGCCAGACCCCACCCCCGACGTCTCCTCCCACGACTGCCGCCTCACCGCCTGGACCCACGTGGACGATGCAGAAACCATAACAACCATGAACACCATCCACTCAGGCTCCCCTACGGACCCTTGCCCTCATCACGTATTCAACTCAGCCAACGCCACCATCGCCCCCGAACTCCGCAAGATCATCAACCTCTCCTTCACCTCCACCACTTTCCCGGATAGCTGGAAACACGCAGAAATCCAACCCCTCCTCAAGAAACCCAAAGCCGACCCCAACAATCTCAAAAACTTCCGTCCGATCTCTCTCCTCCCTTTTCCAGCTAAAGTCATCGAGAAGATCGTCAACACTCAACTCACCCACTTCCTCGAAGACAACTCCATCCTGGACCCCTCACAATCCGGATTCAGACGAAACCACAGCACTGAGACTGCTCTCCTCGCCGCCACAGATGACATCAGACATCAAATGGACAACGGCGAAACCTCAGCCCTCATCCTCCTCGACCGCCTTTGACACAGTCTGCCACCGCACCCTACTGACCCGTCTCCAGGAAGCCGGCATCCAAGATAAAGCCCTCCACTGGATCTCATCCTTCCTCTCCGACAGAACTCAGAGAGTCCGTCTCTCCCCTTTCCGCTCCAAAGCGATCAACCTCATCTGCGGCGTCCCCCAAGGATCCTCCCTCAGCCCTACATTGTTCAACGTCTACATGGCCCCCCTCGCTAAACTGGCCCGCCAACATCATCTCAGCATCATCTCCTACGCCGACGACACCCAGCTCGTCCTCTCCCTGACCAAAGACCCGCTCACCGCCAAAACAAACCTCCACGAGGGACTAAAAGCCATCGCCGATTGGATGAACAACAGTCGCCTGAAACTCAACTCCGACAAGACGGAAGTCCTCATCCTCGGGCGCACTCCCTCGGCCTGGAACGACTCATGGTGGCCCTCCGACCTCGGACCCCCGCCCACCCCTGCCAACCACGCAAGAAACCTCGGCTTCATCCTGGACTCCGCCCTCACCATGTCCAAACAGGTCAGCGCCGTCTCCTCCTCCTGTTTCAACATCCTTCTAATGCTCCGCAGAATCTTCAAGTGGATTCCAACAGAAACCAGAAAGACGGTGACCCAGGCCCTCGTCAGCAGCAGACTTGACTACGGCAACGCACTCTACACAGGCATCCCAACCAAAGACATCAAACGACTCCAACGTATCCAAAATGCCTCCGCCCGACTGATTCTCGACATACCCCGCCGATGTCACATCTCCCCTCACCTGAAGGAACTCCACTGGCTCCCGGTAGACAAGAGGATCACCTTCAAACTCCTCACCCACGCTCACAAGGCGCTTCACAACACCAGACCCTCCTACCTCAACTAGAACCAGACTTAACTTCTACACTCCAACTCGTCAACTCCGATCCGCCAACCTCGCCCTCGCCATCGTACCCCGAATCCAGCGCAAGACCTCCGGCGGCAGATCCTTCTCCTTCCTCGCCGCCAAGACCTGGAACTCTCTCCCCACACCTCTACGCCAGACCCAGGACCTCCTTGCATTCAGAAGGCTCCTCAAGACCTGGCTCTTCGACCGCTAAACAGCAGCGCTCCACGCCCCCCCCCCCCCAGCGCCTCGAAACCCTGACGGGTACATAGCGCGCTTTATAAATATTGTGATTGATTGATTGATTGACCCACACACTCACAACACTATAAAACACACACCCACATTACCCACAAACCCTTACAACGTAAAATTTGGAAGAATGCAAGAGAGAGAGATTAGCAAACACAACACCAGCATCCACAGACACACAACACCATCACTTATACAACATCCATGCACCTCAAACAACACACACCAACATATCCCCCCACACATCAAAACAGACAGCACCTCACACATCAACCACACCACATCATGGCACCTCAAAGACACCCCAGGTTTTCAGAGGAGGAGCTCAGGGTCATGGTGGAGGAAATCATCCGGGTAGAGCCACAGCTTTTTGGATCACAGGTGAAGCACACCTCCATTGCAAGGAAGATGGAGCTATGGCGGAGAATCATCGACAGGGTCAACGCAGTGGGACAGCATCCAAGAACACAGGATGACATCAGGAAGAGGTGGAACGACCTACGGGGGAAGGTGCGTTCAGTGGTTTCAAGACACCAGATTGCTGTACAGAGGACTGGCGGTGGATCCCCACCTCCTCCCCGACAACTAACAACATGGGAGGAGCAAGTCTTGGCAATACAGCATCCTGAGGGCCTCGCAGGAGTAGCAGGAGGACCGGACTCTGGTAAGTCATATCTTTATTGCCATATCCCACCCACCCCACCTGCATGCCATCACATACTGCCACCCTTACCCTCACTCCCATCACAGCTCTGTTTTCTGTCAAAAAATGGGATGTGTCCACGTTGTGTTTTGGGGCATTTCCTGTCGCGGGCGCTAGGCCTACCCACACAAGTGAGGTATCATTTTTATTGGGAGACTTGGGGGAACATATAATAGCAAAACAAGTGTTATTGCCCCTTATCTTTCTCTGCATTTTTCCTTCCAAATATAAGAGAGTGTGTAAAAAAGACGTCTATTTGAGAAATGCCCTGCAATTCACATGCTAGTATGGGCACCCCGGAATTCAGAGATGTGCAAATAACCACTGCTCCTCAAAACCTTATCTTGAGCCCATTTTGGAAATGCAAAGGTTTTCTTGATACCTATTTTTCACTCTTCATATTTCAGCAAATGAATTGCTGTATACCTAGTATAGAATGAAAACCAATGGGCAGCACTAGGGAAACAGGGCATGCCGGGGAACCTCCTGTGCCAACTAGAGAGGTTACATGAAAATAAATTTGCAAAGGTTCGGTGGGGTCCAAAGGGAGAGTTGACAGACGCAATACCTATCAAGAGGGGGGTGAGACAGGGTTGTGTGCTTGCCCCAACCCTTTTCTCATTATATGTTAATGACCTGGTTAAACATTTGAAACAAAGTAACCATGACTCGCCAAGATTGAACAGTGATCCAGTTCCTGCCCTCCTTTTTGCAGATGATACCATCTTAGTATCACAAACTCCCATGGGCTTGCAAACCCTATTAGATAAATTTAGTGAGTACTGCAATATGAAGGGACTAGAGATAAACACAATTAAGACCAAATACCTGACTGTTAACCCCCATAAAGCACTCAAGAGAAACATTAGGATTAGAGGGCAGGCATTGGAACGAGTAAAAAACTTCAACTATCTAGGGATACTGCTTGATGCCAAGTTGTCATGGGCACCGCACGTCAATAAAGCTGCTATCTCCTTAGTTCATAGTTCCATGGTGATTAGTAAAAACTATAAATGTTCTAGATCTAGCATTGTTTCACCAGTATTTGAGATCTGTAGGTGCAAAGCACAGGCTGCTGCTTTATATGGAGCCAAACTCTGGGGATTTACAAATCTAATACCACTGGTTACCCAGGAAAATAATTTTATGAGGGGGGTACTGGGTCTCCCTCTATCTACTCCACTGATTCCTCTTACCTATGATATTAATATGAAACAAATAGGTAAATTGGCAGCCCTGAGGTCCTTGCTTTACTGGTGTAGACTATGGACAACTCCTGAATTGATCCAATATAGGCAAGCACTAATCGAGATTATGGTCTTGAATAAGGCTATCTCCCTTCCATGGCTCCACTATATAAGGCAATGCTTTTACAATCTAGGGCTGAAATCCTATTGGGAAGAACCGCATACACTCACAATACAATCAAAGATTCGACTAAAACAAGTATTTTGGGACTCCACTCTAAACAGCCCTCTCTACAGCAAGGACTTAGGTAGACTAACCTTAAGTTTCCTGGATATCAAACCATTACCGAGAGCTGAGGAATGGATAGATACTATCCATCCTAGGCGAGCAAAAGTTTTATTTATGAAGTTCCGATATGGGACTCTCCAGGTTAGGGCTTTTACTTCTAAATGGGGCCCCTCGAATGGGAGAAGACATGAGGTGACTTGTGGGCTGTGTAATATGGAGACCTCTGAAACGACGGATCATGTACTTTTGAACTGCAAAGCTTATGATAAACCAAGGAGGAAATGGATTCGACCTATTTGCAGTAACGTTGGAATCAGGAATTATAATGAAGCAGCTAGATTCTTGAGATCTAGTACTATACCATATGTTGTTTTTGGTTTAAGCCGGTTTTTACTAGCAATCTCATTTATCAGAGACAAGGCGGGCCTGAGGCTCTAGGCGCTTCAACTCAGACTAAACCCCCACAGTTAATCCACGGTCCTCAAAATGATAAATGGGAGCCGTCTTCTGTAATCCAATGGACTCTGGTTATACATTCAGCTAAGGATGTATTTAGCCCAGGGGATATTGGTAATGCTTGGGAAGAACATGAATTATAAAATTATTTTGCCCCTTAGCACAAGGTCTGTAGTTATCAGGAGGATTTTTTTAGAATTGTCATCAGACACTTATGGAACTAGCTTGTAGATCTAGTTACTTATTTTTTTTTTTACTTAATTGATCAAATAATCCTCCCTTAGTTAAGCAAATAAGTGCCTGATGGCCGGGAGGCAAATGTTTAAATGTTTAAATTTTAAATTTTAAGGGTTTATAAAAATGTAATATTGTAATTGATTGTTATTTATTGCTTCTAAGACTAACATTTGGCCATTATCTAGACAGTCTGATTTTAGTATTTAAGTGAATATTAATTGTTGCTGGAATAATGTGCTTTTTGTATTGCTTGATTGTATTTTCCTTTTATGGCTTTTAGCCGAATAAAGGCGTGTGATGATGAGAATGAAAACCAACTGCAGGGTGCAGCTCATTTATTGGCTCTGGGTACCGAGGGTTCTTGATGAACCTACAAGCCCTATATATTCCCGCAACCAGAAGAGTCCAGCAGACATAACGGTATATTGCTTTAAAAAATCTGACATTGCAGGGAAAAGTTACAGAGTAAAACATAAAGAAAAATAGCTGTTGTTTTCAGCTCAATTTCAATATTTTTTTTATTTCAGCCGTTATTTTCTGTAGGAAAACCTTGTAGGATCTACACAAATGACCCCTTGCTGAATTCAGAATTTTGTCTACGTTTCAGAAATGTTGCGGTTTCTGGGATCCAGCGTTGGTTTCATGCCCATTTCTGTCACTGACTGGAAGGAGGCTGAAAGCACCAAAAATAGTAAAAATGGGGTATGTCCCAGTAAAATGCCAAAATTGTGTTGAAAAATTGGGTTTTCTGATACAAGTCTGCCCGTTCCTGAAAGGTGGGACGATGGTGATTTTAGCACCAGAAACCCTTTGTTGATGCCATTTTCAGGGAAAAAACCACAAGCCTTCTTCGGCAGCCCTTTTTTCCAATTTTTTTGGAAAAAACAAAATTTTCACTGTGTTTTGGCTAATTTCTTGGTCTCCTCCAGGGGAAACCACAAACTCTGGGTACCATTAGAATCCCTAAGATGTTGGGAAAAAAGGACGCAAATTTGGCGTGGATAGCTTATGTGGACAAAAAGATATAAAGACCTAAGCGCAAACTACCCCAAATAGCCAAAAAAGGGCTCAGAACTGGGGGGGAATATGGCCCAGCAGCTAAGGGGTTAACCAGGTTTATTACACCCCGTCTAGATTACCCAGGTATGGGCTGCGAGATAATGCAATGTGTTCTAGATGTTCAGAGGAAGCAGCTGGATTTCCTCATTTGGATTGGGGTTTTCCAGGTATTTTACACTTCTGGCAAGCTGTTTTCAGGTAATTGAGTGTTATTGTTAATGAATCCATGGAACCTAAACCAATGCTGACACTACTTGATTATGATAAGCAGCTGCTGCTCATGGTTAGGTGCTTGACGGCAATAGGGCTGCTATTGGCAAAGAGACGGGTAGCTATGCACTGGGTCAGAGGGCCCCTACCAATGTTGAGGGAGTTGATAAGGGATATGACATATAGTAGTGTGTAATCGGACACATACAGTGAACCCCTTCCCAGCTGTAGCTGCGCCCGGGTTACCTGGGGACCATTCTAGACCTGTCTGGCGGGATTGGGGCCTGGGTGCAGGGGGAGGGTGACACTCCTTAACTATGTGTGAGGAGCTACAAACTAATGGGGATTCTGACCCTGGCTAGTGGGTCTATTGCACCCCTGTTGTGCACTGTTGTGCTGAAAAGTAATTTTGTGAATGCCTGTGTCCACTGCTATGTTATCTACTATTGACTTCCTGTTTCCCTTATGCAGCTGAGGGCAGGCCACCTCAAAGGACTTGCTGGGAGCACTAAGCATTGTTAACAGTTGTGGCGTGGGTTACTTTGTCTATTTGTAGCTACTGCAGGGGTGGGTTCCCTACTATGGTGGGGGGATGAACATGAAACGGAGTGGGACCTGGGGTTACTGCCAATGTACACTGTGTATCAATGTTTGAGTGCTGGCATTGTATGCTTTAATGGTAATAAATATTTCAAAACGTTAAAAAAATAAATATATATATATAGTTGAAAAGAAACTAAAGCAGTAAATGACCACAGACTCACCTAGATTAGAAACCTTAACCTTTAGTGTGCATATCCGAGACCTTTAGCACTAGGCCAGAAGTGACTCTTTACTGTCAAGTGTCTAGACTTAGCTATGATATTCAACCCACAGATTTTGAGGAAATTAAAGGCTTCAATGTTCCATCACTAGGAATACTAGGATTTGAACCTTCAGCCTACTCAGTGACAGTACAAGAACTTGACCATTAGGCCAGCAGTGACTCTGTTCTTCTCTGCATCCAAAAGTAACTATAACATTCTTACCAAACTTCTTGCTAGTCCGACTCTTCGAAGTCATTTTATGGAGAGACCATTGCAATAACAATCTATCTCTCCCTTCTATCTCTTTATGGGATGTAAGAGAGAGGAGGAGAGAGAGAGAGTGTGACAGGACCACGGGGGTAGCCTGAAGGTTCCTTGGGTCCCAGCCGGCTCCCCATGTCCTGCGGGAGCCAGCATTGCTCCCACAAGCAGGGAGTTGCTTTAAATAGCAGCTCCCTGCTTGTGGGAGCAAAGTTTTCATCTGTTTGCTTGCACGCATATTTGCATGCAGGGAAAATTATGAAAACTTTACTTTCTGCAAGTAAGAGCTTTTTGACAGCTCTCACTTCCAGAAAGTGAAATGTTTGCTCTGACCTGGCAGGAGCTATCAAAGCTCCCAACAAGTCAGAGCAAACAGGCATGTCCTGGAGGTGGGCACCCTGGGACACAGCTGGCCCTGGGGGATTGTGGTAGCCAGCGCCATCTATGGCTCCTCAAGGCAGGCCGCGCAGCCTCCTCCAATGAAAAATAGCCCCAGGGAGGTGGTGCTCCCTGGGTCTCCGAGGGGTGGCACGCCCCCGCATTGTATTAGATTAAAACCCAAGAAGGTGGTGGGCTCAGGGGATGTTGGGTGGTGTGTGCCCCCCTGTATTGTATTAGAATAAAGCCCCAGGGAGGTGGTGGTCCATTTGACTGCAGGGGGGCTGCATGCCCCACCGGATTGTGTTTGATCAAAGCCCTAGGGAGGTGGCAGTTCTCTGGTCTATGTGGGGGCTGTGTGGCCCTCTGCATTATATTTCATCAAAGCCTCGAGGAGGTGGCAGTCCTCGGTGCTTCGGGGGCATCACATGACCCCCCACATTGTATTTGATCAAAGCCCCTGTGGAGGTAGTGGACTCCGGATCTGCGAGGGAGCTACACAGCCTTAAGCATCATATTTCATTAGAGCCCCAGGGAGTTGGCAGTCCCTGGGGCTGTGAGGGCACTGTGTGATCCCTCACAGTATATTTCATGAAAGCTCTGGAGAGCTGGCAGTCCCCCAGAGCTGCAGGGGGGCCAGGCACCCCCCTCACAGTCATTATAAATAAGTTTTAGGGAGGTTGTGGTCCCTGGGACATCAAAATACACTAGGAGGGGGCCCACATGTGGCCTCCTGCTTTATTTCAAAATACCCCTGGGACTTGGCCCCCCGCTGGACTTCATAAAAACAAGCACAGGAGCACATGCTTATTTTTTTATTTATTCTGTGAATTTGCAACATTGTTTCAAATTATAAACAATTTATTCTTTGCTTAATTGCTTTTTTTGTCCTGGTGCTTTTTTGGCCAGCACCAAAGCTAAGGGGTCAGGGTATTCCTGCCCGGGCCTCTTCACTTTTTTTCTCAAGTTTTTTTCTGTGACTCGGCTTAAGCTGATTCCCAAGATGGCTGCCAACACTTCCTTGTTTGAAGTGTTGGCAGCCAATTAGCTATGAAGCTCCGTGCACAAGCTCTTATGATTCATCGGGAGGATCCGTGGCCCTAAATATACAAATGTATTTTCCTTTTAAAATCTCAAAAACTGCTGAACAGACTTACACCAAATAACCAAATGCACAATCTGCTGAACAAACCGTAGCTTTCTGTTAAATTTGGTGTAATTACATTCAGCATTTTGGGCTGTAAACATGTTCAAAACTCCTATGGGAATTAACATGAGAAACACATGTTTTTTGACCCCCACCTTTTTCTCTGCTCCACTTTACAGATCACCCGGAAACTTCCCATACACAACAAGAATCATCAGCACACTATTTTTTGAGAATTTTGTGAAGATTTGTCAAAGAGTGCCAAAGACATAGGCAGGTCAAGAAGCGCTTTTTCTATGGAAACATGGTCCTAACTATAACTACCTAATGGAGACTACCACTAGGTAATATAAATAGATAGATAGATAGATAGATAGATAGATAGATAGATAGATAGATAGATAGATAGATAGATAGATAGATAGATAGATAGATATTTTATCTTTAACTTTTTTTCAGGAAGTAGCAGAGGTGGAAAGACATTCACAAACCTACAAGACCTCGTAACATTATCAACGTTCACTGTCAAATCAGATACAAAATTATCTTAAAAGCTGCAGTATTTCAAGTAGTTACTAGGTTTCCCTTTTGAGTCAGATCCAACTGAAGTCTGCACAACCCTGCAGTACCCCAAGGCATTAGGAGAGACCCCCCTGGAGAGAGATGCAAAAGTCTGGAAATTCTTTCACAAAGCTTCAGTAACTCAAGTGGTTACTAGGTATACTTCTTAAGTCAGATACAACTGATTCTAATAACCTTTACAAAGATTAGGAAGTCTAGCTTCAACACGTAAATTTTGCTTACACTGGTGTGTTAATTTGATAATTTGTACACGTTTTACTTGGAATAAATAAATACATTTTCCAATACGTTTCTTGATTGATTTTTATCAAAGCAAGTGATGACACTGTAACACAAATAAGCACGCACATCTTCGTTACGACGCCGCCACCCTCCGCACCCTCAACACTGGCTGCTCTCCCGCCTGCCTTCAAGCCTCCTCGCAGACCACCCACGGACCCTTCTCCTGCCAGAATTGCCCCTTCACCAGCCTCCACGCCAACGACCCACCTTCCAAGGCAGGATGTTACCATCTCAGATGTGTCCTTCTCAACACCCGCTCCATCCACAAACACGCAGTAAAACTATGGAATCTTATTGACTCAGCTTCCCCAGACATCGCCTTCCCGACCGAGACCTGGATGAACCCCTCCTTAGTTCCTGACATCACCATAACCATCCAGGATGGCTACAAGATCACCCGCAGGGACCGTTCCAACAAACCAGGAGGAGACATTGCCATCATCCACAAGAACACCCTCAGGATCACGACCAGCACCGAAGACACCCTCAGCACCGCCAAAAACCTGCACTTCCAGTTCCACACTGACCCAAACACCAGCCTCTGAGGGACCCTCCTCTACAGGCCCCCTGGTCCCAGACAGCAGTTCAGGAACTCCATCACCGATGTCATCAGCACGCACACTCTTGCATCCACTGACTACATACTCCTTGGGGACTTAAACTTCCACCTTGAGAACACCAATGACAACAACATCACCACCCTGCTCGACAACCTCTCTAACCTTGGTCTCAAACAGCTCGTCACAACACCGACCCACACCGCAGGACACACAAACTCGACCCTATCTTCTCCACCAGCATACATGTTTCCTTCAGCCACACCACCGAACTCCACTGGACAGATCACCGCTGCATCCACCTCACCTTCAAGAAACCCACAACACACCATCACCCACAACAGATTCCCCACCACAGATGGAACAAGGTCACCAAAGACCAATTAATCACTACCCTCTCATGGAACCCACTCACAGTCTCCACGGACACAGCTGCCTGCAACTTCAGGCAATGGATCGACACCTGTGCCAACACCCTCGCCCAATCAAAAATCCCTCCAACAGACGCACCACCAGAAATGCCTTCTGGTTTACCGCTGACCTCCACGAATCCAAGCAGAAATACTGAAGACTCGAAAATAAGTGGCGCCAAGATCAGACACCAGACAACCACAGAGCCTTCAAAAACGCCATCCGAAGACACCACCAACTCATCTGTACTGCCAAGGGAACCACCTTCAAAGAACGCATCAACAAAAATGCACACAGCCACAAGGAGCTCTTCAACATCATGAAGGAACTCTCCAACCCTAGCTCCAACGCATCCCACCATCACAAGACCTCTACGACTCCCTAGCCTCCTACTCCCACTGCAAGATCACAGAAGTCCATGACAGCTTCAGCACTCAGCCCCCCTCCCCGGCAACCACGAACACCACAGACCCACCACCAACCAGCCTGCTGCTTTCCTGGACCCCTGTCAACAACAACGAAACCATGAAAATCATGAACACCATCCACTCCGGCTCGCCATACGACCCCTGCCCTCACCACATCCTCAACAAAGCAAGCTCCATCATCACACCCCAACTCCGGAAGATCATCAACAGCTCCTTCGAGTCTGCCACCTTCCTGGAGAGCTGGAAACACACTGAGATCAACGCCCTCCTCAAAAAAAACAAGGCGGACCCAAAGGATCTCAAGAACTTCCCGCCTATCTCCCTGCTCCCCTTCCCGGCAAAAGTCATCAAGATGGCTGTCAATAGACAACTGACCCACTTCCTCGAGGAGAACAGCACTCTGGACCTTTCCCAATCCGGAATCCGCGGCAACCACAGCACTGAAACTGCCCTCATTGCCGCCACCAACAACATCAGAACCATACTAGACAACGGCAAAACTGCAGCCCTCATCCTCCTAAACCTCTCAGCTGCGTTCGACACCGTCTGCCATCACACCCTATGCACACGCCTCAGCAATGCAGGAATCCACGACAGAGCCCTCAACTGGGTCACCTCCCTTCTCACCCGCAGAACTCAGAGAGTCCCCCTCCCTCCTTTCCACTCTGAAGCCACCAAAATCATCTGCAGTGTACCGCAGGGCTTGTCCCTCAGCCCGACCCTCTTCAACATCTACATGGCTCCACTCGCTAACATTGCACGATCGCAAAACCTCAACATCATCTCATACGCCAATGACACCCAGCCGATCTTCCCCCTCACCAAGGACTCCGCCAAAACCAACCTCCACGAAGGAATGAAGGCCATCACCGAATGGATGAAAAACAGCTGCCTCAAACTCAATTCCAGCAAGACGGAGGTTCTCATCTTCAGCTCCACCCCCTGCGCATGGGATGACTCCTGGTGGCCTGCCACATTTGGATCCAGTCCGACTCCCTCCAACCACGCACGCAAACTAGGATTCATCCTGGAATCCTCACTATTCATGACCCAGCAAGTCAACGCCATCTCTGCCTCCTGCTTCAATACCCTCTGCATGCTCTGAAAGATCTACAATTGGATCCCCACAAAAACCAGAAGAACAGTCACCCAAGCCCTCGTAAGCAGCAAACTGGACTACGGCAATGCCCTCTACGCAGGAACCATGGCAAAACTCCAGAAAAGGCTGCAATGCATCCAGAACACCTCTGCACGCCTCATCCTGGACATCCTCCGCCACTGCCACATCACAGGCCACCTGAGAGACCTACACTAGCTCCCCATCAAGAAGAGAATCACCTTCAAACTCCTCACCCATGATCACAAAGCACTGCACAACACCGGACCAGAATACTTCAACAGACGGCTCTCCTTCTACACCCTGACTCGACAGCTCTGTTCCGCCGACCTCACCCTCGCAACCATCCAACGCATACGCAGAACTACAACTGGCAGCATATTTTTTTTGCACCTCGCCGCAAAGTTGTGGAACGCTCTTCCCACCCACCTGCCTGTGCGAGACCAAGGGCCTCCTTACTTTCAGGAGACTCCTCAAGACGTGACTGTTCGAGCAGTAGCAGCGCCCCAGTGCCCCCCCCTTGCCCCTGCTCAAGGCCTTGAGACCCTCACGGGTGAGTAGTGCGCTTTACAAATTCCCTGATTGATTGATTGATAAGTATGATAGTCACTGACACATACAAGTACCTTCAAATGTCTAACTTTAGAGGCTGTTTTGTTAGTGCATGTACACTTGTGCATAAGCAAAATGCAGTCACTCAAAGTGAAAGTATCTAATTGTGGAAAGGGTCTGGTCCATTCTTCTATCCTGTGTGCTGTAGCGGAAGGGAACGTAATTTGAGTGACTTCTGGGCAACACACTGGAAAACGAGTGTTGATTAAAGAAAAAACCCATATGTGCATGTATTTTATTATGGGGGTCATTCCGACCCTGGCGGTCCATGACCGCCAGGGCCGGGGACCGGGGAAGCACTGCCAACAGGCTGGCGGTGCTTCCTGGGCTATTCTGACCACGGCGGTAAAGCCGCGGTCAGAAAAGGGGAACCAGCGGTTTCCCGACGGTTTTCCCCTTGCCCAGGGAATCCTCAGCGCCGCTATGGGGATTCTGACCCCCTTCCCGCCACCCTGTTTCTGAGGGCCCCACAAAGATTTTCACTGTCTGCTTAGCAGACAGTGAAAATCGCGACGGGTGCCACTGCACCCGTCGCACCCCTGCAATTCCGCCGGCTCCATTCGGAGCCGGCTTCCTTGTTGCAGGGGCTTTCCCGCTGGGCCGGCGGGCGGCCTTTTGGCGGTCGCCCGCCGGCACAGCGGGAAAGCCAGAATGGCCGCCGTGGTCTCCTGACCGCGGAGCGGTCATTCGGCGATGACCGCATGGCGGGCGGCGACCGCCGCCCGCCGCGGTCAGAATGACCGCCTATGTGTTTGGAGAAGCATGGGACAGGTAAGGCTGTCTTTAGGTCTGACCTTAAAATAGGGGTGCACAAATGATGAAAGATATCTAACACAGCCAACGTGCCGTGAACAATATGGCAGACTTGTCGACTCAACCAATCCAATACCAGCAGTATTTAAAAAATATATATAATAACGAAAACAACATAAAGAGTAATTACTATACTACCCTGTAATGTGTACTGTATGTATAGTGGAGGATCCCTGTAATTAAGCAAAAAAACATCTTTTTTTTTAACAAACACAGTAAGACATTTCGAAAAAGGACTTCGAAGCAAATTGGTCTGCATCTTTTTTAAGAGTTATTAATTTGAAATATTAATTTTAATTAGCGTCACAACCATGATTTGAAGTGGAAAAATAATTCATTCTCGATATATAATTTGATTCCTTTTGAAAGTAAGTAAAGTCAGCATAAAAACAATGCTCATATTGCCTCTGCAGAGATGCAGTTATTTTCCGAACAATAATTGAAACATCATTGAACTATCTGTGACTAAACCATAATAAATGCGATTACGGATGAGACTAAATCCATGATATTTTATTTATTCCTCCCCCCCCCCCGCTCCCAAACAAATTACCCAGTAGCACAGATTTGCCTGTTTAGGTAATTTGACCTATGCATAATAGTGACATCTGATGTGCACTGCATTAAATAGATGTGATTGTTCGGCCTTAGAGCGCGTTGTTAAATAAGTAAGTAGCTATAAGTGGAACCAACAGCCACCCCTGCAGGTTTGAATTCACTGAGATGTGCCTGCTAAGCTTCCAATCAAAAGCAAGCCCTGAAGCTGTTCAGAAGAACGCTGCCAAAATCTGCCAATCTCTTGGATTCAAAAGGCTGCAAGCGCAGCAGCTACAAGAGTCGTTCCCTGCAGCTCAGATGAGATCATGTAAAGCACAAAATCACTATGGCGTAATTTGTTCTGAACATGGAGGCATCAGACGGAGACAAAATGGTGCCGCATACTTTAATTAATCAACAGTTGAAGTTTGAACAAATCTGATGAAAGCTGGGAGAAAGCAGCTCATCACAATATGTGTCAGAATTCAAGGATTGTTGACGTTAAAAAGTGAGAGAGAACAAGGATTAGAGGTAAATCCAGAACATCATCATAATCTGCAATGTATCCATTTAACCCTTGGAGTGCCTATTAGAGGCTTTAGTGTTGTTTTCTAATAACCAATTTTAAGAGCTGTGTAGCAAAAACAGTTGCAAATTCATATTGTTGTTTCCTTAACCACGGTGTGGTAATTTTGTTTTCACCACATAATTAAGCAGACCATATGACTGGGTGACCAGAGGCTTCATTACATATAGTGCCCTAGAAGCGCAACAAGCATGCGTACCCCATTTTTTCTCCACCATGACTCTATGGCATTACAGAAGGGGATACAAGCTCTTCCGCTGCCCATTCTGTAACATTGATGTCACTTGAGCAAATGTAGCACCAGGGCTATTTTGAGAGGGCGTTCCCTCATTATCATGGGAGTGTGTGGTCTCATGCAAATGAGGGAATCATTTTGTTTCTGCATCTGTGCCGTATTATGGAAGAGGCTGTGGAAGATTTTGAAGTGTTTATATTTTTGTGCATGATTAGCAATGAGCATAATACATTTTCATACTTGATAATGCATTAATACACTGAAATAGGACTGTTGCTTTTGTAACACATTTTCTATGATGTGTAGAAGTTTTTTCTAATATGTGTTAACTACGCCTTAGATTAGACATAAATTCAAGTGTATCCAAGATAAATTATGTTTCTTCCCCCTGACCACTTCTCTCCTGGCAATCTCTGCAACAACCAGTCACATTAAGATCTACTGGAATATGTCCATTGTTGATCTATTCTTGATGCACTTTCAGTCACAACCTGATAAATTACCACGGTCCTTCTGCTAGTTCACTGTTCCTCTTCACTTGAATAGCACATTATTGTTCATGCATCTAGATTTGTTTTAGAAACTCCGGATGACATTTGCATAGAGTGTGCTTAATAATTATTCAAGTATTGGGATAGTGTTTAAGCGTTATGGCGATATGATATTTATTTTTTCATGTGCTCTAATTTACTGATGGAATGCTCCATTTGCTCACACCACAGTGTGTGTGCAGATTCAGTAATTTCATATCCAAAACTCATGTTTAACAACACTTAGGGGCATATTTATACTCCGTTTGCGCCGAATTAGCGTCGTTTTTTTCGACGCAAATTCGGCGCAAAACTAACGCCATATTTATACTTTGGCGTTAGACGCGTCTAGCGCCAAAGTATTGGCAAATAGCTTCATTTTTTGCGTGAACGCCTTCCTTGCGTTAATGAGATGCAAGGAAGGCGTTCCCGTCTAAAAAAATGACGGCGACGCAAAAGCGTCGTATTTATACTCCCGGGCAAAAATCACGCCCGGGAGGTGGCGGGTCAAAAAACACCGCATTTGCGCCACTATTTAACGCCTGGGTCAGGGTAGGCGTTAAGGGGCCTGTGGGCTCAAAATGAGCCCACAGGTGCCCTCCCCTGCTCCCAGGGACCCCCCCTGCCACCCCTGCCCACCCCAGGAGGACACCCAAGGATGGAGGGACCCACCCCAGGGACATTCAGGTAAGTTCAGGTAAGTATAATTTTTTATTTGTGTTAAATTTTTTTGGTGGCATAGGGGGGCCTTATTTGTGCCCCCCTACATGCCACTATGCCCAATGACCATGCCCAGGGGACATAAGTCCCCTGGGCATGGCCATTGGGCAAGGGGGCATGACTCCTGTCTTTACTAAGACAGGAGTCATTTAAATGGCGTCTGGGCGTCGCAAAAAAATGGCGCAAATCGGGTTGAGGCGATTTTTTTGCCTCAACCTGACTTGCCCCATTTTAAGACGCCCTAACGCCATTTTCCCCCTACGCCGGCGCTGCCTGGTCTATGTGGTTTTTTTCCACGCACACCAGGCAGCGCCGGTCCGCTTGCGCCGGCTAACGCCATTCCATAAATACGGCGCCCGCATGGCACTTCAGAATGGCGGTAGACGGCGCTAAATTTTTTGACGCTAAACTGCGTTAGCGCAGTTTAGCGTCAAAAAGTATAAATATGGGCCTTAGTTTTGGTGGTGAGTCAGAAGATTTTCCTGCTCTACTAGCAAATGCTGTTTCTTCTTTCTTGATTTTGCTGTCCTTTTGGCAATTAGAATAATTTCGAATGTTTGCACTGTCTGCATAATTGATTATAGAGCCTTTATCGCATTGACTCTGCAGTACTCACTTTTTGAATTGTGTAACAAAATCCTTTAACTTTTTCCATTGATCTAGAACTCTGTAATTGAGTGGGCCTATTCAATCCCACTCGATTATTTATTTGGTTGTATTTTCCTGTTTTTTAGCTTTTTGGGACCTGCTTTAACACAGGGGCACAGTGTGTCATGAAATTGAGGTTGAACAGTTTTCGATCCAGGGAATATGAGGACAATTTTGAGGTGTCTAAAATTTCTGGGAACTCCATTCCCACAGGTGCGCTGAGGCAAACAGGCCCTAAAGGGGCCACTGACAGTGTGCCTAAAAAAGGGAGCATTGTCAGTGCCAGTGCTTAAGTTTTAAAATAAAAAGAGAGGGTGCCTGAAGCTCTGCTCAGACACCTGAGGGTGGTGCAATTAATCATCAAAACACCAAAGTCTTATTGGATTTTTCCAGCCAATACAAATCCTTGTTTTGTTGAAAACAGATTTCATTTTAAATACCTAAACAACTATTTGAAATAAGATTTCCAATTCTTTACTTTACTAGTTTATGGTGCTGTGTATTTAGGTGCTTAGGATGAGATCTGACACTTGGGTCCTCCAGTCTAAGAAGACCCTCGATGTTACTTTGGTTATTTTGTTTTAATGCTCTCAACCTCGATTTCTCTATGTACCACTAAGGATGTGTGCAGACATGAATATCTGCGATTCTAGTGAAGTCCAAATTATGGACAGACCGGCACTTTCTTCCTCTATTATTACCTCATAAGGTAAGATATGTTAAGATTTCTTAGCGTTTTGTTTTTACAACTGAGCTGAATAATTTATAAAGTATTTCCAGCTCTGTAAGATAAGGGAATGGAGTAACTAGTGTGTCCCCTCTGTCTACATGTCTGGGTGTAAAATTTATGGCAGGAGGCTGGGATTTTGTTAGTGGGAAACACAGTGCCAATCAGAAAGCTTACAGCTATTGATATTTTCATTTTCAGTGATGATAAATAAGCATCTACAAATGATCTACAAGGTTTAGGAAATATACATGACAACCAAGCCCATCTATTATTTTCATAAAGAAAGCATGATCCTATTTAAAGCCCAATTAAATGGCTAACCATAACATATGTAAGTTCCTATTTCCCTTAGGCCTGTGCTTACTGCATAGAAGTTTCATATTAAGTGTTTTTGCATTAAATAGACACTAATATGTAAACAGACAAATGTT
This sequence comes from Pleurodeles waltl, assembly GCF_031143425.1. Lineage (NCBI taxonomy): Eukaryota > Metazoa > Chordata > Amphibia > Caudata > Salamandridae > Pleurodeles > Pleurodeles waltl. The sequence goes on along the minus strand of NC_090444.1, from coordinate 458,349,344 downwards.
ATCATCTGTGTATTATTCACTTTTAGATTCATGTATGCCTGCATTTTGAAGTGGCTAGCACTGGTTGCCATTTTGCTTCATGACACATGACCTTATATTTCTAAGCAAAGCTGAAGTCCAAATCAAGAAACGTGATGTTTCTTTGCTCTCTTTCTCATGTGAAATGTTTTCTTTTGCCGTGATAATCATGGAATGTTATAATTGGTGGTTGTAGCAGTACACTTACAAAGTACAGGCAAGTCTCTTGCTTTGTTGCAGATAAAATGTAAGTTTGACAGATGCTTTGAGAGGCTTTGTTGTAGAGGTAGAAGATCCTGAGAAACTAATGAACTAATGACTGTAGCTTTTCACTCTAACCTGACTTTTTTGTTTTATGGGAACTGTGGGTAGGTGCAACAATGTTAGAATTGAGCAATTTAAGCTAGTTTAGAGTAGTTTACAGAGTTGTATGAGCAGGGAGAAATGCTTCTATACAGCCAACCTTCTTCAGATTTTGAGTAGATCACAGTAGGAAATTTATGATAATCTCTTTACGGGACAACTGACTTTATATAACATTTCCTTTGAAGCAATTATATGTTAGTTCGTTCTCTTCCTTATATGACTTTGATTGATGTGAACATCATCATTAATGATTGCATTCATGTATTGATTGACACTAATGTGATGATTATGCTTTTTGTAAGCATTTTAACCTTTAACCCCTTCGCTGCCAGGCCTTTTCCCCCTCAGGTGGCAAGCCTTTTTTTGGCTATTTGAGGCAGTTTGCGCTTAGGCCCTCATAACTTTTTGTCCACATAAGCTAGCCAAGCCAAATTTGCGTCCTTTTTTTCCAACATCCTAGGGATTCAAGAGGTACCCAGACTTTGTGGGTTCCCCAGAAGGAGGCCAAGAAATTAGCCAAAATACAGTGAACATTTCGTTTTTTTTTAAAAAATGGGAAAAAGGGGCTGCAGAAGAAGGCTTGTGTTTTTTCCCCTGAAAGGAGCATCAACAAAGGGTTTGTGGTGCTAAAATCACCAGCTTCCCAACTTTCAGGAACAGGCAGACTTGAATCAGAAAACCCAATTTTTTTACACAATGTTGGCATTTTACTGGGACATACCCCATTTTTATGATTTTTTGTGCTTTCATCCTCCTTCCAGTCAGTGACAGAAATGGGCATGAAACCAATGCTGGATCCCAGAAACCGCAACATTTCTGGAAAGTAGACAAAATTCTGAATTCAGCAAGGGGTAATTTGTGTAGATCCTACAAGGGTTTCCTACAGAAAATAACAACTGAAAAAGAAAAATATTGAAATTGAGGTGAAAAAAACATCAATTTTTCTCTACGTTTTACTCTGTAACTTTTTCCTGCAATGTCAGATTTTCGAAAGCAATATACCGTTACGTCTGCTGGACTCTTCTGGTTGCGGGGATATACAGGGCTTGTAGGTTCATCAAGAACTCTAGGTACCCAGAGCCAATAAATGACCTGCACCCTGCTGTGGGTTTTCATTCTATACCGGGAAGACAGCAATTCATTTGCTGAAATATAAAGAGTAAAAAATAGCTATCAAGAAAACCTTTGTATTTCCAAAATGGGCACAAGATAAGGTGTTGAGAAGCAGTGGTTATTTGCACATCTCTGAATTCCAGGGTGTCCATACTAGCATGTGAATTACAGGGCATTTCTCAAATAGACGTCTTTTTTACACACTGTCTTACATTTGGAAGGGAAAAATGTGGAGAAAGACAAGGGGCAATAACACTTGTTTTGCTATTCTATGTTCCCCCAAGACTCCTGATAAAAATGATACCTCACTTGTGTGGGTAGACCTAGCGCCCGCAACAGGATATGCCCCAAAACACAATGTGGATACATCACAGAAAACAGAGCTGTTTTTTGCAAAGTGCCTACCTGTAGATTTTGGCCTCTAGCTCAGCCGGCACTGAGGGAAACCTACCAAACCTGTGCATTTTTGAAAACTAGAGACCTAGAGGAATCCAAGATGGGGTGACTTGTGGGGCTCTGACCAGGTTCTGTTACCCAGAATCCTTTGCAAACCTCAAAATTTGGCTAACAAAAACACATTTTCCTCACATTTCGGTGACAGAAAGTTCTGGAATCTGAGAGGAGCCACAAATTTCCTTCCACCCAACGTTCCCCCAAGTCTCCCAATAAAAATTATACCTCACTTGTGTGGGTAGTCCTAGCGCCCGCGACAGGAAGTGTCCCAAAACACAAAGTGGGCACATCCCATTTTTTGACAGAAAACAGAGCTGTTTTTTGCAAAGTGCCTACCTGTAGATTTTGGCCTCTAGCTCAGCCGGCACCTAGGGAAACCTACCAAACCTGTGCATTTTTTAAAACTAGAGACCTAGGGGAATCCAAGATGGGGTGACTTGTGGGGCTCTGACCAGGTTCTGTTACCCAGAATCCTTTGCAAACCTCAAAATCTGGCTAAAAAACATATTTTCCTCAAATTGCGGTGACAGAAAGTTCTGGAATCTGAGAGGACCCACAAATTTCCTTTCACCTAGCGTTCCTCCAAGTCTCCCGATAAAAATGGTACCTCACTTGTGTGGGTAGGCCTAGCGCCCGCGACAGGATATGCCCCAAAACACAACGTGGACACATCACAGAAAACAGAGCTGTTTTTTGCAAAGTGCCTACCTGTAGATTTTGGCCTCTAGCTCAGCCGGCACCTAGGGAAACCTACCAAACCTGTGCATTTTTTAAAACTAGAGACCTACGGGTATCCAAGATGGGGTGACTTGTGGGGCTCTGACCAGGTTCTGTTACCCAGAATCCTTTGCAAACCTCAAAATTTTGCTAAAAAAACACATTTTCCTCACATTTCGGTGACAGAAAGTTCTGGAATCTGAGAGGAGCCACAAATTTCCTTCCACCCAGTGTTCCCCCAAGTCTCCCGATAAAAATGGTACCTCACTTGTGTGGGTAGTCCTAGCGCCCGCGCCAGGAAATGTCCCAAAACACAAAGTGGGCACATCCCATTTTTTGACAGAAAACAGAGCTGTTTTTTGCAAAGTGCCTACCTGTAGATTTTGGCCTCTAGCTCAGCCGGCACCTAGGGAAACCTACCAAACCTGTGCATTTTTGAAAACTAGAGACATAGAGGAATCCAAGATGGGGTGAGTTGTGGGGCTCTGACCAGGTTCTGTTACCCAAATTCCTTTGCAAACCTCAAAATTTGGCTAAAAAAACATATTTTCCTCACATTTCGGTGACAGAAAGTTCTGGAATCTAAGAGGAGCCACAAATTTCCTTCCACCCAGCGTTCCCCCAAGTCTCCCGATAAAAATGGTACCTCACTTGTGTGGGTAGGCCTAGCGCACGCGACAGGATATGCCCCAAAACACAACGTGGACACATCACAGAAAACAGAGCTGTTTTTTGCAAAGTGCCTACCTGTAGATTTCGGCCTCTAGCTCAGCCGGCACCTAGGGAAACCTACCAAACCTGTGCATTTTTTAAAACCAGAGACCTAGGGGAATCCAAGATGGGGTGACTTGTGGGGCTCTGACCAGGTTCTGTTACCCAGAATCCTTTGCAAACCTCAAAATTTGGCTAAAAAAACACATGTTCCTCACATTTCTGTGACAGAAAGTTCTGGAATCTGAGAGGAGGCACAAATTTCCTTCCACCCAGCGTTCCCCAAGTCTCCCGATAAAAATGATACCTCACTTGTGTGGGGAAGCCTAGCGCCCGCGACAGGAAATGCCCCAAAACGCAACATGGACACATCCCTTTTTTTGAAAGAAAACAGAGCTGTTTTTTGCAAAGTGCCTACCTGTAGATTTTGGCCTCTAGCTCAGCTGGCACCTAAAGAAACCTCCCAAACCTGTGCATTTTTGAAAACTAGAGACCTAGGAGAATCCAAGATGGGGTGACTTGTGGGGCTCTGACCAGGTTCTGTTACCCAGAATCCTTTGCAAACCTCAAAATCTGGCTAAAAAACATATTTTCCTCACATTTCGGTGACAGAAAGTTCTGGAATCAGAGAGGAGCCACAAATTTCCTTCCACGCAGCGTTCCTCCAAGTCTCCCGATAAAAATGGTACCTCACTTGTGTGGGTAGGCCTAGCGCCCGCGACAGGATATGCCCCAAAACACACAGTGGACACATCACAGAAAACAGAGCTGTTTTTTGCAAAGTACCTACCTGTAGATTTTGGACTCTAGCTCAGCCGGCACCTAGGGAAACCTACCAAACCTGTGCATTTTTTAAAACTAGAGACCTACGGGAATCCAAGATGGGGTGACTTGTGGGGCTCTGACCAGGTTCTGTTACCTAGAATCCTTTGCAAACCTCAATATTTGGCTAAAAAAACACATTTTCCTCAAATTTCGGTGACAGAAAGTTCTGGAATCTGAGAGGAGCCACAAATTTCCTTCCACCCAGTGTTCCCCCAAGTCTCCCGATAAAAATGATACCTCACTTGTGTGGGTAGTCCTAGCGCCCGCACCAGGAAATGTCCCAAAACACAAAGTGGGCACATCCCATTTTTTTACAGAAAACAGAGCTGTTTTTTGCAAAGTGCCTACCTGTAGATTTTGGCCTCTAGCTCAGCCGGCACCTAGGGAAACCTAGAAAACCAACGCATTTTTGAAAACTAGAAACCCAGGGGAATCCAAGATGGGGTGAATTGTGGGGCTCTGGCCAGGTTCTGTTACCCAGAATCCTTTGCAAACCTCAAAATTTGGCTTAAAAAAACACGTTTTCCTCACATTTCTGTGACAGAAAGTTCTGGAATCTGAGAGGAGCCACAAATCTTCAGCCCCTAATGTGTGTGTGCCTCCCTCTACTGCAGCACCTACAACACCCCTGTCACAGGAAGCACCACATACATCAGAGGATGAAGGTGTGGAAAGAACATCTTATACAAGGAAAACTGGCCTTTAGCTATTCTCTGTGGCACATGACTGCTTTCTATTTTGCTCTGTGCTTAAGATCATGCCAGTGTCTTAACATCTGCCACTGTCCTCAATTGGACTCTCCCACTGTTGACCTCTCACATATGTAGACTGCCATTCTACCAATCTTCCATAATGGCAATGTGCTTCTTCTCCTCACTGACTCACTCCTCTCCTTCTCATGTCCCAGGACATGTTCACCCCCATGGACTCTGACTGGACATCCAATGGCTAAGAACATCTATTGGGGTTGTCATCAAATGCCATCTTCAAAGGACCATGTTAGACCATGTCACCATTGACTATGCTCATCACACAGATCATTTAAGTGGTCATGGTAGGTCACACTCATCTTGTTGGATTGCTCATCATTGTCCCTCCTGCTTAAGCCATTGCCTTTAGATCCATTGGCAGGTACCAAACTCATCTGAGCAAGGACTGCCAGTTAAATGTAATCTCCCAACAGTGTGTGCCTGATATGACAAGAACAGATGTCTGGACACACTGCCTTGGAAAATGGATATGACAGGTATCACAAGTGAAAATGGGGGGTGGAGCACTCACCCATGTCACACAAAGTAGCATGACCCTAAACCCATATCCATTGAGGTCACTACCTGGTGAGCTGTGCCATGACCACCATGCATTGTTCAAGGATTACTTGATGTGTTCCACCTTGCTGCCCATTGCCTGTATATGTGTCCAAATATCTGGTTAGCGTGTTGCACAACAGCACTCAACACCGTCATCTCATATGTGGGTGCATGCATGCCTTACATCTCACCTGCACAGGGATCTTAAAACAGCACTGGCTAATGCTTTACATTATGTGAAGCTGTTTGCATCACATCATCACAAAAGGATTATGGACGGAGTACTGAAACTTTTCAAGCACTCACCCCCAGTCACAGATCTGTGTTTAATCCATCATTCTTTTGCTCACCATGCCACCCCAGTTTGGACCCATCTATATGCGAATCAGTCTTGACCCGGTTTCCCAGGGGAACAGTCCAGCCCGAAATGCAAGGCCAGGTCCTCCCTAGACCGGAAGCAAGTATCCTGGAACGTGTTTCAGGTATCTCCCCTTATCATCCAGGATAGCTTGAATACTGTGGAACAGTGAGCAAGGGACCCACGTCTGGGCATACCCTAGCCACTTAGGGCTCACTATAGCAACACAAAAGGATGATGGATAGAGTGCTGAATCTTTTGAAGCAACACCGCTATTCACAGATCTGGGTCTTGTCCATCGTTCTTTTGCTCACCATGCCACCCCAGTTTGGACTTAACCATATGCAAATCAGTCTTGACCCTCTTCCCATTGGGAGCAGTCCAGCCCAAACTGCCAGGCCAGGTCCTCCTTGGACCCGAAGCAAACATCCTGGGACCAGTTTTGGGGTATCACCCCTCATCAGCCAGGACAGCTTGAATCCAGTGGCACAGTGAGCAAGGGACCTACGTCTGGACATACCCTGGCCACTTAGGGCCAACTCAAAAGAATGATGGACAGAGTGCTGAAACCTTTAAGCACTCACCACCAGTCACAAATCTGGGTTCACATCATGGACACAATCCACACCACCACTATCTGATGATGTTTTGAGTGGTGGTATGTCGTATGACAATATTGTAAGGAAATCCCTGAGGCCAATCATACATGTCAAGATCTGTGAGGAGGATATGGGTTTGCATTGTTGTGACATATGACACAGAGTATGGGGCATTACACCACATGGGTGGGCAAATCTACATCAATTTCAAGTGTGGTGTGTTGACAACTGTTCTGCTAATGTTTGGGACCTAGTCACATGGTCACTAATGCCATCATGATCTGAGTTACTGTGTGTTACATGTGCCACACAGAGCAGTAACATGCTGAGAGAACAACATTTTGCTACCCTGCATAAATGTATAGGATCTTATACTTCTGTCACCTGTCCTTACTGTCATCACTGTGTTTGCACTCTTACACCATGTCCAACCTTTATAAGGCCCTTGCAGCACATGTTGCCACCAGTGCATTGTTTTCATGGGAGGCAGATTCTACACACATCAACCATACAGTCCATATTCATGTATAGCATACGATGTCTGTAGTAGCATACATGCATTTGGTACATGGAATTGCACACAATATATAACATGACACACAATGCTTGCACTACATATTACACAAATAGATTGACACTCACTGGTAGCATTGCAGTCTGCAAAGCTTGCCACCTCTCCAATGGTACACATCTGGGGTCCACCTGCAGGAAATAATATTCGACATAGCATTGTGACCATAGAACAATGAACACTATGGACAACTATTGCATAATTTGCTAATGGACATAGAAGACCCAGGTTAGTGAATACGCAAATTTGCCATTAGACATGTCTCTGTGACATGCATTGGTAGGCCAGGCTGACATGTACACATATGTATTTGAACCTACATACATGTCTCAGCTACATTCTTCACATTTTGTTTGAGTGCCTACTGCACCATTTGAAAACATAGCTCATTGTGATGACACTCTGTACATACATGACTCACAGGACACACTCAGCCATGACTCCTTTTACTTAACAGTAGTCAGGCCTTTAGTAGATATGGATACTTATCCCTGGTAACCATGTCCCCTTGCACCATGACACAGGTGTTTCGACATTGGTGCACATCAGAATTTGATAGCTAAACACAGGGGACAAGGACAGGAATATGCCATTTGTCTCCTTACTGGTGCATTGTTGCCCTTATCATGGATGCTGTTTGGTGCAGACACACTACTGATAGCCCTTCAATTTGGCACTACTTGGTAAAGGAGGCCCTATAGCCAACAGAGATGTACTTTCAATTTCAAAAGAAAAGTCAGCCACATAGATTGTGTACTCACCCACAGTTTCATCTACTTCAATTCCAAGGTGGTCCAGAAGGTCCCGTCCCCTGGCGATGATGTCTTCCCAGTGATGTTTCAATTGGTGGGCTGTGCACTCCACCTCAAATACATGGGTCATGTGGAACAGGACCTTCCCCCACCACAACTTGGGTGCCTCCATCCTATATTGTTGCATGACTCTTCCCCCCATGCCACCACATTAGGGAGGTAATGAGTTTTCAGACAGCTGAATCCTCCCAAATCATTGGCACTGAGGTGACAGGCCCTTCCCTTTCTCGACATGTCACAATCCAAACCCATGGCACTCATAGCAACCCAAAAATAACACCAAACTAACCCTAACTACCCCAACAGACTAAACTACCCCAAAGACAAACACCCACCAATACAATTACAAAAAAATACAATACTCAAAAAGATAGGACAAAACAGAGGTCAGGGACACTATAGGGATAGAAGACAGCACAAAAGATACCTCTGCCCGCACTCCTCAAAACAGCTCTAACCACACAGAACCTCTCTCCAACACAGACAAAAAAACTGTGACTGAAAGAGAAAGTGAAAGTAACTTTTCAGTTCCTGGTTTACCACATGTCTGAGCCATTGCATCACTTCCTGGGCTGCTGCAGCACGTTTTTGGGCAATGAGTAATTTTTTTAATGCTCTGCGCCTATGTGTGTATTTTTGAGGATGCATGACAAACAACAAAGAGGAATTTCTGACGCGGGGATGGCATGCATCAATTTTTGATATATAGAATTGCTGGAAAATGCATGCATAGGGGCAAAGCAATGTGTTTTTTTGACGCATGGCCTGCAAGAAATGTGTATATGTATGGTGTCTATTGGGAATAATTTTCCTAGGCCCATGAGTTGCTGTCTTGCCTGCAAATGGTAGTTTTCCACACACTTCTATATTTACATGTGTCCAATGTATGCTTTGTAAGTGCACATAGGTGTAAGTACATGCATTACATGGACCAGACCACGCATAGGCCACATTTACTATGCTTTGTGGACACCACACCTTCAGATGGTTGTAGCACCTATGGGCCTCATTTACAAGGTAATCGTGCATCGCCATCGATGTGCCAGTTTTCTTGCACCACCCTGTGCCCTCCTAACAAAAACATTGTAGCACTGCAATTACAGTACAGCGCACTATGGTGCTCGTTAGCCAAGCTGCATCTGAATTTCTGATGCAGTTGTGGCACTTTGCTGTCAAGCAAAGTGCAAGGAGGCCTATAGAACAAAGCACAGAGTCACTTTATTGTCTGCCATTGAGCAGGTATTAAAAATTTGACGCTAGAATGATGCAGTGAAATCTGGTAACTTCACTGCACCATTTCGAAGGGCCTCCTTGCTGGGGAACACCTCCCTTGCAAACATTGTGCCTGAATCAGGCATTATGAGGTGCTAGGGTTTACAACTGGTACAATGGTACCATTGTGCCAGTTTGTAAATCCAGTGCAGAGTGGGGGACAGTTCTGCGGCATCGTAGCCTCATAACAAATGACTCCAGGGTGGCGCAAGAGGCTTGTAAATCAGACCCTATGTGTTGGCATCTGAGTCCATTGTTTAGTTTGTCCTCACGGGTGCCATTGACAAGCCCTGGAATGTGGGCCACACCCACATTTAGGATAGCGCAGATATTTGATGATATGTGCTGTGTCCCAAAGTGCAGAGAGCAGGCTGTCAAGCAAGGAGTGGTTTATTATGTCTGGTGCAGGCAAGTGTTGTGTTATTTAGAAGGCCCTTGAGCCAATGGAGTGTCACTTTTGGCAACGTTCCAGTGGTGCTGTGCCCTGCACCATATTTACAAGACAGTGTTAAGCCACTTGTAGCTTAACGTGGCTTTGTTAATTTGGGCCGCCAAAGCAGTTTTCTGTGGCAAAGGACAGTGCAGTGAGTGTGGCTGTGGGTAATTGCTGTTTAAATGTGTGCTGCATTCTGCAGCACACATAGAAGGAGCAAATCGGCATTAATTATTGGTTTTGTGCAGGAAGGTTTCCCTTCCTGTACAAACATACAATGACCCCCGCAACAAAGGCACCCTTGCACCATGGTGCTAGGGATGCTGCCTTTGCGCTAATCAGCTCATTTAGCGCCAGGGCAGAGGAGAACACAGGAATGCACCGTATTCTTGTAAATACGTCGCATCTCTACATTTTGGAAATCTTTCAGCTCAGCGCTGCAAAATGACTTGCAGCACTATGCGGCACAATTTCCTAATACATAAGGCCCTTAGCATACACATGTTTATGGATATGTGGATATGTGAATGTTGCCATTTGATCATGTCCCCCAATACAGGGGCCACCTATCAGAGAACACACTGCCAGTTTGCTACTGGATACTGTATCTGCCCCTGGCACCACATTTGAAATGCAGCAGTCAAAGCTTCTCTGCCCTATTATCTACTAGGGACTTATAGGCAGTTGGGGTCAACCTTGCTCTATTATCTACTAGGGATTTACAGGCATCTGTTGGTTGCAATTGTGCTTGTGCCAATGTAGCATACACCTTTCATTTAGAGTAGTGGCCCTAGGCCTAGGTATGAGACCCAGGGTGCAGCCATGGTCAGTTCACACTATTTTAAGTAACTAATTTTTTGTAGCAAACTGGATGACATTCTCACATTGTGTTTAGGCAGGTAATTTGGCTACACACTGTGTTGCTATGTTTTCTCACATGGTACAGTCTTTCTTGTCATCAAGCTTTTCTGACACTGTGTGAGTCACTCACACATCTACCACAAATTGGACTAGAAATTGTGGACTCAGCAATGTTGCTGCTACTAATGTTAAATTTTGGGCTTACTCCCCATCTTCAACATACTCATTGTCCAGCTATTCCTGCTCCTTGTTGTCACTGGTCCATGGGATATTATGTCCTGCAAATGTGCCTAGGAATATGCAGCACAGTCGTGATGTTTCAGTTGCTATTGGTGGGGAGTAGGATACATGTTCCCACAACCTATCATGACTCCATGAGTAATACTGGTGTACTCTGGTAACCCCCTCCACAATGTATCCAGCCCTTTCTCAGACATGACTTTGACTCTGCTTGGCTTCCCTGTGGCTGTGTTTGTGAGGAGTAGTCAGCAACAGCTACAGACAATATCCTTTGGCATCTGCACAGTGAGTAGGGGTGGCTTGGGGGAATGCTGCTTACAGCTAATGGCCCCACATCTATGTACAAGTCATGCTGTGCCATGTACTCAGACTCAGAGTCAATCGCATGAGTCATGCAATGACATTGATTGGCATATAAGCAAGATGACCACTGATTTGTTGGACACTGTGCTACACAAAAAGATGTACAGTCCTCTGTGATACATGTGATAGTTGTCATATATGCAAGTGCAAAAGATGTGGATGTGGTGAGTTGTCAGCAGTGTCATGAATCTTCTATCCATTGATTTGACACACATCTCACAGTGACCAACTGTTGCATTTCCTGACTGATATTTACAGACCTTGGCACACAGTGTTGCCCTGATGCTTCATGTAGTGATTCCCATCTATCTGTTTTCCTTTTGGTACAACAGTTGAATGGCAGATATGTGTGTTTTCAGTCAAACATGTTTGTTTGGGAGGCAATGCAAACATTACATACAACACTTTTCTGAGCTCATTGCATTGTGCCTGGCACTTAGTGGATGACAACAGTGTTCACACTAGATTTATGGACTCTTGGGGCCTGCTCATGGCTTCCTTGATCTATTTTTTATTGTGAAATATGGCTGTGACATACACTCCAAGACATATGTTGTGTGGGATGATACATTTCCATGTTTGGCAGTCACACCTTACTCCACATTAATTATGTTAAAAAATGCTGGACAATGTGAGCACGTTGCTGTGCCCCAGCAACAGCATTGTGTATGTCTGGATGATTTGCATGCTCATCTTCCTCCTCTTCATAGGGAGCCTCCTGCTCCTCATCCCAGGGGACGTTTGTTTTCACACAGATGTCGTGCAGTATGGCACATGCCAGGATCATCTTACACACTAATGATGGAGAATAAAGAAGTCGCCCACCTGATAGAGCCAGACAATGGAAGTTGGATTTTAACAAGCCAAATGACCTCTCAACAATGGTCCTGGTCCGGATATGTGCCCGGTTATAGGCCCTCTCTGTATCTGTTTGTGGATGAACAATAGGGGTCATCACCCATGGCTGAATGCCATAACCTTGGTCAGGTGAAGAAAAAAATATGTCATTGCTTTAGTTTACTGCATTTTCAAACATCCTGATCATGTGTGTCATGTGTATTGGTGTTGTCATGCACTTCAGCCAACTATGACCAGATGACATGTTAGTCATGCCATTGTGGTGAAGTTTCCAGGAGCCTGCTCATTCACTGTATATGAGGTCAAATTCAGTACATAGGCAAATAGATCATATCAATAAACTTACTGACTCATATTTGTGCAGCAGGGTTGGATGGTATCTGATTCACATTGCTTTAGTCTATTCAATGTTTTGTGTTGCCACTACATGTGTGGTGCAAACAGATTGTTCCTGGGAATCTTTTCTGTCAGTCCAACCTAGGTTGTTGCTAACATGTCAGACATGGTTGACATAGACACATGTATGGGTCCCTGCTCCTATTCAGATGTTGGAATTGCCCTACATTAAATTTGCCCATGTCTTTTTTGGCACACGTTGTCCATGACAGTAGACATGATCGCATCCAAAATGTATGCCCTCACACATCCCAAATGTGACCTGATGTGACAACTGGCATTTCCCAAACCATGTTTGCATGTCAAAGTGTGTTGACATTGTGTACGTGTGAGGAAATTCTGTCCAAATTGTGCCTACTACACTTGTATTCTGCAGATTTGTGGGTCTTAATCTACAGTCTAGCTACACAACTTCCTGCACTGCACTACGTCTCTCAGAAGGGGAACTGGTACACATTACTTGGAGACTCATGTCAATTTGTGGTCCATACAAGTGGAATTACATACAAGTTGCCTAGGGAGTACACATTGACACTTGCAGCAGGGGTTGTAGGTGTACCTCTTAGCTTTCAAGATGTATATCGTGTATGTGTGAGCAACTTCCAGCCAAGGCTTTTGCCTCAGTAGCGTGGCGAGTGAGGTCTGTATGTGCCATTAGAATTCACACATGTGAGATGTGAGTTATTTGACATAGCATTGGACATTTATACAGTTACATGTGACCTCGCCATGGCGAAGGTTTGTCATCTGGCACCTAGGGCCTCATTGAAGTGGGCCATGGCACAGGGCAGCACAACACATGCCTTGCTGTGTTGCCATGCGCCACCGTGGAGTGCCAAGAAAGTGGCTTGTCAACAAGATATGGCACATATTAGCACACATAGTAAGAGGAAGGTACAGGGAGTGATAGGGATATTGCTCCCCATTGCATCACTCTTACGCCACCCCTGAGACGGCATCCAATTGTGATACATTCCTTGCTTTGCAAATCTGTGAATATGTAAGGTACCTTTTTCATCCATTGGTGTTGCATTTGGTATACCCCAAGCGACACCCACTGAACGGCCCATTAACACAGTGTTCTGCATGTAAAAGGCCCATATTTACAAGCCCATGATAAACCACGTAAGGTGGGTTTGCATGACCTTGTAAATATGGCCTGGCACACTGTGCCAACGGAGCATCCAACAAATGTTGCTCTGGTGGCACAGAGTGGCACAAGGGCAGGGTAACTGAGGCCCCTAATCCCTGATGTTTTATTCATGACACAGCTGATGTCCCATGTGTGGGTAGATGGTACACCTCCCTTGCATACAGAGATGTTGAGCAGATTCCCTGTCTGCCATGCATGGTTGTGTGTCTTTCTATCATGCAACATATGCAAACGTGGTTTGAGATGTCTTCACCTCTATGCCGTTCCTACCTGTGTAGACAGAGAGTGAACTGTGTACTGTGTCCCCCATATGTCTTTGTTCTTCTGTCTGTTAGGTACTTGCTGTTTGCTAACCTACAAGAAGGCCATTCCTGTATTGTCCATCCTGAAACCTCAGGTTGATGATTGAGGTTCTGTAGATGAACGAGTCATGGAAAGTGCCTGAGAATTTGGCCAGCACATTGATGATTAAGCTGCGATGATCCATGATGAACTGGACATTCATTGAGTGTGTGTGATTCTGGTTGAGGTACACATGTTCTGTTGCAGCAGGTGGTACAAGTTGCACATGCGTGCAGTTCATGGCTCCGAAGACATGTGGAAACTCAGTGATTCCGTAGAAGCCCTGTTTAATTGCCTGTTACAATTGCTGAGTGTTTGGGAAGAGAATGTGTTGGGGTGAGAGGCGGATGATTGCATCCAGGACAGAGGGCAGGAATTGAGAGATGTAGGGCTGCGATACTCCACCCACTCATGCTGCTGTGGTCTGGAAGGATTCACATGCAAGGAGATGAAGCACAGCCAGGAACTTGGTCAGCGGTGAGATGCTGGTGGGCCGCTCAATCATTGGCTGCAGATGTGGTGCAATGAGGTGGAGCAATTGGAATATGGACTCCCTTTGCAGGTGGTAGAAGGTGATGACGTCCTCCTCCCTGAGGGCAACCAGGGATGCCCACTGGCGGTAGGCACGCTCCCTTCTCCTATGCTGTCTCTGTGGGGTGTGTGGTGGTAAATGTGGTGGTGCTGGATGTTGTAGTGGTGTTGATGGGGGTTGCACTAGTCTCCTTGGTGCCCGAAGATGTAAGAGGAGTTGGTCCATGTGGTCCTCCAAGTTGCCAGGGGATTTTGTGAGTGTTCTACCTGTGCCTGGGAGACATGTTAACGCCTGGTCTGAGCAGGCATTAGAATTTTGATGCTAGTCAGATTTAGGGTGACTTTTCCTAGGTGTGCGTCATTTTTTGACATGCTTGTAAAGACGGAGCAAGAGGGCTAACGTAGCTTTTTAGGAAGGAACGTCTACCTTGCATATCATTGTCGGTATCTGACTCAGCCAGATCTGATGCTAATGAAAAATTACACTAGCCCAGGAAAAGTGACGATAAAGGCCTCTAGTGCCACTTTGTAAATATAGCCTTGATTTTGCCCCTCCGTAACATATAAAAAGAAGCGACTGCAGCACTAAATCCTAGTAAATGAGCCCCCAGTGGTCATATTTGTAACAGAATTGGCCACTAGAAACGAGAATGTAGAGGGAACCTAAAGCAAATGCTAAATTATGTTCCAATACCAAATATGAATGTGTTGCTAATGCAGAATACACAGGTTCAAAGATATTAAAGTACCATTATGCCCCACCTATGATGATGTAACAAAACATGGCCAACCAAAGATGTAATTCAAATCCACACCCACAGATTCAAGAGAACTCTTTAATGACTGCTGAAAATATCCAACAGTTCCTGGTATTTGACAGCCTCAGTAGACTCAACCTTGATCAATCACAAAGACAGGGCCTGAGGGAGGAGCAGAATTGCATACTATACTGGTGCTGTTCTACAGGTGGACCAGAGTGGGCCAATAAGTAGATAAAAAGGAAAATGGCCACTGATATAACGTTTGATTGATACTGGAGCTTCCCGCTATACTGTGAGAACACTAGAGTTTCCAACCTACCTCTCTTAGGAAAGCAAGTCCAATTTGTAGGCATTTCAAATTAACAAAATACAAAGCCATTTTCACCTAAGGTCCCTGTGAAAATAAGGCCCCTCGAAGAGGACCATCAATTTGCATTAAATGACTCAAGTACTGTTAATCTGTTGGAAGTTATATTGCATGATCTATTGAATACCAGATGGCATGGAACTCCAGACACACAATGAAAATGTAGATTTCAAATTAAAATCATGAGATATAGAGGGGCATATTTACCATAAAGTAGTGCATTGGTCCCCATGCGCCACTTTTCTTGCGTCCCCCTACTCCCCCCTAATGACACTATGGGTTCACAGTATTTACAATACGGCACACCATGGCGGTAGTCACCACAACAGCATCAACATTTTTACAGCTGTTGTGGCACTTTGCTGCACTAGCGTCAAACATTTTTGGAGCTAGTGCAGCAAAGCACAGGGAGTCCCATAGGCCAATATAAGAGTGTCACTTTAATGCCTGACTTGGGCAGGCATTAAAAATGATGTAAACATGGTGTTGTGAAATCTTGTAAATTTCACTGCGCCATTTTTTCAGGCCTCCCTGTGGGGGAACCCCCCACTCGCTGGAAGCATTATGCCTCTGCCAGGCATAATGTGGCGCAAGGGGTTACAAAGTGGTGCAATGCACCACTTTATATATATATATATATATATATATATATATATATATATATATATATGGCATAGGTAAATGGCTTCCCTAATGATGTTTTAGCATAAAAAATAAATTATCCTAGAGAGGTGCAAGGTGGCGGTAGGGGCTTGTAAAAATGCCCCCAAGTGCATTTGTTTCCAGTCCTAATAAGAGAAGACGTGCCTCTCAACATAAAATGTGCAATGAAAGAAGAAGTCTGGAATTTTACAGGAAAAGATATTGCTCTGAATAAAAATGTTGAACCAGTGAAAATCACAGTGAAGCCTAATGGAGATTATTCACAAAAGCCCCAATACAACCTCCCACCTGAGGCTGTGGCTCCAATTATGCATGTCACTGAATCCATGCTAGAGCAGGATATTTTAAAAGAAGTGTTAGGGAATACCTGCAACTCACCTGTGATGGATTACAAGAAACCAAACAAGAAACAGAGGATAGTTCTAGACCTGATAAAGGTGAAGCAAATAGGAATCCCACATTGTCCCATGGTACTGTAGTACCCTGCTGTGATACTTTTTCAGATTACATATGATGCTGAGTGGTTCTCAGTCATTCATCTGTGACAAGTGTTCTTTTTAATTCCCCTATATGGGGATAGTCAGATCCTTTTTGCATTTACTTTCAGTGAAAACTGTGTCATTGTGCCAAGTCCTGCAGGGGTATGCACAGAGATCCTCAATCTTCAATCAGATATGAAAAAGAATCTGGAGGCCTGACAGAAGTGATGCAATTCTTGTCCAATACATTAATGACCAACTGGTGGTGTCAATAATGCAGGCGGCTCGCAAGCAGGACACAATTGCCTTAGCGAAGAAGTCTCCCCTACACAATTATTGTTCTGTTAAAGGAAGGTTCTCTATCCTAGACACCACTTTGAGAAAGCTAGGAAAGTGTCTCAAGAACATACCTATATAAAGCTGACAATAAAACCCCACCAATGACACATAGACAAGTCAGGATGTTTCTGAGAATGGTAGGCTACTGTTATGAGTGGATTCTCAACTTTTTCCTAGAGGCTAAGCCTCTACAGAGATCAATACTTCTATGGGGTCTCCGGGCGCAGTTGGTGGTGTTCTGCTCACTCAAATAGCCAGGTCTTGAGGTCCTTCCTGAACTGCTTCAGTGATGCAGTCTGTCTGAGTTTGAGTGGTAGCAGGTTCTATGTCAGGATGTGAGGTAGGAGAAGGATCTTCCCCCTGCTGTGCTTTTTCAGATTCTGGGAATGGCTGCAAGGGCAAGCTGGGAAGAACGGAGTTGTCTGTTGGGTGCGTAGAAGGTGAGGCGGTGGTTGAGGTAGGCTGGTCCTATGTTGTATAATGCCTTGTAGGTGTGTGTCAGAAGCTTGTCAGTGACAAGTTTGTTGACTGGTACCCAGTGTAGGACTTTTAGGTGGAAGGTGATGCAGCTGTGTCGGGGGGACATCCAGGATGATCCTGGCTGCTGCATTCTGGATTATTTGTAGTATTGATTGCAGTTGCTTTGTGATGCTGGCATAGAGTGCATTGCAGTAGTCCAGACCGTTGATTTGACAGGCCATGGACAGAGAGGAGTCCAGGATGATACCCAGACTGCGATTGGGGGCAAATCCATTACCCTGGGACAATGAGTGCATGAGTGCTTTACTAGAGTTCAGAGAGAAACTCCAGCACAAGGAATGCCTGATTAAGATAAAAACTTTGGCCCTCATTACAACATTGGCGGTAAATGGTGCTTACCGCCGTGCAGAAGACCGCCAACAAACCGCCGCGGCCGCGGAATTCCGCCACAGCTATTAAGACCCACAGCACGGAATCCGCCAAAATTCAGACACCCACACAAGTCTGCCACACCAAAGGTCAGTGATAAACTGGTGAAAACAAAACCTCCACCGTCACGTAAACAGAAATACGCCCACACTATCACGACACACGAATCCACGCGGTGCTCTTTCAACAGCGGTATTCCATTGGCGGTACACACCGCTTACCTCAAAATACACACACATCTACAAAACACAACCGCATTGGACAATTCAAAATACACACACCTGATACACATACAAACACCACTCCCACATACCCAATACAATATAAAACACACACCCACATCACCCACAAACCCCTACGACCACAAGTACCGAGAGAAGGCCAGAGAGAGACACTACAAACAATTACCAAGCATCCACAGGCACACAATACCATCACCCACATTACTTCCACACACCTCACACAACACACCACTAAATAGCACCCCACTGATCACTAAACACACCACCCCACACATCACCCACACCACCCCATGGCACGGCAAAGACACCCCAGGTTCTCTGAGGAGGAGCTCAGGGTCATGGTGGAGGAAATCATACGGGTCGAGCCACAGCTTTTCGGATCACAGGTGCAGCACACCTCCATAGCTAGGAAGATGGAGCTATGGCGAAGTATAGTGGACAGGGTCAACGCAGTGGGACAGCACCCAAGAAATAGGGATGACATCAGGAAGAGGTGGAACGACCTACGGGGGAAGGTGCATTCCATGGTCTCAAGATACCACCTTGCGGTTCAGTGGACTGGCAGCGGACCCCCACAACTAACAACATGGGAGGAGTAGGTCTTGGCGATTCTGCATCCTGAGGGCCTCGCAGGAGTAGATGGAGGAATGGACTCTGGTAAGTCAAAGCTTTACTATTACATCCCCCACCCTACCTGCATGCCATCACATACCCCCACCCTCACCCCCACCACTCCTACTCCTCACTAATGTCCCAACATCACAACCCACCCATCCCAACACCAAGCCCTGTATGCAACAACAAAGCATGCACATACCGATACACCCCCCTAAACCACCATCACACAAGGTCCCACACATTAATGCAAGCACTGGGGTACACGGACACCCACCTATTGCACACCATGGCACACACAGATGTAATAAACATCCTTTTATACCCCTGCAGAACCCCTACCCAACGTCACCGGACAGGAGGGTCCACACATGTCCACACCACCAACAGAAGAGGCCCACAGTGATGACAGCAGCTCTGTCCAACTGGATATAGATGAGCAGCCCGGCCCATCGGGACCTCTGGACAGTCGGTTCACCTCACACAGTCACACGCCACTACAGACCTTCCCCCCTCACAGCACCCACCCAGCGGGCCCATACCTCTGTCCCCAGGACACGTCAAGTAGCAGTGTCCACCACTACAGGGAACCCACGCTAACCCACCACCCCAACAACAATAAGGACCTGGGGGCAGTGGTACTGGGCACACGGTCCAGGGGACGGAGGCCCAGGAACACAGGGGAACTGGGAGGGCTGCAGTGCGACAGGGGGAGGACAGGCCAAGGGAACCCACTCTCCACGAGGCCCTCTCCTCCATCATGGGAGCCTACCACCACTCCCAGGAGACGATGGCAACGGTACTGGCCAAGTTTCAGGAGACCCAGCGCCTGCAGGAGGAACAGTATTTGGTCTTCAGGGAGGAACTCAGAGCCATAAATTCCACCCTGGGCACCATCGTAGAGGTGCTGAAGGAAGTACTCAGCACCAGAAGGGACACTGTGGCACAACAAGGGGCCCCTGACACTAGCATGGACGATGAACTGACCACCACCTCCACCGGCGCTAGTGGACAGGAGGCACCGCCACAGGACCACCACACCAGCAACCCACCCCCTGCAGAGGGAGAACCACCCTGCAAACGGTCCCTGAGATCCAGGACAAAGACAGAGAATGATGCCAAGACCCCCACCAAGAAATTAGACCAACCTGATTGTCATCCTTCTGTCCCACCTTGTCACCCTGTCCATCCTCAAACTGCCCCAGCTCCACTTCCTTTGCCCATTTGCACCTGTGAGACTAATAGACTGGACTCTGCCATGGACATTCCTCCACCATCACCCCTCACCATTTTACAGCCCCCTCCAATATTGAGCACTTAAATAAACACCCTTGAAGCAACAATCTGGAGTCAGTCTGTGATTTCAAAATAGTGTATTAGCAATTACAGTGGCAAAATGCTCTTTCAATTGTAATGCCAACATACTTATATCACAAAGCTCTAGTCCATGAGGAAACAAAGCAGATGTCACACTGTGGGACACACATCTGTGAAATTGTAAGGGAAAGTGACAACTCAGTGACCATACACTGTGTGAAAACGACAGACAGTAGAGAGGTAGTAGTGTTAAAGTACATGTAGTAGGCAGGTTTGTATTCTTACCTATGTCTCACTGGAAATATTGCAGGATCACTGAGTTCCTGTTGTCCATGTCCTCTTCTTCTGCTTCCTCGTCTTCACTGTCCACAGGCTCCACAGCTGCAACAACACTGCCATCTGGACCATCCTCCTGCAGAAAAGGCACCTGACGTTGCAAAGCTAAGTTGTGAAGCATACAGCAGGCCACGATGATCTGGCACACCTTCTTTGGTGAGTAGAATAGGGATCCACCGGTCATATGGAGGCACCTGAACCTGGCCTTCAGGAGGCCGAAGGTCCGCTCTATTATCCGCCGAGTTCGCCCATGGGCCCCATTGCAGTGTTCCTCTGCCCTTGTCCTGGGATTCCTCACTGGGGTCAGTAGCCATGACAGGTTGGGGTAACCAGAGTCACCTGCAAATGGCGAGGGACAACTGTTAGACACACTCTAACCTGTGGGGATATCCCCAGACCCAGACAACCATTCCCACTGACTTGCTTCCAGGTGCTCACCTAATAGCCACACACAGTGCCTCTGGAGTTGACCCATCACATAAGGGATGCTGCTATTCCGCAGGATGTAGGCATCATGCACTGAGCCAGGGAACTTGGCATTCACATGGGAGATGTACTGGTCTGCCAAGCACACCATCTGCACATTCATGGAATGATAAATATTCCGGTTTCTGTACACCTGTTCACTCCTGCGGGGGGTCCAAAGCCACATGGGTCCCATCAATGGCACCTATGATTTTGGGGATATGTCCCAGGGCATAGAAGTCTCCTTTCACTGTAGGCAAATCCTTCACCTGAGGGAAAACGATGTAGCTCCGCATGTGTTTCAGCAGGGCAGAGAACACTCTGGACAACACATTGGAAAACATAGGCTGGGACATCCCTGATGCTATGGCCACTGTTGTTTGAAATGACCCACTTGCGAGGTAATGGAGTACTGACAGCACCTGCACTTGAGAGGGGATTCCTGTGGGATGGTGGATAGCTGACATCAGGTCTGGCTCCAGCTGGGCACACAGTTCCTAGATTGTGGCAAGGTCAAGCCTGTAGGTGATGATCACGTCTTTCCTCCATTGTCGACAGGTCCACCAGCGGTCTGTACACCGGAGGATGCCGCCATCTCCTCACATGTCCCAGCGGACGGTGCCTATGAAGGACAACAGCGAGCACAGAGTCAACCCACTCAGAGGTACGTACCCACATCTTACACAGAACACAAATCATAATCCGAAAATTGGCCTGCATATGTGTTGAGGCTAGGCCTAGGTATGTGTGATGCAGTTAAAAATTAAGCCATGTGAGCCCCTGAAATGGCGGCTGCCTGACCTGTAAAGTGGGACAATGGGATGTGAGGTAACTGCGCTGGCGTTGTACACCGTTGCGGTAGGCGGTCGGAGACCGCTGCGCAATGCTGCATTGGTTAACATTGGACCCTATGGGTCCCAGGAGCCAAGGAAGATGTACGCCGGTGGTGACAGTACGCACCGCCGCGGACGTGACCGCCATTTTCTATCTGTTCAATCACTCGATACGTGATCTTCGACAGGAGAGGACCTACACTGCAAGTGCTGCTGTGACCTCGGTCTGAAAGAGACAATGGCTCGTGCGTCTTGGGAAAGGGCCCCTGCCTTCACATCAGAGGAGTTGGAGAAACTCGTAGATGGGGTCTTCCCCCAGTACACGCTACTCTACGGTCCTCCAGACAAACAGGTAAATACATTGGGAGCATGCTGTATGGGCTATGCCTGTGTAGAGTGGGGTGGATGAAAGATGGGGGGGGGGAATTGAGGCGTGCATGAAACGACGGTGAGTGCATGTGCATCATGGCAAGGGTAGGGATGGGGGCCAATGACTGTGAGGGTGCATTTGGTAATAACTTTTCTTTTCCCCCTGTACAATTCATGTAGGTCAGCGCCCACCAAAAAAAAGATATTTGGTGTGCCATCGCCAAGGACGTCCGGACCCTGGGGGTTTACCACAGACAGAGCACCCACTGCCGTAAGTGATGGGAGGACATTCGCCGCTGGAGCAAGAAGACGGCGGAGGCCCAGCTGGGAATGGCCTCCCAACGTGGGAGGGGTTCCCGTCGCACCATGACCCCCCTGATGTTCAGGATCCTGGTGGTGGCGTACCCGGAGTTGGATAGGTGCTTGGGGGCATCACAGCAGCCACAAGGGGGTGAGTACACTCTCATTCTGCTGATTTTGCGCAGAGTGGAGGTGTCTGGGTGGGGGATGTGGGCTGTGGGTTCCCCTAGGCCAGGGCGAGTTTAGTAGGCAAGGTCCCCTTTTTCTGGCAGACCCTGTGGCACTCCACCTGTGTACAGTGCCAAGTACACCTAGTCAGGCTCCTGTGTCATCCATGTGTGCAGATATCGTCCATAGCCTTGTAGGCCATGTCCCAGGGATTGAACAGTGGAGCCCAAGTGCGCGGTGTAGTGCAGGGGGCTTCTCTGTCTGTCGTGTCCGCCAACGGTAGCGGTAATGCATGCACTCAACAGGTCTTTCTTCTGTCGTCCCCCCCTTATTGTGGTCTCCCTGTTCTTGTGTGCATTAGCATCAACAGGAAGAGGAGCAATGGCACCGGAGCAGGAGGGAGCTGCATCCCACATGGCCCTGGAGGGCGAGACAACGGACTCAGAGTTCACCAGTGGGACGGAGGGCGAGGGGAGCTCCACGGCGGGGACAGGAGCTGACACCAGTGACACGGACTTACCCTCTGATGGGAGCTCCCTTGTGGTGGTGGCAACATCTGTGCCCCCTGCATCTACAGGTACAGCCGCCACCCCCCCTACCAGCACTGCCCTCCCAGCAGCCCCTCAGCCTTTGCCCCGTGCCCGCTCACCCAGGAGGGTGGGTATCACCTTCGCCCCAGGCACCTCAGCCCCTGCCCCAGTCACCCCTGCTGCCCTCAGTGAGGAGGCCATTGACCTCCTCAGGTCCCTCACTGTTGGGCAGTCTACCATTTTGAATGCCATCCAGGGTGTTGAAAGGCAGTTGCAACAAACAAATGCATTCCTGGAGGGCATTCATTCTGGTCAGGCGGCCCTTCAGCAAGCTTTTCAGACTCTGGCCTCAGCACTGATGGCAGCCATTGTCCCTGTGTCTAGCCTCCCCCCTCCAACTTCCTCCACCCAGACCCAATCCCCTCTATCTCAGCCTATCCCAAGCACACCTTCATACCAGCATGCACACACGTCAACACACAAGGGAAGCTCAGGCAAACATAAGCACCACATATCCCACAGGCACTCACGCAAGCATCACACACATGCAGACACACCAACATCTACTGCCTCCACTGTGTCCCCCTCCTCCTCGTCTCCCTCCTCCCTCCCAGTCTTGTCTAAAGCCACTACTGCCATCACCAGCACACCCACCATCACACCCCGCTCACGTGCGGTCACCACCCCCACTGCCATTCACACGTCCCCTGTGTCCTCTCCCAGTGTGTCTGTGACGCCACCTCCCAAGATACACAAACGCAGGCACACACCGACCCAACAGCCAGCCACCTCACAACAGCCTCCAGCGCATGCACCTTCACCCAAAGTCACCAAATGAACACCTCCTACAACCAAAACCTCTTCCTCCACTCCCAAACCCTCTCCAGCTACCCGTCCCAGTGTTTCCCAAAAACTTTTCCTGTCCAACCTTGACCTCTTTCCCCACACCTATCCCCCTCCCTCCCCCGTCCGTCTCCTAGGGCCCGACTCTCCAGGTCCCAATGTAGAACCTCAGCCACAACATCTCCGGGACCAGTGGTGCCTGTAGTCACCGGAATCTGGAGTGCACCGGCCACCAGGGCAGCCAGTGTGGCACGGAGCCACAGCACGGACAGTCCCCCACCTGTGAAGCATCAAAAGTTGGACAGTGCCCGGCAGGAGTGGGGGAAGACTCTAGCCACCAAAGCCACTCCCAGGAGTACAGGTGGGAGTGTGGAGTCAGCTGCGACACCGTCCAAGGTGGGGCAGGGCCACAAGAAAGTCAACAGGTCTGGGAAGAGCAGCACGGCGGTGAAGACCGCCATCATCCCCGCTGCCCAGGAGGCCACCGCCATCATCCCGCTGCCCAGGAAGCCACTGCCATCATTTCCGCTGCCCAGGAGGCCACCACCATCATCCCCGCTGCCCAGGAGGCCCCCGCCATCATCCCCGCTGCCCAGGAGGCCACCGCCAGCACCTGCCCAAGAGGCCACCGCCATCATCCCCGCTGCCCAGGAGGCCACCGCCATCATCCCCACTGCCCAGACCGCCATCATCCCCGCTGGCCAGGAGGCCACCGCCAGCACCTGCCCTGCTGCCCAAGAGGCCACCAGCCCCGCTGCTCAGGAGGCCCCCGCCATCATCCCCGCTTTCCAGGAGGCCACTGCCATCATCACCGCTGCCCAGGAGGCCACCGCCAGCACCTGCCCTGCTGCCCAAGAGGCCACCGCCACCAGCCCTGCTGCCCAGGACAGGACCACCAGTACCATCCCCGCTGGCCCAGACAGGACCGCCAGCACCAGCCCCGCTGGCCCAGACAGGACCGCCAGCACCAGCCTCGCTGGGCCCAGAATGGACCGCCAGCACCAGCCCCGCTGGGCCAGACAGGCCTGCCTGCACCAGCCCCGCTGGCCCAGAGAGGACCGCCAGCACCAGCCCCGCTGGACCAGAGAGGACCGCCAGCACCAGCTCCGCTGGCCCAGACAGGACCGCCAGCACCAGCCCGCTGGCCCAGACAGGATAGCTAGCACCAGCCCCACTGGGCCAGACAGGACCACCAGCACTAGCCCCGCTGGCCCAGAGAGGACCGCCAGCACCAGCCCCGCTGGCCCAGACAGGACCGCCAGCACCAGCCCCGCTGGGCCATGAAGGACCGCCGGCCCCGCTGGGCCATGAAGGACCACCAGCCCCGCTGGGCCATGAAGGACCACCAGCACCAGCCCCTCTGGGCCATGAAGGACCGCCAGCAGCTGAGTCAGTGCAAAGGACCCCGCCGCAACAAGCACCGCTGAATAGGGCACCGCCGCCACAAGCACCGCTGAACAGGGCACCGCCACCACAAGCACTGCTGAACAGGGCACCGCCGCCAGAAGCACCGCTGAACAGGGCACCGTCGCCACAAGCACCGCTGAACAGGGCACCGCCTAAAACAAGAACTGCTGAACAGGGCACCGCCGCCATAAGCACCGCTGAACAGGGCACCGTCGCCACAAGCACCGCTGAACAGGGCACCGCCTAAAACAAGCACCGCTGAACAGGGCACCGCCGCCACAAGCACCGCTGAACAGGGCACCGCCGCAACAAGCACCGCTGAACAGGGCACCGCCGCAACAAGCACCACTGAACAGGGCACCACCGCCACTTTCACCGCTGGCCCATAAGCGCCAAGGGCACTGACGCTACTGAGTCCGTCACAAGCAGGATGAAGCACCAAGCTCCCTCCAGAACCAGTGGAGAGATACATCCACTACCTCAGTCCTTGGCAGGATGAAACACTCTGGGCACAAGGCCCCCTCCAGAACCAGTGGAGAGATACATCCACTACCTCAGTCCTTGGCAGGATGAAGCACTCTGGGCACAAGGCCCACTCCAGAACCAGTGGAAAGATACATCCACTACCTCAGTCCTTGGCAGGATGAAGCACTCTGGGCACCAAGCCTCTTCCAGAACCAGTGGAGAGATACATGCACTACCTTAGTCCTTGGCAGGATGAAGCACTCTGAGATACATCCACTACCTCAGTCCTTGGCAGGATGAAGCACTCTGGGCACCAAGCCCCCTCCAGAACCAGTGGAGAGATACATCCACTACCTCAGTCCTTGGCAGGACGAAGCACTCTGGGCACCGAGCTCCCTCCAGAGCCAGTGGAGAGATATATCCACTACCTCAGTCCTTGGCAGGATGAAGCACTCTGGGCACAAGGCCCACTCCAGAACCAGTGGAGAGATACATCCACTACCCCAGTCCTTGGCAGGACGAAGCACTCTGGGCACCAAGCTCCCTCCAGAGCCAGTAGAGAGATATATCCACTACCTCAGTCCTTGGCAGGATGAAGCACTCTGGGCACAAGTCCCCCTCCAGATCCAGTGGAGAGATACATCCACTACCTCAGTCCTTGGCAGGACGAAGCACTCTGGGCACCAAGCTCCCTCCAGAGCCAGTGGAGAGATATATCCACTACCTCAGTCTTTGGCAGGATGAAGCACTCTGGGCACAAGGCCCCCTCCAGAACCAGTGGAGAGATACATCCACTACCCCAGTCCTTGGCAGGATGAAGCACTCTGAGCACCAAGCCCCTTCCAGAACCAGTGGAGAAAGGCATCCACTACCTCAGTCCTTGGCACGATGAAGCACTCTGGGCACAAGGCCCCCTCCAGAGCCAGTGGAGACTATCATCCACTTGAGAGACTGTGGCTTTGCCCTCCCCAGGATGAAGCAGTGGGCAAACCACCCACTGTAGAGACTTGAGAGACTGTGGCTTTGCACTCCCCAGGATTGAACAGTGGGAAAACCACCCACTGTAGAGACTTGAGAGACTGTGGCTTTGCACTCCCCAAGATTGAACAGTGGGCAAACCACCCAATGTAGAGACTTGAGAGACTGTGGCTTTGCACTCCCAGGATTGCACAGTGGGCAAACCACCCACTGTAGAGACTTGAGAGACTGTGGCTTTGCACTCCCCAGGATTGAACAGTGGGCATGTGGCCCCCTCGTGGATTTGGCGTCGTGCACTCAACCGGCTGAGGTGCCCCCCCTTTCCCTCCCCCTGAGGAGCCTGCTTTATTGCTATCTGATGCCCCTGCGGTGTTCTCTCCTTCATGGTCGGGGTTCTTGTGTGGGCCTCGCCCATACCATGTGGGCCCAGTGTTCCACGGACTTCAATGGAGCATTACCTGGACTACTATTCTTGGTCTATATTTTGTTAATAGTGTATATATGTATATTTTTGCGTACTGCATTTTAATATATTACAATGGTTACACTCATTTTCTATGGTCTTTGCATTCTTCCGGGGGGGTTGGGGGGTGTAACTATAATGTATCATGATGTATTAGTGTGTGTGTTGTCGTGGGTGAGGGTGTTGCGTGTGTGTGTCCCTATTTTTTCCCTCCCCTGTGTCGTAGGTGCAGTACTCACCGTGGTCTTCGCCGCCGGCGTTCGTGCTCCTGGTAGAGGATCAAGAAGATAAGGGCTGGCAGGATCTGCAGCTCTGGTTCCATGGTGTCCTGGTTCCTTGTGGGGGGTGTAGAGGTGAGCGTTTTCCCTTCGAGGTCCTGTTTCCGCCGTGTTTTTGTCCACGGTGAATCTGCCCCGGAAAAGGTGGCGGATTGGTAGGTTGTGATACTGTGGGCGGTACTTTGTCCTCCGCCTATCTGTTGGTGGTGACCGCTGTGCTGTTTGTTTGTACCGCCATGGCGGTCAGAGTGTTAAATTGGCTGTCTTTGTTGGCGGTTTCCGCCACGGTCGTAATTCAATTTTTTTTACCGCTGGCCTGTTGGCGGTCTTACCACCGCTTTAACACCATCCGCCAGGGTTGTAATGACCACCTTTGTATTGTACTGTCACAAGTGAAGGGTGAGCATTGCCTGTTTTAGAGCAGATCCACCAGCATGATACATAGCCACTAGCATAATTATTTGCCATTTTCTATCCAGTGTCTATGGTACTTCCTGAATGCCCAAAGGCGGTAGCTGCAGTGGGTGTCAGTATCCAGCAATGCGAGGGCCTTGTTATGGATTACTTGCTTATTGTAATAGTTCGACATTCAGTTAAAATTTTGCTGACCCACACTCGCACAGAGCACATGAAAAATAGGAGACTATTTTTATGAACAACTGATTTTGGCAGCATAAAATGTATCTATGAAGAGGTGTAATGTGTTAAATCCTGCTACTCTCTTAACGCACCACTTTGCATGGAAGGGGCGTGCAATGGGTGTTGCATTTTGACACTGCTCCAGATGTACGCATTTTCAGAAACCTGAGGCAGCGACAAAATCTAACGCCAACACAGGGGTGGCGTTAGCAAGGTGCAAGGAGGAGGAATACTTTTATTCCTCCTTATTTTTTGCTTTTTCTATGTGTGCTGCATTCTGCACAGAATCGCCTGCGGTGTGGGAGACTAAGTCTAACCCACTGCGGGTGACACCTGTCGCTCCAACCCGGGTTTTGCTCCTGCTAACTAGCAGTGCCTCACCTCTATCCGAGGGCAGGGATGACTGGGCAGCCGAGCGCATGACATAATTGGTTTCTCAGGGAAGCCGTGGTCACTCAGGTCTCATCCGTTTCTCTCAGTTACATTAGTCTCATATATACAATGACAAACGGAGGCAGTATATGTTTCAGTAATGACTTTAATGAAGCAGCTGCATCCTAGATAGCAAAGCGTGAGCTGCAATAACCAGGACGACACAGCATGACAGTATTAACATTGTGACAAGGAAAGTGAAGCAAAGGAATAACACTACCATATTGTCACTAGAGTCAGACTAATTCCCACCTGGGCTGTGATAGAGCACAGCGTGTTAAGCTCTAATTCTACCCTTCAGGTTCCCCTGGGAAGACATCATCCCCAATACCTGAGCAAAGGCCTGAAGTCTGCAAAACAGCTGTAGCGAAGCATTCAGCAATCAGCATACAGTTGTGGTTCTCTGGCTGGAATCTCCCTCTAACGTCTAAGGGACAAGGAAGTGTTTTTATAATAAAACAGCTGATGTTCTAAGAAAATGTCCCTGCGTGAGGATACATGTTTTCTACGAATATGGGAAACTAAACATATACTACGTTCATCGGCAACCTATCTTGCTGTAGACTTGGAAGAAGCTCAGAGTGAGCAAGAATGTCTTGTTTGAGAACAGAGTGCTGGCCTAGGCAAAAGAGTTAGATCAACAGAAAATAAAACAAGACCGTAAAAGTGACTATTGTAACAATAATAAAATAAAGCCAAATAAAATATATCTAGGTTAGAGTGCACAGTGGCATGGCCTAGTGTGTTAAAATAACATGCATGGCGCTATAGCTAAAATGGCTACACACCAGAGCAAAATTTCAGACATGATTGTTTATGTGGGGGAAGTTGTCCCTTTCTGCACATAAACAAATGATGCTTTGACATTCTGCAGCGCTCACAGAAGTGCCAAATCTGCATTTTGAAAGATTATGTGCAGGAAGGGACACCTTCCCGCACATAAACAATCAAATCCTTCAACACAGACATCCTTGCACGATGGTGCAAGGATGCCTGTGTTGGCACTGGCAGATAAATTTAGCATCAGTGCAGGGGGAAATGCAGGGCTGCGCGATATTCTAATAAATATGGCACATCCCTGCATTTCTAAAGTGATGCAGCATGGCACTGCCAATGTTGGTGCAGCACCATGCTGTGATACTTTTTAGTAAATCTGTCCAATAGTCTTCTCAGTAAGGGAGACCTTCATCTTTACATGCCGCCTGGAAGCAAAGTAGAAAGGCATTCTGTTACATTGCAATAGGGTTTCTTCTAAAGGCCCCTAGCCTCCTTGGCATTCAGAATAGTGTTTTATGCCATTGCCCATGCAATTAGTGAGTTTTACCATGCTGTCATAACAGGAGTCCTCCAGGCACATGATAATGCATGTTTTGCCAGGAGCAACACCAGGTCTAGAACCCGAGCTACATTTTTAGTTAGCTTGGTATGCTGATACATTTAAAAGGCACATACCTCCCAATTAAGTGTGATAGTTATTTCCACCGAATGCTCCAGCTAGTCAACTAGTTCAGACCACAAATGTTAGAGCTTGGGAAACAACCATCCCATGTGGCATAGATCGGTGCCTGGATGGGAGCATCAGGGAAGCAACACTGACGTGAGGAAATAAATCATTAATCTTAGATGGAGACCAGGTGGCTCTGTGGAGGACGAAATATTGCATGAGTTCAAACCTCGCCTTTTGAGAAATTGCAGCTGGGTAGGCTAACATTCTCCTCCACTCCTTAATAGAGAAGGCTTGACCAAATTCTGTCTACCACTAGTTATGAAAGTGAGTGAGAGTAGTCTGTGCATGTTCTCCAAGAGCCTTTTAAGTATATGTACACTCAAAGGTAGTGGACCAAGTCAGCCTGCTATATAAGTGTGCCGCCTCTTTGCCACAATTAAGGGGGAAGATGGTACATTTCTGCCAATTGACTCTAAGGCCTGATATTTTGGCAAACGTTTTGGGTGTGTCAGTAATGTTGCCATCCTTCCCTGTTACGTCTCGGATTTAAAGTAAGATATCCTCCACATATAGAGAATTTAGAGTGGATCCTGTCCCAAAGTGGTATACCACAGCGAGTGTCAGTACGCCAAAGGCTGATAACTAGTGGCTCCATCACTAAACCAAACAGAAGGGGAACCAGTAGACAAACCTCCTCAATAACCGTGTAAGCTCATTTTGCCTCCGACACTAGTTTGTCAATACAGACTTATACCTAGGGGGCTCTATATAATAGGTGCACCATAGAGTTAAATCACTTACCATGACAATACTGAATTGTGCAGTAAGGCCTGACGATTCAGACATCCCATTGGAGAGCCTCATTTTACCTTGTTTGTGGACAACTCTCATTTAAGTTCAGATGGCGAATTCTAGGAGCAAATTATACTTTATGAACACTAGAAGGTGGGGTGGAAGCTTTTATTTGTGCAACATAATTACAATGACAACAACTCTGTTTCAGACATGTAATTGAATACAATAAACAGTTGTGAAGAACTTAACAGATTGCAGGATGAAGTTCCAGAAACTGAGAAGGAAAAGCTGGTGAGGTCTGGATATTTAAAGTATCTAAATAAGGTTTGGATTTGAACAGATGGGAGACCTGATTTAGCGGATGCAATGCTCTCACCTATGGGAAAGATGCTGTGATCTGTCTATTTAAGATCTACTGGAATAATTCCCTTTTCCATTTAATTGATAAGAGCTTGTATCGCAGGTTGTTTACTTGCCAGCAGTTAAATGTGGGCAGGAGGACAGGAGTGACCCTGAGTTACAAAGTAAGATCAGGCTGGTTCCTTTAACTGTAAGCAGTTGGACTTAGTAGAGATACCTATCTGCAATGGATTCTTCTGTGCCCTGGTGGCAATCTGTTTACTCGCTGGGCTGGAGCACACCTGAACAGGAGATGTGATCACCATACTGTGGGCAAATTATTGCTGAGAGAATTGATTCTCAGATACTGCCTACCTTCTACGGAATCTGGATCGTGGGACACACTTCAAGGACAAAGTAGTGAAGATATTGTCTGTAGCACTACATATAGATCTGAGGTTTCACTGTAGTTACAGGCTAGAAGCTTCTGGTGTTGTGGAGCAGATCAAATGCACTCTAAAATCTTGATTAGCCATGGTGTGCACATCAACTTTTTTAAATGGCCTGATCACCTTCCACTGGTTCTCATAAGGCTCCATAGCACTTCCGATCTGCGGACTGGACTCTCCCCTAACGAGAGCTTGATGAAGACACCATGATACTTCACTCAGTGCCTGCAGCTACGCTTGTGAATGTAACAGATGATATGATTTTTGACTGTTTCAAAGGATTGAGTGATGTGGTGCGTTCCACTTTTCATCAGCTTGACTTGACAACCCCACTTCCAAGACAAGAACAATGTGATTACTTAAGTCTAGGAGACTGGGTCCTTATGAAGAAAAACGTCAGAAAGCCATACCCGCAGCCCCACTGGTTAGGACCCTTCCAGGTCATTCTTGTGATGAACCCTGCTGTGAAGTGCAGGAGTCTGCCAAACTGGAATAATGTATCCCACACCAAGAAAGTGAGACAGGCTGGGGAAGAAGTGCTAACAACAACCATTTATTTGCAGAGTTAAACTGCAGCACAAAATGAACGTTCAAAGTGAGGAGAAGACCACACGCATGGTTCTCAAAGTCAAGTTATGACAAGTGCACTGCCTGTAGTGGATAAGCCAAGAGTAACCACCGTAAACCCATCAGCTTGAAATGAGAGCGTGCACTAAAAACTACAAGAAAGTGCAAGCACTTCAGCTGATAGAAAGCACAGGAAAGAAAGGTGGCTGAAAAGTGGTCAGAGACATAGGGTCAGATGTATGACCCTCAGTGTTTGCAACTTGCAATTTGCATTTTTTTCGACTCGCAAATTGCAAATCGCAAACACTGATGTACAACAGTCCCTAAGACACTGCGATTACCAAATAGGTTGCAAGGGACCTGCCTCATTAATATTCATGAGGTAGGTTGCAATTTGCGTTCCATTGGGAATGGCTGGTACTCACAGGAATGGTGGCCTGCTGGGGTCAACAGACCACCAAGTCTGTGACTGCTTTTTAAATGAAGCAGTTTTTTTTAAATGCAGTCAATTTTCCTTAAAGGAAAACAGGATGCATTTACAAAAATAAAAATGAAAAGTTTTCTTTTAATTTTTTTAGAATGGGAAGTGGTCCATGGACCACTGTCTGCCATGAAAAAATATTCACAAAGAAGGAGGAGTTCCTTGGGGACCCCTTTCCATTTGTGAATGGGTTACCGATTCCTTCAAGGAGTCAGTAAAGAATGATTGTTTTACAACTGCATTCTCAGTCGCAAAACATTCATACATAACAGTGAGGCTCTCTATTAGGAAGGGACCACCTTTACACTCCCCGTCCTAATAGCAACTCATGATTTGTACCTTATATATCCAATTGAAGATATTTTTGTGCTAAACTGCACTAGCGCAGTTTTGCACCAAAACGTTTAGCACCGGCTTGCACCATTTCTGTGCACCAGCCGGGCACCATATTTATGGAATGGTGCAAGCCTGTGTAAAGGGTGGGCTAGCGTAAAAAATAATGAAGTTAGTCAGGTGGGTCTGGCGGTATGGAAGATTGGGGTTTTGCACCAAAAAATTATGTTAGGCAGGTTAGAGTAAAATAAAATGACTCTAACCTGCCTAGAGTCATTTTCTGATGCAAAACCATCCATACCACATGACTCTTTTGTAAGACAGGAGTCATGCCCACCACTTCAATGGCCAGCACAGGGAACCCGGGTCCCCCTAGGCATGGCCATTGCACCCAGTGTCATGTAGGGGGCCCATTTCAGAGCCCCCACTGGCTTTAAAAAAAAAATACTTACCTGTACTTACCTATACTTTCCTGGGATAGGGCCCCCATCCTCCCCTGTCACTCTTGTGCGGGTGGGGGATTCCCTGGGGCATGGGGAGGGCACCTGTGGGCTTATTCCATGGTGTTCCACCATGGAAATAGGCCCACAGGTCCCCTAATGCCAGCCTTGACCCAGGCGTTAACAAATGGTGCAAAGCAAGCTTTGCACCATTTATTGCCCCCCTGTGATTTTAGCACTAGGGAGATAAATATGGTGCTAAGGACATAAAGGCCCTCATTACAACATTGGCGGTAAATGCCTCTTACCGCCGTGCAGAAGACCGCCAACACACCGTTGCGGCGGCGGAATACCGGTACAGCTATCACGACCCGCAGCTCGGAATCCGCCATAATACAGACACCCACACAAGTCCGCCACACCATAGGTCAGTGATAAACTGGCAAAAACAAAACCTCCACTGTCACGCCAACAGGAATACGCCCACACTATCACGACCCACTAATCCACGCGGCGGTCTTTCAACCGCGGTATTCCATTGGCGGTACACACCATTGCGCTCAAAATACACACACATGTACAAAACACAACCACATTGGACAATTCAAAATACACACACCTGATACACATACACACACCACTGCCACACACCCAATCCAATATAAAACACACACCCACATCACCCACAAACCCCTACTACCAAAAATTCAGAAAGAAGGCCAGAGAGAGACTCCACCAGAAACAACAGTAGCATCCACAGAAACACAACATCATCACTCACACAAAATCAATGCACCTCAAATAACACAACAACACGTCCCCTCACACATCACAACACACACCACCTCACACATCACCCACACCACATCATGGCACCACAACAACACCCTAGGTTCTCTGAGGAGGAGCTCAGGGTCATGGTGGAGGAAATCATCCGGGTAGAGACACCGCTATTCGGATCACAGGTGCAGCACACCTCCATTGCTAGGAAGATGGAGCTATGGCGCAGAATCGTAGACAGGGTCAACGCAGTGGGACAGCATCCAAGAACACGGGATGACATCAGGAAGAGGTGGAACGACCTACGTGGAAGGTGCATTCTGTGGTCTCAAGACACAAGATTGCAGTACAAAGGACTGGCGGTGGTCCCCCACTCCCTCCCCCACAACTAACAATATGGGAGGAGCAAGTCTTGGCAATACTGCATCCTGAGGGCCTCGCAGGAGTAGCAGGAGGAATGGACTCTGGTATGTCAAATCTTAAATAATATATCCCCCACCGTACCTGCATGCCATCACATACCCCCAGCCTCACCCCAACCCCCATCACTCCAACACCTCACATATGTCCCACTATCACAACCAACCCATCCAAACACCAAGCCCTGCATGCAACACCAAAGCAGGGACACCCATCACCCAAGCATGTCCACTACAGATACCCACACAGACCCTAAACCAAACATCACAAAAGGACCTAGACAAGAATGCAAGCACTGGAGTACAGGGTCACTCACCCATTGCACACAATGGCACACACAGATGCAATAATCATTCCTTTACACCCCTGCAGGACCCCTACCCAATGCCACCAGACAGGAGGTTCCAGACATATCCAGTCCCCCCACGGAAGAGGCCCACAGTGATGGCAGCAGCTCTGCACAACTGGATCAAGATGACCAGCCCGGTCCATGTGGGACCTCAGGACAGTTGGTTCCCCTGACACTGGCACAAGCCACCACAGGACCTCCCCCCTCAGGAAACACCAGCACATCACCCACCCAGAGGGCCCATCCCTCTGTCCTCAGGACACGTCAAGCAGCAGTGTGTCCACCACTACAGGGAACCCAGGCAAACCCACCACCCCAAGAAAATCATGTACCTGGGGGCAGTGGCAGTGGGCACACGGTTCAGGGGACAGAGGAGCAGGAAAACAGGGGAACTGGGAGGACAGCTGTGCGACAGTGGGAGGACAGGCCCAGGGAACCCACTCTCCATGAGGCCCTCTCCAACATCATGAGAGCGTACCATAATTCCCAGGAGACGATGGCAACGGTACCGGCCAACTTTCAGGAGACCCAGCAGCTGCAGGGGGAACACTATCTGGGGATCAGGAAGGAACTGAAGTCCATTAACACCACCCTGGTCACCATTGTAGGGGTGCTGAAGGACCTTGTCAACACCAAGAGGGACACTGTGGCACAACAAGGGGCCCCTGACACTAGCCTGGATGATGAACAGCCCTCCACCTCCAACGGCGCTAGTGGACAGGAGGCACCGCCACAGGACTACGACACCAGCACCCCACCCCCTGCAGATGGAGAACAACCCTGCAAACAGTCCCTGAGATCCAGGAACAAGACAGAGAACATTGCCAAGACCCCCACCAGGAAATGAGACCCCCCTGAATGTCACCCTTCTGTCCCACTTTGTCACCCTGTCCATCCTTCAACTGCCCTTGCTCCACTTCCTATGCCCCTTTGGACAATGCACCTGTGAAACAAATAGACTGGACTCTGCAATGGACATTTCTCCACCATCACCCCTGCCCATTTTACAACCCCCTCCACTTATTTGCACAGAAATAAACACACATCAATCACAAAACAATCTGGAGTTAGTCTGTGCTTTCACTAATGTGTAATTGCAATAACTATGGAATATAGCAGTGTCAATATAATTGTCCCCATACCGATGAAACATAGCTGTAGGGCTGGAGGAAATATAGCAGAGGGCACAAAGTCAGGGTCAATACAGTGGGTGAAAATGACAGACTTCTGATAGCACAAACAATAGTATGAGATGTGTGAGGCAGTGACATCTTCTTACTTGTGTCTCACTGGAAGTATTGCTGGATAACGTTGTTTCTGTTGTCGATATCCTCTTTGTCTGCCTCCTCTTCTTCACTGTCCACATGCTCTACAGCTGCCACAAGACCTCCAGCTGGACCATCCTCCTGCAGAAAAGGCACCTGTCGTCGCAAAGCCAGGTTGTGCAGCATACAGCAGGCCACGATGATCTGGCACACCTTCTTTGGTGAGTAGTAGAGAGAACCACCTGTCATATGGAGGCAACGGAACCTGGCCTTCAGGAGGCCGAAGGTCCGTTCGATCACCCTCCTAGTTCGCCCATATGCCTCATTGTAGCGTTCCTCTACCCTTGTCCTGGGATTTCTCACTGGGGTCAGTAGCCATGACAGGTTGGGGTACCCAGAGTCACCTGCAAATTTCGAGGGACAACTGTTAGACACACACTAACCCGCAGGGACAACCCCATACCCAGGCGCCTATTCACACTGTATAGGGACCTTGTCCTTACCTATTAGCCACACACTGTGCCTCTGGAGTTGCCCCATCACATAAGGGATGCTGCTATTCCTCAGAATGTAAATGCACTGAGCCAGGAAACTTGGCATTCACATGGGAGATGTACTGGTCGGCCAAACACACCATCTGCACATTCATGGAATGATAGCTTTTCCGGTTTCTGTACACCTGTTCACTCCTGCGTCAGGGTACCAAGGCCACATGTGTCCCATCAATGGCACCTATGATGTTGGGGCTATGTCCCAGGGCATAGAAGTCACCTTTCACTGTAGGCTAATCCTCCACCTGAGGAAAAACACTGCAGCTGCGCATGTGTTTCAGCAGGGCAGACAACACTCTGGACAGCACGTTAGAGAACATTGGCTGGGACATCCCTGATGCAATGGCCACTGTTGTTAGAACAGACCCACTTGCCAGGAAATGGAGTACTGACAGGACCTGCACTAGAGGGGGGATCCCTGTGGGATGGCGGATAGCTGGCATCAGGTCTGGCTCCAACTGGGCACACAGTTCATGGATTGTTGCACGATCAAGTCTGTAGGTGACTATTACCTGTCTCTCTTACATTGTCGACAGGTCCTCCAGCGGTCTGTACACCGGAGGATGCCGCCATCTCATCACCTGCCCCAGCGGACGTGCCCTATGGAGGAGAACAGCGAGCAGAGAGTCAGCCTACACTGAGGTATCGCAAAATGTCATTTGCACACATTTATTAATCCACAATGTGCCTATTACTGTGTGTATCCAAGGCCTAGAGAGGTGTGACACAGTTATTATTAATGCCGTGTGGCCCCCGGAAATGGCGGCTGCCCGACTTGTTAGGTGGAACAAGGGGATATGAGGTAACTGCGCTGGCCTTCTACACTGTCGCAGTAGTCAGTCGAAGACTGCAGCGCAATCCTGCATTGGTTAACATTGGACCCTATGGGTCCGAGGAGCCAATGACGATGTACTCCGGCGGTGACGGTACGCACCGCCGTGGACGTGACCGACATTTTCTGTCTGTTCACTCACTTGATACCTGACCTTCAACAGGAGAGGACCTACACTGCAAGTGCTGCTGTGACCTCAGTCTGGAAGCGACGATGGTTCATGTGTCTGGGGAAAGAGTCCCTGCCTTCACTTCGGAGGAGTTGGAGAAATTAGTGGATGGGGTCCTCCCCCAGTACACACAACTGTACGGTCCTCCAGACAAACAGGTGAGTACACTGTGAGCATGCTGCAAGGGCAATGCCTGTTTGGAGTGGTGTGGATGGAAGATACATGGGGGTGGGGACTGAGGCCTGCTTGAGCAGACGGTGAATGTATGTGCGTCAGGGCAAGGATGGGAACGTGGGCCAATGAGTATGATGGTCCGGACAGGTAAAGATCTTCCTTTTCCCCTGTACTATTCCTCTAGGTCAGTGCCCACCAGAAGAAGTATATTTGGCATGCCATCGACAAGGACGTCGAGACCCTGGGGGTCCCCCACAGACGGAGCACCCAATGCCGGAAAAGATGGGAGAACATTCGCCGCTGGAGCAAGAAGATGGCGGAGGCCCAGCTGGGGATGGCCTCCCAATGTGGGAGGGGTGCCCGTCCCACCATGAGCCCCCTGATGTTCCGGATCCTGGCGGTGGCATATCCAGAGTTGGATGGGCACTTGAGGGCATCACAGCAGCCACAAGGGGGTGAGTGCAGTCACATTCATCTGACTCTGCGCACATTACAAGGTGTCTGGGTGGGGGAGGTGGGCAGGGGGTTCCCCTAGGCCAGGGCGAGCTTGGTAGGCAAGGTCCCTTGAGAGACAGGTTCAGTGGAACCCCAACCCCACTAGTGGTTAGTGCCATCTACACCTAGTCAGGCTCCTGTAACTTCCATGTGTGCAGCAATCGGGCTTAGGCCTTGTACCCCATGGGCATGTGAATAATCTAGGAACAATAAGTGCATGGCGTAGTGCAGAGAGCTGCTGTGTCTGTATTGTCCTCCAACTGTAGTGGTGTTGCATGCACTGAACATGTCTTTCTTCTGTCTTCCCCCCCACTTTTTGTGGTCTCCCTGTTCTTGTGTGCAATAGCATCATCAGGCAGAGGAGCAGTGGCACCGGAGCAGGAGAGAGCTGCATCCCACTTGGCCCTGGAGGGCAAAACAACGGAGTAAGAAGCCACCAGTGGGACAGAAGGCGAGGGTAGCTCCACGGCAGGGACACGAGGTGACAGCAGTGACAGTGACTCCTCCTCTGATGGGAGCTCCCTTGCGGTGGTGGGGCCCTCTGTGCCCCCCGCATCAACAGGTACAGCCGCCAACCCCCCTACCAGCACCGCCCTCCCAGCAGCCCCTCAGCGTGTGTCCCGTGCCTGCTCACCCAGGAGGGTGGGCATCTCCTTCGCCCCAGGCACCTCCGGCCCTGCCCCAGTCAGCCCTGCTGCCCTCAGTGAGGAGGCTATTGACCTCCTGAGATCCCTCACTGTTGGGCAGTCTACCATTCTGAATGCTATTCAGGGTGTTGAGAGGCAAACAAATGCATACCTGGAGGGCACTGATTCTGGCCAGGCAGCCCAACAGAGAGCATTTCAGGCTCTGGCCTCAGCACTGATGGCAGCCATGGTCCCTGTGTCCAGCCTTCCCTCGTCCATCTTCCTCCACTCAGACCCAATCCCCTGTACCCCAGCCTATCGCAAGCACACCATCAGACCAGCATGCACACACTTCAACACACAAGGGTGGCTCAGGCAAACATAAGCACCACACATCCCACAGGCACTCACACAAGCATCATACCCATGCAGACATACCAACATCCACTGCTTCCACTGTGTCCCCCTCCTCCACGTCTCCCTCCTCCCTCCCAGTCTCGTCTCTACTCACACCTGCATGCACTACATCAGCCACTACCTCCATCACCAGCACGCCCATCACCACACACCGCTCGCGTGCAATCACCACCCCACTACCATTCACACATTCCCTGTGTCCTCTCCCAGTGTGTTAGTGAGCCCACCCCCAAAGCACACAAATGCTGGCACACACCCACCCAACAGCCATCCACCCCACAACAGCCTCCAGCCCATGCACCTTCACCCAAATTCAGCAGACGTACACCTCCTACAACTACTACCTCTTCCTCCACTCCCAAACCCCCTACATCTACCCGTCCCAGTGTGTCTAAAAAACTTTTCCAGGCTAATATTGACCTCTTCCCTACACCTCCCCCCCCCATCCGTCCCCTAGGGCCAGGCTTTCCAGGACCCAACCAAGCACCTCATCCACCACATCCCCAGGCACAGTGGTGCCAGCAACTGCGGGCTATTGGAGTGCACCAACCATCAGGGCTGCCAGTGTGCCACGGAGCGAGAGCAAAGACATTCTGCCACCTGCCTAACTAAAAAAGTTGCCCACATCCCAGAGGGAGAAGCAGAAAACACCTGCCACCAAGGGGTCAGGGAAAACGAAAAGGGATAGTGGCAAGACAGCTACGCCATCATCAAAGGTGAGGAAGGGCCAGAAACTGAAGGGCAGGCCAGGAGAGTGAATGGTGGCACCGACTGTGGGACCAGTGTCACACCTTCTTTCCACGTCGATGCCACCCTGTACGGCGGAGAAAACCGCCACCTGCACTGCTGCCACAGAGCCCGCCGCCAGCACCGATGCCACAGAGCCCGCAACCAGCACCGCCGCCACAGAGCCCGCCGCCAGCACCGCTGCCACAGAGCCCGCAACCAGCACCGCCGCCACAGAGCGCCCGCAGCAACCACCGCTGTGACTGACAACGCCGCAAGCACTGCTGCGACTGACAGGGCCGCAAGCACCGCCAGCGGCCCCGCAACATCCTGAGTCAGTGGCACCACCGCAGACATGGCTGCCATCCTCAGTGGTCAGTCGTCCGAGGCTGGTGGTGAGCTCCAGGAGCCTGAGCAGCTTCCATGAAGCATCACTTTCAGTGGAGAAAACCGTCCACTACCTTAGTCCTTGGCAGGATGAAGCACTCTGGGCACAAAGCCCCCTCCAGAACCAGTGGAGTATCACATCCACTACCTCAGTCCTTGGCAGGATGAGGAACACTGGGCACAAAGCCCCCTCCAGAACCAGTGGAGACTGTTATCCACTTGAGAGACTGTGGCTTTGCACTCCCCAGGATAAAGCAGTCGGCAAACCACTCACTTGAGAGACTGTGGCTTTGCACTCCCCAGGATAAAGCAGTCGGCAAACCACTCACTTGAGAGACTGTGGCTTTGCACTCCCCAGGATAAAGCAGTGGGCAAACCACCCACTGGAGACACTTGAGAGACTGTGGCTTTGCACTCCCCAGGACACATCAATGGGTATGGTGCCCCCTCGTGCAGCAGTGGTGTTGTGCATTCATCATGCTGAGGTGCTCCTCCTCCCCTTCCCCCTGAGGTGCCTGTATATTTTCGATCTGATGCCCCAGCAGTGTTCTCTCCGTTTCCAGTCAGGTATCCTGTGTGAGCCTCACCCATGTATTTTGGGCCCAGTGGTCCACGGACAATGATTAGTACACTATCCGGACTTGTGTAGTTGGTGTACATATTTTTAGATACTGAATTTTGTCTTTTGACTAATGGATTTTTAATGATTACAATCGTTACAATAATTTCCTTTTGTCCTTCCGTTCTTCCAGGGGGTTGGGTGGTGTATATGTAATGTT
The DNA here is from genome assembly GCF_031143425.1 of Pleurodeles waltl. Taxonomy (NCBI): domain Eukaryota; kingdom Metazoa; phylum Chordata; class Amphibia; order Caudata; family Salamandridae; genus Pleurodeles; species Pleurodeles waltl. The sequence goes on along the minus strand of NC_090444.1, from coordinate 458,308,023 downwards.
GCTGCATGTATTTGTGTTTATGTTGTTGTGTGTGAGGGTGAGGGTGGGGGTGGTTTGTGTTGCGTGTGTGTGTCACTCTCTTTCTTCCCCCCACCCCCTCCCCTGTGTTGTAGGTGCAGTACTCACCGTGGTCGCCGCCGCCGCAGTTCGTACCCCTGGTAGAAGAGGAGGTAAACCAACATGGGTAACATGTGAAGTTCGGGTTCCATGGCGTCCTGGGCACAAAGACCCCTCCAGAACCAGTGGAGAAGGGCATCCACTACCTCAGTCCTTGGCAGGATGAAGCACTCTGGGCACAAAGCCCCCTCCAGAAACCAGTGGAGTATCACATTCACTACCTCAGTCCTTGGCAGGATGAAGCACTCTGGGCACAAAGCCCCCTCCAGAACCAGTGTAGAAAGGCATCCACTACCTCAGTCCTTGGCAGGATGAAGCACTCTGGGCACAAAGCCCCCACCAGAACCAGTGGAGACTGTTATCCACTTGAGAGACTGTGGCTTTGCACTCCCCAGGATAAAGCAGTGGGCAACCCACCCACTGAAAAGACTTGTGAGACTGTGGCTTTGCACTCCCCAGGATAAAGCAGTGGGCAACCCACCCACTAATAAGACTTGTGAAACTGTGGCTTTGCACTCCCCAGGATAAAGCAGTGGGCACCCCACCCACTGAAAAAGTTGTGAGACTGTGACTTTGCACTCCCCAGGATAAAGAAGTGGGCAACCCACCCACTGAAAAGAGTTGTGAGACTGTGGCTTTGCACTCCCCAGGATGAAGCAGTGGGCAACCCACCCACTGACAAGACTTGTGAGACTGTTGCTTTGCACTCCCCAGGATACATCAATGGGCATGGAGCCCCGTCGTGGAGCAGTGGCGTCGTGCGTTCATCAGGCTGAGGTGTCCCCCTCCCCCTGAGGTGCCTGTTTCATTTTGATCTGATGCCCCTGCAGTGTTCTCTCTGTTTCCAGTAAAGTATCTAGTGTGGGCCTTGCCCATGCATTTTGGGCCCAGTAGTCCACGGACAATGATTGGTGCACTATCCGCACTTGTGTATTTGGTGTACACAATTGTATATACTGGATTTGGAGTTTTGACTACTGGATTTTTATTGATTACAATCATTCAAATCATTTCCTTTTGTCCTTGCGTTCTTCCAGGGGGGTGGAGGGTGTTAATGTAATGTTGCAGCATGTATTTGTGTGTATGGTGTTGTGGGTGAGGGTGGGGGTAGGGTTGTTGCGTGTGTGTGTCACTCTCTTTTCCCTCCCCCCCCTGTGTTGTAGGTGCAGTACTCACTGTTGTCGTCGCCGCCGTCATTGGAGCTCCCGATAGAGGAGCAGGAAGACCATCGCCGGCAGGATCTGCAGTTCTGTCTCCATGGCATCCTGGTTCCTCGTGGGGTGTGGAGAGGTGAGTGATTTTCCCTTCTGTGTATTGTTTCCTCTGTGTTTATATTCACGTTGGTTCCACCCTGGAAAAGGTGGCTGATTGCCAGGTTGTGATAGGGTGGGCGGTACATTGTGTTCTACCTGTCTGTTGGTGGTTACCACCGCTCTGTTTGTTTGTACCACCGTGGCGGTCGGAGTGTTAAAGTGGCTGTCTATGTTGGCGGTTTCCGCCGTGGTCGTGATTCAATTTTTTTTTCGCCGGCCTGTTGGCGGTATTACCGCCGCTTTAACACCGACTGCCGGGGTTGTAATGAGGGCCAAAGTCATTTTTTGCACAGGAACGCCTACCTTGCATCTGATTGACGCAAAGTAGATTTCCACGTCAAAAAATTACTTTGACTTAATAAATTTGGCATTAGACGGGTCTAGCTCCAAAGTATAAATAGGGAGTTAGTTTTGCACCGAATTTGCGTAAAAAAAAAGGATGACAATTCGGTGCAAAACAAGTCTAAATATGGCCCTAGGTGTCCATCGGTTCCAGTAGAAGAGTAGGATTTGTGTCCCTTTAGTAAACCCAGATGAAGATTGCAAGTTTCTAATTCTGGAGTCAACTAAATGCATGCTGAAAATGAACTGCAGTTTTTGCTGGATTGCACAGTAGAGTCAATGAGTCAATTCTTTTTTTTATTTTATTTATTAAAGTTTTGTAAATACTGTACAATGATTCATTACCATAGTATAATGCAATACATTTTGACCACACAGTAGTAAATGTGCCATTGTTTACGTAAATTGCCATACTCATTACAGAAATTTCACCAGAGAACATAATGCAGCCCCACTGCCCACTCAACATAAACCATCACATAATGCACCGAACCCACCAATATCTGTAGACAATAAAAAACAACAGGAAAGTCCAAAAAGAGGTTATGTATGGGGATCCCAGCAAGAGTATCAACCCTAAGAAAAGGTCTTCATGGCATCTTAAATTGTGGGAGGAGGTCCTATCTCAAGAAGGGGGGTCCTATCTCAACGAGTAAATTCTTGATTATTCTTTTTCTCTTTCATCTGACTTGAGAGAAACCATTGTGTCAAGTATACTAAAAAGCTGTAAAGTTCTACTAGTAGTTGTGGTATTTGCCATAGTCATACTATGATTGGCGTAACCCCTTCTGTGCCAGGGAGGTAATGGTTACGTCCACCGGCACAGTGCTCATGTGCCGAGGACGTAACCATTACGTCCTCAGCATTGAGCACAGAGGGAGAGCTAGCATTCCCTCTGTGGGCTTCCCTCCCACCCCCCCAAGGCAGGGATGGAAGGGGAAGCCCTTCCCCTTCCACCCCTGCCCGCCTCCCCCCGTAATGATGTCAGCGCGCAATGGCGTGCTGACATCATTACAGGGTGCAGGTCGCACTGGAAGCCATTTGCTTCCAGTGCGATCAAGGGAGAACAGGTGAGTTTCTCCTCCGGCGGGTGGGGGGTTTGAAACAAAGAGGCACCGGGGGAAAGGAAAGGCTTTTCCTTTCCCCCGGTGCCTCTTTGAGCATTCCTGCTGCCCAATCGCATTACGTCGGGCAGCAGGAATGCCCACTAGTCGCCAAGGATTTCTTTTTTTGTTTGTTTATTTCTGCTGTGTTTTTTGTTGGGGAGCGGCCTCTTGGGCAAGGGTCGCTCCCATTTGGGGGGCATGTTTGTTGTGGCCATTTCTGTCCCCCTTGGGGGCAGATCGGCCTATTATTTTTAGGGTGATCTGCCCCCAAGGGGGCAGAAACCACTAGACGCCGGGGATTTTTTTATTTTTTATAATGCATGATTTTTGGTGTATGGGAGCAGCCCCTTGGGCAAGGGTCACTCCCATTTTGGGGGCATGTTACCTGTGGCCATTATCAGCCTATTATGTTTAGGCTCATCTGCCCCCAAGGGGGGCAGAAACCACTAGAATGCCAGGGATTGTTTTGTATATGTTTCTTTATGTGGGGGGGGGGGTCCCCTAGGACAAGGGGGGCATTGAACTGTAGGCCATTTCTGCCCCCCTTGGGGGCAGATCGGCCTATTATTTTTAGGCTGAACTACTAGATCACCAGGGATTTCTTTTATATGTTTGTTTATGTGGGGGCGTCCCCTTGGGCAAGGGGCGCCCCCGCCAAGGGAGGCATTGAACTGTTGGCCATTTCTGCCCCCCTTGGGGGAAGATGGGCCTATTTTTTTTAGGCCCATCTTCCCCCAAGTGGGGCAGGAGCAACTTAGACACCATGGATAGTATGTGTGTGTTAGTGGATGGGGGGGGCGGCCCCTTCGGCAAGGGTCGCCCCCCTTTGGGGGCACATGTACCAAGGCCATTCCTGTCCCACTTGGGGGCAGATCGGCCTATTATTTTTTGGCTGATCTACCCCCAAGGGGGGCAGAAAACACTAGAACGCCAGGGATTTTTTAAATATGTTTATTTATGTGGGGAGGCGTCCCCTTGGGCAAGGGGCTGCCCCCCCAATGGGGGCATTGAACTGTTGCCCATTTCTGCTCCCCTTGGGGGCACATGGGCCGATTGTTTTTAGGCCCATTTCCCCCAAGGAGGGCAGAAGCCACTTAGGCACCAGGGATAGTGTGTGTGTGTGTTTTTTTTGTTTTTTTTGTTTGGGGGTGGCCCCTTGGGCAAGGGTCGCTCCCCTTGGGGACACACTACTAAAGGTATTTTATGCCCTCCTTCGGGCAGATAGGCCTATTTTTTAGTATGCCCATCTGCCCCATGGCAGAATCCATTTAGGCACCAATTTCTAAATGCTTGATGGTAGGGTGTTTGTCAACTGACGAAGTATTTGCATTTAGGATAAAATAAATTCTCCTTTTTGTTCTAGTTCCATGCTTTTGCTTTCTTTGCTGTGACTCCTTGCAGTTTTGGTGGTGGTTGACCTGCGGTTTGCATACTTGCATGTTTTAGGTAAGTAAAAACAATTTACTCCAAAGGAGTATTGTTGCCTTGTATGAATGACCTGTTTGTAGGTGGTGTCCTAAATGCAGGATTGTGTGTGAAATTGTCCTTAGATTTGTGCACAATGATATTTATGTTGTCTTATTTCTAATTTGCTTTTCTTTCTTTCTTTTTAGTGGGATATCATTGGTGATTGCTGTGTCTGTGCAGAGTAGTTGCTGGTGAGTCAAGCTTTTTCAGGCAAGTGAGCTGTATAGTTTTTGAGTTTATAACTCTTACTGATAAAGCTACACTTTATTACTTACCTTACACAGTGCTGGTTGTTGGTGGTGCATTTGTCCAGTTAATTTTTGTTGGGAAAGATCATAGCTAGCCGCAGGATGACTGCTCAGCAGGTGGTTGGTATGCTTTTTGAGTCATTGTCTGATTATGATTATGAGATGTCCTCTGGATCTGAGGCAGAGGAGGAAGTGAGCGATTCTGGCAGTGGAGTTCCTGTCGGAGAGGAATCTTCTGATGAGGAAGCCACACTCAGTGCAGATGAAGGGCCTGTTTTAGTGGAGGACACTGATGTGCCATTAGTGCAGCAACCTGGGGTTTCCCATTAGAAGACCTGAACTCTGGGTTGCCTCAAACATGGAGCAGCCAGAGTTGCCTGCCTTTACTGGTCTCCTGTGGTGTAGAGTCAATACAGAGATCTTTTTGCCTGTCAATTTCTTTGAGGTATTTGTGGATGATGTGTTTTTGGAAGAGATTGTTGAGCAGACTAATTTGTATGTGGAGCAGCATTTGAGGGACAATGCTGCTAGACTTAGGCCACACTCTAGAGCTACCCAGTTGATTCCCACAAACTTGGAGGAGATGAAAAGGTTTTTGGGTTTGACGCTCTTGATGGGGCTAATAAGGAAGCCGTCACTGGCTTCTTATTGGTCTACTAGTCCCTTGATGGCAACAGCTATATTTCCTGCAACCATGAGTCGTAATCGGTATTTGCTTCTTCTTAGGGCGATGCATTTTGCTGACAATGTATTAGCCTTGCCACAAGATCACCCTGATTCTTACCGTCTTTTTAAGATTAGGCCTGTACTTGATCATTTTGTAGATCGGTTTTCAGAGGTCTATGTTCCGAGCAAAGAAGTAGCTGTGGACGAGTCTTTGGTCCTCTTCAAGGGTCGTTTGGTTTTTAGGCAGTACATTCCTGGCAAGAGGGCACGATATGGAATTAAATTGTATATGCTGTCTGAAAGTAGTACAGGATATGTGCATAGTTTCCGTGTCTACACTGGTAGGGATTCAAGTATTGACCCCCCTGGTTGTCCTCCCACTTTTGGAGTTACTGAGAAAATTGTGTGGGAACTTGGTAGGCGACTGTTCAACAAAGGTCACCATTTGTATGTAGATAACTTTTACACTGGAGTGCAGTTGTTCAAGGAATTGTTTAGAGTGGACACTGTTGCTTGTGGCACAATTTGTTGTAACCGGAAAGGCTATCCAAGGGAGCTTGTCTGTAAAAACCTTGAGAGGGGACAGTGCAGTGCCTTGCGGAATGATGAGCTGCTAGCTTTGACATTTTCAGACAAGAGAGATGTCTACATGCTAAGTACCATCCATGATGAGAGGACTTCCCCCGTGACTGTTTGGGGCCAGGTTGCTGAAGTGCGCAAACCTGTGTGCATTTTAGATTGTAATAAGCACATGGGAGGTGTAGATAGAGTTGATCAGTGGTTGGAACCTTATACTGCTATTTGTAAGTCTTACATCTGATATAAGAAGTTAGCAATTCACCTTTCACCTCTTCCAATTAGCAACTTTTAATGTTTTTATTGTGTTTAAGGATAGGTCTCCAGAGTCAAAGATGACATTTGTGAAATTTCAGGAGTCAGTGATAGAGAGCCTTATTGTGGTGGAACAGGCAAGAGTTCCTAGAGAAGCAGTGGTGGAGGATGTGGCTAGATTGAAAGATTTCAACTTAGCTGAGCACATTCCTCCCACGCCCAAAAAAGAGTTTCCAGCTAAGAAATGTAGAGTGTGTGCTCAAAGAGGTATCCGGAGGGAGACTCGAATGTACTGTCTAGATTGTCCTTCAAAGCCTGGGCTGTGTGTGGGCGGTTGGGAATTACCACACCCAGAAGAATTACTGGGAACAAACATGAGAGTAAACTGCCTGTTTTGTATTTTCATGAGTTCAGTTTCATGGTTGACATTTCTGTCATGTACTTAGAGCTTTTGTGTTTGTAGTTTTGTAATCATTTCTAATTAGTTAGTGGTTTCTTTGTTTTAAAAAAAAAAGTGATGCCATTGTGTGTGGAGTAGCGCTTGGCTGACGGTGTACATATTGACTTGCTGTTGGCTACTGCAACACACTGCCAGCCAAATGCCAGTCCACACACTCCCATCAGCTGGTGTGATTTCTGTATCAGGCAAGTGGGCGTATATAAGTGATGGGCCCTTGAGTGGCACTGTCTGTCGTTGCGAGTGTTTTAATGTGCTGAGCCCGTGGCTGGCGGCGTGAATGGTCTTGTGCATGTCATGTATGAAAGGTGTGTGAATGGACTGTAAAGCGGTTGGTGCCTTGCCGTGGCTTTACAGCTCACGAGCTGTGAGTCATTGGTTCAGTTTTTTGGCCTTTCAGTTGTTAACAATGCATTTCATTTTTGTGAAATCTCTTGTTAATAAGTTTTGATCCACTGAACCATCACTCACCCTCATATCAAATCCAACCAGTATGTGTGGTAAAAATGTCAAAACCTGCTCCGCCATAATGAGGCGTTGCAGCACATCTGTGACACGGTAGGTGTCTTGGGTGGGACCCCGATGATGAAGCATGCCACCAACTTGGTTGGTGGGTGAGGGGTCTTTTTAACATAACCTAAATGCGTTTCTTTTCACAATTTTAGTGTTTGGAACATCACATAAGTATGTGGACACACCAAAATGATCTATTGCAAAACTACCTGTGTTTGGGGGTGGAGGGAGGGCACCTATGTTTTTGGTCCCGGGTGCGGGCTTTATCTAGGGAAACCTACCAAACCCAGACATGTTTTAAAAATAGACACCCCAAGGAGTCCAAGGAGGTGTGGCTTGCTTGGGTCCTCTAACATTTTCTTACCCAGACTCATCGGCAACCCTCAAAATTAGCTTAAAAAATCATATTTTCCTCACTTTTCTTTGTAAGATCACCACTGCAGCACACATTTCCTACCACCCAGCGTTCCCCTCGGACCACCAAGTAAAATGATACCTCACTTGCATGGGTCCCCAAAGCAGAGTCAGCCTAAAATATGTATAAAACAAATATGTGCTAATCAACTCGCTATGCTATCCCTTCAATCTCTACAGGTTGTTGCTATTTTTCTGTTGCAGGCACCTGGGCCACCCACAAAAGTGAGGTATCATTTTTATAGAGAGACTCGGGGGAACGCTGGATGGAAGGTAATTTGTGGCTCCTCTCAGATTCCAGAACTTTCAGTCACTGAAATGAGAGGAAAAAGTGTTTTTTTGGCCAAATTTTGAGGTTTGCAAAGAATTCTGGATAACAGAACCTGGTCAGAGCCCCACACGTCACCCCATCTTGGATTCCCCTAGGTGTCTAGTTTTAAAAAATACACAGGTTTGGTAGGTTTCCCTAGGTGTTGGCTGAGCTAGAGGCCAAAATCTACAGCTAGGCACTTTGCAAAAAAAAATGTCAGATTTCAATGTAAAAATGTGATGTGTCCATGTTGTGTTTTGGGGCATTTCCTGTCGCGGGCGCTATTCCTACCCACACAAATGAGGTACCATTTTTATCGGGAGACTTGGGGGAATGCTGGGTGGAAGGACATTTGTGGCTACTCTCAGATTCCAGAACGTTCTGTCACCGAAATGAGAAGAAAAAGTGTTTTTTTGGCCAAATTTTGAGGTTTGCAAAGGATTCTGGGTAAGAGAACCTGGTCAGAGCCCCACAGGTCACCCCATCTTTGATTCCCCTAGGTGTCTAGTTTTAAAAAATGCGCAGATTTCCCCAGATGCCAGCTGAGCTAGAGGCCCAAATCCCCAGCTAGGCATTTTGTAATAAACAGCTCTGTTTTCTTTGTGAAAATGTGGTGTGTCCACGTTGTGTTTTGGGGCATTTCCTGTCGCTGGCGCTAGGCCTACCCACACAAGTGAGGTACCATTTTTATCGGGAGACTTGGGGGAACGCTGGGTGGAATGAAATTTGTGGCTCCCCTCAGATTCCAGAACGTTCTGTCACCTAAAGTAGAGGAAAAAAAAAATTTCGGGACAAATTTTGAGGTTGGCAAAGGATTCTGGGTAACAGAACCTGGTCAGAGCCCCACAAGTCACCCCAGCTTGGATTCCCCTAGGTGTCTAGTTTTAAGAAATGCGCAGGTTTCCCCAGGTGCCGGCTGAGCTAGAGGCCAAAATCCACAGCTAGGCACTTTGTAAAAAACTGGTCTGTTTTCTTTGTGAAAATGTGGTGTGTCCATGTTGTGTTTTGGGGCATTTTCTGTCGCGGGCGCTAGGCCTACCCACACAAGTGAGGTACCATTTTTATCGGGAGACTTGGGGGAACGCTGGGTGGAAGGAAATTTGTGGCTGCTCTCAGATTCCAGAACTTTCTGTCACCGAAATGAGAGGAAAAAGTGTTTTTAGGGCCACAGTTTGAGGTTTGCAAAGGATTCTGGGTAACAGAACCTGGTCAGAGCCCCACAGGTCACCCCATCCTGGATTCCCCTAAGTGTCTAGTTTAAAAAAATGTGCAGGTTTGCTAGGTTTCCTTAGGTGCCGGCTGAGCTAGAGGCCAATATCCACAGCTAGGCACTTTGTAAAAAACAGCTCTGTTTTCTTTGTGAAAATGTGGTGTGCCCACGTTGTGTTTTGGGTCATTTCCTGTTGCGGGCTCTAGGCCTACCCACACAAGTGAGGTACCATTTTTATTGGGAAACTTGGGGGAACGCTGGGTGGAAGGAAATTTGTGGCTCCTCTCAGATTCCAGAACTTTCTGTCACCGAAATGAGAGGAAAAAGTGTTTTTTGGGCCAAATGTTGAGGTTTGCAAAGGATTCTGGGTAACAGAACCTGGCCAGAGCCCCACAAGTCACCCCATCTTTGATTCCCCTAGGTGTCTAGTTTTCAAAAATGCACAGGTTTGCTAGGTTTCTCCAGGTGCCAGCTGAGCAAGAGGCCACAATCCACAGCTAGGCACTTTGTAAAAAACAGCTCTGTTTTCTTTGTGAAAATGTGGTGTGTCCACATTGTGTTTTGGGGCATTTCCTGTCCGGGCGCAAAGCCTACCCACACAAGTAAGATACCATTTTTATCGGGAGACTTGGGGGAACGCTGGGTGGAAGGAAATTTGTGGCTGCTCTCAGATTCCAGAACTTTCTGTCACCGAAATGAGATGAAAAGTGCTTTTTGGGCCAAATTCTGAGGTATCCAAAGGATTCTGGGTAACAGAACCTGGTCAGAGCCCCACTAGTCACCCCATGTTCGATTCCCCTAGGTGTCTAGTTTTCAAAAATGCGCAGGTTTGGTAGGTTTCCCCAGGTGCCGGCTGAGCTAGAGGCCAAAATCCCCAGCTAGGCACTTTGCTAAAAACTGCTCTGTTTTCTTTGTGAAAATGTGATGTATCCATTTTCAGTTTCCTGTCGCGGGCGCTAGGCCTACCCACGCAAGTGTGGTACCATTTTTAGTGGGAGACTTGGGGGAACACAGAATTGCAAAACAAGTGTTATTGCCCCTTGTCTTTCTCTACATTTTTTCCTTCCAAATGTAAGACAGTGTGTAAAAAAGATGTCTATTTGAGAAAGGCCCTGTATTTCACATGCTTGTATGGGCACCCCAGAATTCAGAGATGTGCAAATAATCACTGCTTCCCAAAACCGTATCTTGTGGCCATTTTGGAAATACAAAGGTTTTCTTGATACCTATTTTTCACTCTTTATATTTCAGCAAATGAATAGCTGTATGCCCGGTGTAGAATGAAAACCCATTGCAAGGTGCAGCTCATTTATTGGCTCTGAGTACCTAGGGTTCTTGATGAACCTACAAGCCCTATATATACCAGCAACCAGAAGAGTCCAGCTGACGTAACGGTATATTGCTTTCAAAAATCTGACATCGCAGGAAAAAGTTACAGAGTAAAACGTGGAGAAAAATGGCTGTTTTTTTCACCTCGATTTCAATATTCTTTTATTTCAGCTGTTATTTTCTGTCGGAAACACTTGTAGGATCTACTCAAATGACCCCTTGCTGAATTCATAATGTTGTCTACCTTTCAGAAATGTTTGGCTTTCTGGGATCCAGCATTGGTTTCTCACCCATTTCTGCCACTAACTGGAAGGAGGCTGAAAGCACAAAAAATAGTAAAAATGTGGTATGTCCTAGTAAAATGTAAAAATTGTGTTGAAAAATGGGGTTTTCTAATTCAATTCTGACTGTTCCTCAAAGCAGGGAAGATGGTAATTTTTCCACTGCAAACCCTTTGGTGATGCCATTGTCAGGGGAAAAACCACAAGCCTTCTACTGCAGCCCTGTTTTCCCATTTTTTGGAAAAAACTAAATTTTTGCTGTATTTTGGCTAATTTCTTGGTCTCGTTTAGGGGAACCCACAAAGTCTGGGTACCTCTAGAATCCCTAGCGTGTTGGAAAAAAAGGATGCACATTTGGCGTGGGTAGCTTATGTGAACAAAAAGTTATGAGGGCCTATGCGCGAACTGCCCCAAATAGCCAAAAAAAGGCTCGGCACCGGAGGGGAAAAGACCTGGCAGCAAAGGAGTTAATAATGAGTCTTAACTCTTCTAACGAGCATGTTTTACAGAAACTAAACCTGTCCTGGTCTAATTACTGGAGCAAGATAGGTGTAACATAAAGATATTACACAAAGATGGTTCCAAAGTGATCTTTTCTGATAATATATTCTTAGGCTGCTACATGAGTACTTCAAAGGTATAACTGTGAGAAATTGTTATGCAGGCGGAGTGGCATATCATCACTTCCCCATCATGTATTCTTTATCCCACAGAGCAGGTGCATTTTCATCATGGAAGTGAACACTCAAGAACACTAGGAAACCAGGGGTACAGTTTGAAGATTTACCTATTTAAAAATAAAATCCCTATCCAAGGGCACACATGAATAGTAACTGTTATGAATATTAAAAATATAATAGCAACTAAATTCACCAAAAGAATGCAAATCAAACAATATTGTAAGATACTAGTAAAACCATAAAGCATTCTCTATGTCAATATTTGCAATCCTTCAAACGTATCTTAGCACCAAAGAAATTGCCTAATTCAAGTTTCAAAGATGGTTCAGAGCAGAATATGTTGCCTAACAGAGAACACTGTACAGAATAAATCAATGTCTGCTAATCTTGTCTGGCTTGGCAGGCAAACAGATAAGCATGCTGAACAAACGTTAAATGTCCTTCCTGGTAGCCATCGAAAATAAGGATGATACACATTGTTTAATGATAACAAATGAGAAGTGAAATTATTAACTTCCATGAAACCTTGTTCAAAACTCCAAAACAATTATTAGAACAGAGTATTCCATTCAGATAAAATATTACAAATATATTCAAGCAGACTTGATTATAACATTGTAATGAATAATGGCTTAAATACATATGCAATTAATATTCATCTTTTATAGCTAAATAACTAACATGTGCACATCATGAAGGGGGATACCTAGAGGGAAAAACATAATTATTTTAGCACCCATTTCTACCCCTTGCTCACGGCATGGAGCGAAAAGCAACTGCAACAACCATTAACAGTCATAACGTTATCTTGTGTTACAATCTAGTGTTAGAATCAAATCCCTCCTGCCTCTGGTAGAAGTGCCAAAAAATAGTAATGGGACTAAAGAGGGTGATGAAATATTTACCAATAAGCTCAAATGTGGAAATGGATATATGCAAAAGTGTTATTCTTTTGCAGAAATGCATGCCATAATTTTAGAAAAGTTGTCATCAGTCACCAAATTCTTTGTTGTTTGGCCATTTGAGAGTTGACCTGAAGAGCATGCTTTAGGTTCACGTTTTTTTCTTTACTGGTTACACATTTTTCCCCAAAACAATCTTATGCTTCATCAAAAGTTTAATGTGGTGCATCTCAAATGCTTCTTTGAACAAAGTGGCACCCAGTTTTTACACGCTTTCTCTTACTTAAATGGTACCTCAGGTTTGAATTCTATTAATGCCACATTTAAGATCCAAGAACCCTCAATGCTCAACATCAATGTAACTTGTATTTTGAATTATGTTATGTTTGTATACTCTGTTTGAATCTCAGGTTTCATGGAGGAAATGTCATAAAAGACCAGTTAATGGTCAGTTTATGAATATTGATGGCCTGGAACCACTACAAAATCACTTCAAAAGTTGCAGGTTGAATTATTGCTGGGAGGATGGTCACAAAAACATCTGGTCACTGTCAGATATTGGTCCCTCTCCTATGCCCTCTGCCAAGAATCCTGAAGTAGCCTTTCATTTTATTAACACCACATTTCAAATCTGTAGTCATCCTCTTTTTCTGACAGCTCTGCTCCTTAAAATAGATCTTTACTTGTCTATCATCTGACCATAGAAAAATAGCTTCCGACCCATGATTCTAATTTTGTCTTGATTCTTGCAATGCTTTATTAATCAGCCTTCCAAACTTGTTTTTTCACCATGTACAATTGATCCAAAATGCAGCCACCCACCTCATTCTTAACCTTAGAAACTTCAGCCAGATTACTCAATACTTGGCCACCATTCACTGGCTCCAAGTGCACAAGCAAACTTAATTCTATTGAATCTCATTCAGACTTTAGGATGCTTCTTATGACTCACATTTTCAAGTACTTGAACTTCCATGTTTGCTGCCTCTCTAATCTAGAGTTTTCTTCAGCACCAGAACATGCAGGATTAGGTAGCTGTGCGTTGTATAAATATTCATCATCATCTTGATCCAAAGAAAAAGGGGTCTCAAAATAGGCAGGGCTCCGTTGTTATCTCCTTTTCAGGTTAGAACCTCTAGGGCATATCTATTATGGTTTTGCATCACCCTTGCGCCATACAAAGGGACACAAGGGCAGCGCAAATCCTAGAATGACATTTACCAAGCCATGCAAGGCCACCTTTCATGACCCTGTGTGGCTTGGTAAATGTGGAGTAATGCAAGACAGCAAAAGTCTCAGCCTTGCCTTACTTTGCCCTAGGGAGGCGTTCCATGCTTCCATCCATGGATTTTGGTGCATTCCCATATTTACCATTAGTGGTAGACCTAGAAGTGCCTCAAAATGCTATGCCTTCTTAGGGGAGGCGTAAAAAGCTGAAATATACTTATTTCTTCTGCTTTTGATCTTTCTATGTGTGCTACATTTTGCAGCACATATAAAAGACGAAAAAGACGCAGATGATTGTTTTTGTGCAGCAAGGTGTCCCTTCTTGCACAAAAATAATCCTGCTTACTACGCAGGCACCCTTGCACTATGATGCAAGAATGCCTGCGTTGGTGCTAGGAAAAGGTTTGTGCACCAGAGCAGGCAGAGAGCAGACATTTGCTGTAAAATACAGCACATTCCTGCCCTCTTCCTTCTACACAGTGCAGCAAGGTGGCTTGCTGCATTGCACTGCATGACTATTTGATAAATATGTCCCTCGATTTAGAAATCTCCTCAGGCAAAGTATGCATTTCTTCATCCAAACTTCAGATGTAATTTTTTTGTTATCTGATTCGTTCCAATTGTGGATATGCATCTTGGTTTAATCTGTATAGTTCTTTCACTGAGGCCCATATTTATTCTTTTTGACACAAACCTGCGCCAGCGCAGGTTCGCGTCAAAAAGTTTAACGTGGGCTACCGCCATTCCAATGCGCCAGCCGGGTGTCATATTTAAGGAATGACCGTAGCCGGCCATGCAGCCTGGTTAGCGGCAAAATAAAGAACGCTGACCGGGCAGCGGAGGCGTAGGGAAGACTGAGGGTTGTACGTCTAAGAATGGGGCAAATCAGTTTAGATGAAAAAATATTGACTCTAACCTGACTAGCGTCATTTTCTGACGCACAACCCCCATGGAAATGACTCCTGTCTTAGCAAAGACAGGAGTCATGCCCCCCTGCCAATGGCACAGTGGCAGGTAGGGGGGCCCAAGTTAGGCTTCCCTATACCACTTTAAAATTTAAAAAAATACTTACCAAAACTTACCTGTACTTACCAAAGATGGGTCCCCCCCATCCATGGGTGTCCTCCAGGGGTGGACGAGGGTGGCAGAAGGTGTTCCTGGGTGCAGGGAAGGGCACCCAACGCCTGGGTCACCTGACCTAGACGTTAAAAAATGACTCTAAACAGGCTTAGTGCCATTTTTTAAGGCCCTCCTCCTCTTGTGTGTCATTTTTGCACGGGAGTATAAATAAGGCGCAAATGCCTTAGAGTAATTTTTTGCCCGGGAACCCCTACCTTGCATCTCATTACCGCAAGGCAGGTTTCCAAGGTAAAAAATGACTCTAACTCCAGTATAAATATGGAGTTAGGTTTGCGCTGGATTTGCGCCAAACAAAATGACGGAATACCGGCGCAAACAGAGTATAAATATGACCCTGAATGTGAAAGAGCTCAGTGATACCAGCTATGCAGTGCATATTTGCATTGAACAGGACTAGGTACAGCTAGGAACCACAAAGTATTGTATGTGTTTGTTTACAGCTAAATTTAGCTGATATTATTTTTCCAAAAGAGTAATTGAACAGACAATGTGATTGTCACGTGCTTTTAAGTTCCAAAGGTAAACACTACTCATTTTTAAAAAGACATTGGGACTTTATTGGGATTTATGGGTTTCACAATAATTTTACTTTTATGAAATTCAAGCACTGCAAGATATGTGAAATCACAAGAATTTTTCATCTCCTTCAGAGACTGCAACCTTTACTAGCAACATTACTGACTCCATAGATCAATCAAGGCATATAATTGTGCAGTTGCAAATTTGACTTTTCTGCAGGGTCACTCTGAATTTCTTTTGCCTTTTTACTGGGCTCAATTTGTTTTTGTTTATAGACCTTTGTGCTCTTTACCACTGCTGACCTGTGGTAAGGTGCTTGTGCTCTCCATTTCAACATAATCAATTTGGTATATACCCGAGTAGCATATTTAACATACCTATAAGTCTCTAGTATATGGTACGAAAGTGTACCCGTACCCAGAGCCTCTAAGTTAAATGTTACAAGTAGACTGAAGCACCCATTAGGCATTTCATTATAGTAACAATGTAAACATGACTGCAGTGCCTCTCCCAGGTACATATGGCAGATCCTGCTGGACTGTCAACACCCACTTGACAGGTCTGCTGTAGTTTTTCACATTACATTTGGGGTGCATTTCAAAGGATTGAAACAGAAGACTGATTGTGTGTGTCCCCTCTCTGTCTTATGAAAGCGCAGCTTTTCTTCTATTAGACTTGTGTTCTTGAGTCCATTGGGGATATGGGGACTGACTAAAACTAGATTTTAGTGTTAAGTATGGGAAAACACTCCCCATACATACCCCAGCCTGCGGAACCCAAGTTTAGTATGCCAGAAAGACTTAAGCAATCTTGAAAATACACAAAGTGGGCAACATTAGCCATGAAAACCTGTACACAATTGGTTAGGGCATCTTTAGTGGTCATTCTCACTCACTAGCTTGTGTCAGACATAAATGTGGCACCCCCAAAAACCCACTTCAGAACACTCCTGGAACAGTGGAAAATCAGACGAGGACTGAATCTGCTATCTGAGTCCTGAGAGAAGCCTAGAAGGCTGGACCTGTTATGTCTCTTGTATCCAGGACAGCGAAGTGGGCTCCAAGGATCACATCCTGACCTCCTGTTAAAGCTACAGGAATGCAATAAGCTTCAAGATGCCTTTCCTGCAGCTGCCCAGCTGTTCAGTTACAACTGAACCTGGACTGAACTCTACTTGACACACAGTGAGTCTCTCCAGTGCCTACACTGCTAAATTTCAGTGGTTTTGTGTGTGTAAAATATGACCCTAACTATAATGACCCTGTAACCTTTGCTTTTTTACTGTACATATCGATATAGTGTATTATATCTACATATATGTGTGTATGTGTTTGTGTATGTGTTTATATATATATATGTATAAAACATCTGTGTGTGTGTGTCTGTGTGTATATATAATACATATATACATGTGTGCACATATATATGTGTGTATAAATATATTTGTGTGTATATATGTGTGTATATATTTTCACTTACAAAAGCAAAGGTTATAGGGACATTATAGTTAGGTTCTTGATTTAGTCATACAAAACCTTAGAAATCTAGCAGTTATAGTTAGAGTTATTTCAAGTAACTATAATTCACGGCATAAGTTAATTATAAATCACGCTCTTGCCGTGCACAGCTTTTTCTTCATTCATTTGACTGCTAATGCTTCACTGATATTTTTAATTACGTTGTAAAAGTTGTCATGATTGCTGTAATATCTGGGGTACGTAGCAGTCCATGGCACCCCGGGACATAGCTGGACCTGGCCCTGGGATGTGGCGGTCCCCAGGGCCATGTATGGTTCCACAAGGGAAGGCTGCATGGCCCCCCTCCAATGTTGCATTTTCCCAGGGGAGGTGTCGGTCCCTGAGGGCAGGTGTCCTCAACAGACCCCTATCTTCTTTTATTGTAGCCTCAGGTAGGTGGTGGGCCGCAGGGCTTTAGGGGGGCCATGTGGCCCACCACATGCAATTGAAACTTTGCCCTGGGGAGGTGGCAGTCGTCAGTGGTGCAGGGGGGGAAGAGTGCCCCCGCATACAATGAAACTTTGCCCCGGGGAGGTGGCGGTACCCAGGGCTGTGGGGGAGGGCCACGTGCCCCACCACACACAGCTCAATAAATGCCCCGGGGAGGTGGCAGTCTCTGGGGCTCTGGAGAGGCCATACGGCTTCCCCCATATTACAACATTATTTTGCCTCGGGAGGTGGTGGTCCTCGGGGCTAAAAGAAGCCATTGGATGGATGCTTTGTGTGCCCCCCTCCTTTTTCAATGTCCTGAGGACCTGGCCCACCCAGGGGCTTCATTAAAACAAGTGTGGGAAGTTTTGCCAAACCCACTGCGACTCCTAAAGAAAAGTTTTTAAAAAATGCATTTTTGCTCTGGGGCTCCATCAGGTACCCCAGTACCACAGCTAGGGGTTCAGGGGTTCCCTACCCTGGCCCCTTTTTAATATTTTTTCTGCAACTCTGCTGAAGTTGAGTTCCAAGATGGCTGCCAACAGCTCTGCATTTCCCTGCACAAGGTTGTTATTATTGGCAAACCTTCATGCCTCTAGATATCTATATTCCTTTTAATATCTCAAAAACTACTGAACGAATTTACACCAAATAACAAAAAGCACTTTTTCTGGATCAAGAGCTACCTTTCTGTTATGTTATGTTATGTTATAACAGACTTCCAAAGTGCATGTTCACCAAAAGGTTTCATGGAGCTGAAAGCACTAACAGCTAAGAGGAGAATCATTAGTCATTAACTTGTCTTAACAACCAAGTCCTTAACAAAGTTCTGAACTGCTAATACGCTCTGGCTGCTCTTATATTTCCCTGTATAGAGTTTCAAACAATCAAGGCCAATACAGCAAACATAGGGGGTCATTACAACATTGGCGGTAAAAGGCGCTTACAGCCGTGCAGAAGACCGCCAATACACCGCCGCGGAATACCGCCACAGCTATTATGACCCACATCTCGGAATCCGCCGAAATTCAGACACCCACACAAGTCCGCCACACCAAAGGTCAGTGATAAACTGGCGAAAACAAAACCTCCACCTCCACGCCTACAGAAACACGCCCATGCTATTACGACCCACAAATCCATGCGGCGGTCTTTCAACCGCGGTATTCCATTGGCGGTACACACCGCCACACTTAAAATACACACACATCTCCAAAACACCGCCACATTGGACAATTCAAAATACACACACCTGACACACATACAAACACCACTCCCACACACCCAACACAATATAAAACACACACCCACATCACCCACAAACCCCTACGACCACAAATTAGAGACGAAGGCCAGAGAGACTGCACAGCCAAGACAACACCACCATACAGAGGCACACAACACCATCACCCATACAACATCCACGCACAAAACACCACACACCACTACACATCACCACACACATCAACACTCACACTGCCCCACACATCACACACACCAACCCATGTCACGCCAAAGACACCCCCGCTTCTCCGAGGAGGAGCTCAGGGTCATGGTGGAGGAAATCGTACGGGTAGAGCCACAGCTATTTGGCTCACAGGTACAGCACACATCAATAGCCAGGAAGATGGAGCTATGGCGAAGAATCGTGGACAGGGTCAACGCAGTGGGACAGCACCCAAGAAATAGGGAGGACATCAGGAAGAGGTGGAACGACCTACGGGGGAAGGTGCGTTCAACGGTCTCCAGGCACAACATCGCGGTTCAGCGGACTGGCGGCGGACCCCCACCTCCTCCTCCACAACTAACAACATGGGAGGAGCAAGTCTTGACCATCATGCATCCTGAGGGCCTCGCAGGAGTCGGTGGAGGATGGTACACTGGTAAGTCAAATCTTAACTATCATATCCCCCACCCTACCTGCATGCTATCACACACCCCCGCCCTCACACCCTCCCCTATCACTCCAACTCCTCACACAGGAATGCTTGCACTGGGGTACACGCTCACCCACCCATTGCACACCATTACACACACACATGCAATAATCATGCTCTTATGCCCCTGCAGGAACCCGAAGGACCGTCACCACACCAGAGGGTCCAGACAACACCGCTCCACCCCCAGAAGAGGCCCACAGTGACGAGAGCAGCTCTTCCCTACTGGATCCTGATGACCAGCCCGGACCATCGTGGGCTTCGGGACAGTCGGTTCCCCTTGCACAGGCACAGCCCAACACCGACCTTCCACCCTCTGGAAACACCAGCACAGCACCCACCCAGCGGGCCCAAACCTCCCTACCCAGGACAGGTCAATCAGCGGTGTGTCCACCACTACAGGGAACCCAGGATAACCCACCATCCCAACAACAACAGGGACCTGGGGGCAGTGGTAGTGGGCACACGGTCCAGGGGACGGAGGCACAGGAACACAGGGGAACTGGGAGGGCTGCTGTGCGACAGGGGACGGACAGGCCAAAGGAACCCACTCTCCACGAGGCCCTCTCCTCCATCATGGGAGCATACCACCACTCCCAGGAGACAATGGCGACGGTCCTGGACAAGTTGCAGGAGACCCTGCGCCTGCAGGAGGAACAGTATTTGGGGTTCAGGGAGGAGCTCAGGACCATCAGCTCCGCCCTGGGCACCATCGTATGGGTGCTAAAGGACATACAGCAGACCTTGAGGGACACCGTGGCACTCCAAGGGGCCCCTGACACTAGCCAGGACGATGAACTGCCCACCACCTCCGCTGGCGCTAGTGGACAGGAGGCCCCGCCACCGGACCACCACACCAGCACCCCACCCCCTGCAGACGGACAACCACCACTCAAGCGGTCCCTGAGATCCAGGAACAGGACAGAGCAAGATGGCAAGACCCCCGCCAGGAAATGAGACCACCCTGATTGTCATCCCACTGTCCCACCTTGTTACCCTGTCCATACTTAAACAGCCCCAGCTCCACTTCCTATGCCCAGATGGGCAGTGCACCTGTGAGACTAATAGACTGGACTCTGCCATGGACGTTCCTCCACCATCACCCATCACCATTTTACCACCCCCACCAATAATTAGCACTTCAATAAACACCCTTGAAACACAAAACAATCTGGAGTCAGTCTATGATTTTGAAAATGTGTATTAGCAATGACAGTGTTATAATGCATTTCCCATTGTAAAGCTAACATACCTATGTCACACATCACAAGTACTTGAAGGATGCAAGCAGATGACACGTTGGTAACCACACCTGTGAAACAGTAATCAAAAGGTACAACTCAGTTACCAAATAGTGGTTGAAACCGACAGACAGGATAGAGGTAGACCTGTGAAAGTTAATGTAATGTCAAACATGAAAATGTTCTCACCTGAGTGTCACTGGAAATATTGCTGTATGACTGACTCCCTGTTGTCGTTGTCTTCTTCCTCAGCTTCCTCCTCATCACTGTCCACAGGCTCCACAGCTGCTACAACACCGTCATCTGGATCATCCTCCTGCAGAAAAGGCACCTGGCGTCGCAAAGCCAGATCATGAAGCATGGAGCAGGCGATGATGATGTCGCACACCTTCTTCGGTGAGTAGAATAGGGATCCACCTTTTATATGGAGGCACCTGAACCTGGCCTTCAGGAGGCCGAAGGTGCGTTCGATCACCCTCCTAGTCCGCCCATGGGCCTCATTGTAGCGTTCCTCTGCCCTGGTCCTGTGATTCCTCACTGGGGTCAATAGCCAGGACAGGTTGGGGTAACCAGAGTCTCCTAATAGCCACACCCGGTGCCTCTGGAGTTGACCCATCATATCAGGGATGCTGCTATTCCGCAGGATGTAGGCGTCATGCACTGAGCCAGGGAACATAGCATTTACCTGGGAGATGTACTGGTCTGCCAAACAGACCATCTAGATATTAATTGAATGATAACTCTTCCTGTTCCTGTACACCTGTTCACTCCTGTGGGGGGGGACCAGAGCTACATGGGTCCCATCAATGGCACCTATGACGTTGGGGATATGTCCAAGGGCATAGAAGTCACCTTTCACTGTAGGCAAATCTGCCACCTCAGGGAAAATGATGTATCTCCTTACGTGTTTCAGCAGGGCAGACAGCACTCTGGACAGGACGTTGGAAAACACAGGCTGGGACATCCCTGATGCCATGGCCACTGTCGTCTGAAAAGACCCACTAGCAAGGAAATGGAGCACTGACAGCACCTGCACGTCCGGGGGGATTCCAGTCGGATGGCGGATTGGTGACATCAGGTCTGGCTCCAACTGGTTACATAGTTCCTGGATTGTGGCATGGTCAAACCGGTAGGTGACGATGACATGTCGCTCTTCCATTGTCAACAGGTCCACCAGCGGTCGGTACACCGGAGGATTCCGCCATCTTCTCAACTGTCCCAGCTGACAGTACCTATGAAGGACAACAGCGACGAATCAGTCATAATTCCTCCAGGTATGTACCCACAGTTAAGTACAAGAAAAGAGAATGAGCTACAACTAATGTTCACTGTTATCTACAATGTAAAACAACCAAACAATCAAGATAACTGAAATACAAAAAATGATGTTTATTACATATGTATGTACAACAACAAGAAAACACAATAATCAAAGTTAAATTTATAAATATTTACATATTCACAAGGAAAGACACACACACTTATATATAGTGAATAGACAGAGACAAAGTGTTATACGAGACAAAACACAAAAGATAATGGAAACATAACATTGAAAAAAGAACAAAAAATCCAAATTGTCCAAAATACAATAAAATACAAATTAAATATATGCTTTCTCTACGGCACTGCTTTAAAGCCTTAATACTATTCACAGTTGTGACATGTTGCAACTTAGAACCAAATCACGTCTCCACCTAATTCATAAAGAAAAATTACTTGGACCCTAAAGTTCATAATCCATTGTAACAACTGTAGGAACTAAGCCTACGCGCGTTTCGGCGGTAAACCTCTGATTTGTAAAGCCGCCTTCATCAGGGCAGTTCCTTTTTAATGTTAGATGACTAATGTCGCAGATCTTTTAGATTCTCGTCGTTCCCATCCGAATCAGATCTGATAAACATAAAAAATAACAATAAGAAATACCATACTAATACGTTTAATCCAATTCCTTGAGATTCAGCTATCCACATGCATGATACCACAAACCAATTATCATCAAAAAATATCCAAAGTGCACAAACGAAGAGATCAAGTGAAAAGATAAATCAAAAGTGATTAAAAAACAAATAAAAACCGAAAAAGTTCAAAACCAAAAGGTAATGCAAGAAAATTAAATTAAAACACCCAATACATGCAGAGAACACCATCAGATATATGTGATTTCCCAGACTAATCTGCACAATAGATGTAGTAATAACATTAAATACCGGATGACAATGTTGGTGCGTTCCCTCACAAAGAGAACACAGAAAGACTGATTCTCTAGCTTCAGCTTTTGATCACACAGGGCTCCTTATACAGGCATACAGCCAGATTCACAGATCCATCTCTATTTCAAAACAGAAAACCTTAAGTCAATAAAAGAAATCCATAAGTCTAAGAGACCGACCTTTTCCCTATAGGAACAATAACTTATTCCTTAACATACCAAACATAGTCCTCAAAATAACCGGATTTCTAGGGGAATAAGTACCCACAGCTTCCATCAGTCTTCCATCTATACATGAAAAGAGATGGGGAAAAAGAAAATCAAGGATATAACAAAAATAGGGTTCCCCTACCTCGAATATTCTCTCTTATCTCTTATTCTAAGAAATTAACTAGAGTCTCTTACCCCTAATAATACAGAAAGCGGCTCAGATGTATTAGGAACAGTCTTAATTAAGATTTCACCATCCCATCTAATTCAAGGTTGAGTGGTAAAGATCCTCGATGTATACAAGATAGTAATCGTATACACTAAAAGACTACTCCTTTCAGGTTCAACAATAACTCAAGAACCCCTCGTTCAGATGAAAAACTATAGTTTTTGAAGAGGAAATACCCTACCTTCTAATGCACCGATTTCCCAATGGCACGAGAACGCCCGGTAAAAGATTGCCAAATGCGGCATTCTCCATTTTGAAGTCAGGCATTCAATTACCAGTCGCTGTAGAAACCGCGAGACGACTAACGAAATCGCGCGTTTTCGTACTAAGAGAGCATCAGAAAATAGCGTCGGCCATCTTGGAAAGGGCATAAATGCAACCTACTGATTAGGAAAAAGCCCAAAAATAAGACAAAAAAATAATCCGGATTGAAAAGAACATACCGTCAGAGAATAAGTTCGGCCATCTTGGAGTGGTCATAAATATAGCCAACTAATTAAGAAAAAGACCCCTACCACAATAGAAATACAACGTAAAAACTAAAGAATAAACAATAAAAGATAGGAAATAAAGAAAGGAGATAAACATACAAATGAAAAAGGAAGCAAAAACTCCTACAGTAATTTATAACAGCACATCCATAGGAAGTCAGATAAACTTAGAAAAGACAGTAGGTGGTTTACTCAAGAGAAAGCTTACCCCTATTTGTCAGAGAAAGATTATCAGGAATATAACCAGACTGGTCAACCGTTAGATCGGCAATTTTGGACTAGTACATTTTTTTTTACTTTTTCCGATACATCTGAGTCCGAGGGTGAAGGCACTAGTGATAGATCCGAACAATTGGGTAATAGAAGTTCCTATCAGGAAGGTTTCAATCAGTCCAACCGTTTTTTATCCCGGCGAGGATCACAACGTGCCAGGTTCAGAAATCAACAGAGGGACAGGTACTACAACACAGACAGCCCTACACATTTCCTGCAGACAAGGAGACAACAATACGGGAGGGACTAGATCCCATACCAGTATTTAATCTCACTTCCTGTACCTTGGATACAGACATGGAAGCTATTTTGAAAAAAGGTTTATCTTTTGTCCCTAGTGTTTCCATCAACTGTTTTGGACTTCTTACTGACTTACATGCGTTTTTCAGACGCATCAGGCTTAGTAGATTTTTCGAGAACAGAAATAATACTGTGGAGAATAATGTGTCTGGGTTGAAACCTATATCCACCTTCACCCCGAGCCTTGACATGGTGGGACCCGAAATAAGAATCTTTGAGAACTTGGCCCTCGAGAAGGTAAAAAACTGTGTCAATTCACTCCCAAGCCCAACTGTAATCTGACGAGAAATGAACACCAGGCTCTCTTGAGATTACAGCAGAATAAAAACATTGTTATTAAACCTTGTGATAAAGGGGGAGGAATTGTCCTCCTGGATACGGATCAGTACAAACATAAGGTCAGACTTATGTTAGGGACACCAGAACATTACAGTAAAGCCAACAGTGGCTGGCAAAGGGAAGTGAAAAAGACAATTCAGGAAGTGAGTTTGAAAGCATATAACCATGGATTGATTTGTGAAAAAGAATACATATACCTGAATCCTATGACTACTAGAGTTCCCATTTTATATGGTCTTCCGAAAGTTCATAAGAGTGAGACGGATCCTCCTTTTCGACCCATTGTGTCCACAGTAGGGTCCGTTACAGAACCATTATTAAAATATGTGGAAACATTTCTTAAAACAAGAGTAGTACAACTTCCTGCATATGTTAAGGATACGGGGCATATTATTTCAATCCTGGAAGGGGCTCGGTTCAATCCAGATAGTGAGTTTCTGGTTACCATGGACATTGAGGCCCTGTATACAAATATCCCCCAACATGAAGCCTGGCAGGCGGTTCGACAAATTTTCGATAAGGAAGGCATGACGGATCACTTGTTTGTTCTTGATTGCCTCAAGATTGTATTGGAAAGTAATTTTTTCGAATTTGATGGAAAGACTTATCAGCAGAAGAAGGGAGTCAGCATGGGAGCAGCTTGTGCTCCAAGTGTTGCCAATATTTATGTAGGCCTATTTGAACAGACTCATATATACAATGAAATTGCCCCTTTTTATGAAAATATCAGGCTTTGGGCGAGGTATATAGATGATGTCTTTTTCATCTGGTCAGGACATGAAGAACAACTAGAAGAGTTCTGTAAATGGGTTAATTTATGTGACACAAATCTTAAATATTCCATCCATAAAAGCAGGGACAGAATTGAGTTCCTAGATATTTGGATAAAAAGCCAGAACTCTCAGCTAGAGGTATCACTACACACAAAACCCACGGCAAAGAATACCATTTTGCACTTTGATAGCTACCACCCTAGAAGTCAGAAACAAGGGGTTCCCTTCAGTCAGTTTCTGCGTATTCGTAGAAACTGTACGGAACTGAGTGATTACAACGTACATGCAGACGTGCTTCAAGAAAAGCTCCTCCTGAGGGGATACCCTAAGAGATTGATCAGAGACTCGTACAATCGGGCAAAATACTACAATAGAGAGAGTATGTTCCAACAATGCACAAAAGAATCTAAACAACAATTAGTTTGTGTCATTCAACATTCAAATATGAATGATAAAATCAGGAGAATAATTAATAGCAATTGGCAAATTCTGAATAGTGACCAAACTCTTAAACCATTAGAGAAACCTCTTTTGGCTTTAAAAAAAAATCAGAACATCCGCAATAAATTAGTTAAGACAGCCCTACCTAGAGAAAAATAATTTTGTCAAAAGTCCATTACCGGTACTGTCCCAGTTTTGGGAAATCACCAGTGTGGAACCTGCAAAGTATGCCCCAAAGCCATTGTTAGTGATCTATTGGTATGGGGACATAAGAACTACAAACTGTGTGACATGACTAACTGTAGAACCTCTAATTGTGTGTATCTGATTATCTGTCCCTGCTCAGTGGGGTATGTGGGAGAAACTGGACGTGAAATCAGAGTACGAATCTCAGAGCATCTATCGAGTATTCGAAACAAAAGGGAGGGAGCTCCCCTGGTGCAACACTGGTTGAAAGAAAAACATGAACTTGATGATTTGACGTGGACGATTTTGGAAAAGATTAAGGACGTTCCAGGCAAAGTAATGGAAAATATAAGGAAGAAGCGGGAAGTGTTTCGGATTTTTACCCTGGACACATATGATAAAGGTCTCAATGAGTGTATACCTTGGGAGAATGCCTTAATTTGAACTCTTCTTGATGTGGGTTTTCTCGCTTAGAAATGAATGGTTTCTTTTCCTCTGCTGGGCAGCATTTGCTGTTTTTTTCTTTGAAGATTCTGGATTCTTTTATATACAATTAGAGAGGTCTTGGTTCATCCATGGCAAGGGAAAGATGTATATATATACTCTTGTCAGGACTCCCTATGGATGTGCTGTTATAAATTACTGTGGGAGTTTTTGCTTCCTTTTTCATTTGTATGTTTATCTCCTTTCTTTATTTCCTATCTTTTATTGTTTATTCTTTAGTTTTTATGTTGTATTTCTATTGTGGTAGGGGTCTTTTTCTTAATTAGTTGGCTATATTTATGACCACTCCAAGATGGCCGACCTTATTCTCGGACGGTATGTTCTTTTCAATCCGGATTATTTTTTTGTCTTATTTTTGGGCTTTTTCCTAATCAGTAGGTTGCATTTATGACCATTCCAAGATAGCCGACGCTATTTTCTGATGCTCTCTTACTACGAAATCGTGCGATTTCGTTAGTCGTCTCGCGGGTTCTACTGCGATTGGTAATTGAATGCCTGACTTCAAAATGGAGAATGCCGCATTTGGCAATCTTTTACCGGGCGTTCTCGTGCCATTGGGAAATCGGTGCATTAGAAGGTAGGGTATTTCCTCTTCAAAAACTATAGTTTTTCATCTGAACGAGGGGTTCTTGAGTTATTGTTGAACCTGAAAGGAGTAGTCTTTTAGTGTATACGATTGCTATCTTGTATACATCGAGGATCTTTACCACTCAACCTTGAATTAGATGGGATGGTGAAATCTTAATTAAGAATGTTCCTAATACATCTGAGCCACTTTCTGTATTATTAGGGATAAGAGACTCTAGTTAATTTCTTAGAATAAGAGATAAGAGAGAATATTCGAGGTAGGGGAACCCTATTTTTGTTAAATCCTTGATTTTCTTTTTCCCCGTCTCTTTTCATGTATAGATGGAAGACTGATGGAAGGTGTGGGTACTTATTCCCCTAGAAATCCGGTTATTTTGAGGACTATGGGGGTCATTCTGACCCTGGCGGTAGACTACCGCCAGGCCAACGACCGCAGATGCACCGCCAACAGGCTGGCGGTGCATCCATGGGCATTCTGACCGCGGCGGTACCGCCGTGGTCAGAAACGGAAAACCGGCGGTGTCCCGCCGGGTTCCCGCTGCCCTGGGGAATCCTCCATGGCGGAGCTGCAGGCAGCGCCGCCATGGGGATTCCGACCCCCTTACCGCCAGCCTGGCTCTGGCGGTTTTGACCGCCAGAACCTGGCTGGCGGTAACGGGTGTCGCGGGGCCCCTGGGGGCCCCTGCAGTGCCCATGCCACAGGCATGGGCACTGCAGGGGCCCCCTAACAGGGCCCCACCAAGATTTTCAGTGTCTGCCAAGCAGACACTGAAAATCGCGACGGGTGCAACTGCACCCGTCGCACCCCTTCCACTCCGCCGGCTCCATTCGGAGCCGGCATCCTCATGGAAGGGGGTTTCCCGCTGGGCTGGCGGGCGGCCTTCTGGCGGTCGCCCGCCAGCCCAGCGGGAAACTCAGAATTACCGCGGCGGTCTTCTGACCGCGCAGCGGTATTCTGACGGCGGAACTTTGGCGGGCGGCCTCCGCCGCCTGCCAAAGTCAGAATGACCCCCTATGTTTGGTATGTTAAGGAATAAGTTATTGTTCCTATAGGGAAAAGGTCGGTCTCTTAGACTTATGGATTTCTTTTATTGACTTAAGGTTTTCTGTTTTGAAATAGAGATGGATCTGTGAATCTGGCTGTATGCCTGTATAAGGTACCCCGTGTGATCAAAAGCTGAAGCTAGAGAATCAGTCTTTCTGTGTTCTCTTTATGAGGGAACGCACCAACATTGTCATCCGGTATTTAATGTTATTACTACATCTATTGTGCAGATTAGTCTGGGAAATCACATATATCTGATGATGTTCTCTGCATGTATTGGGTGTTTTAATTTAATTTTCTTGCACTACCTTTTGGTGTTGAACTTTTTCGGTTTTTATTTGTTTTTTAATCACTTTTCATTTATCTTTTCACTTGATCTCTTCGTTTGTGCACTTTGGATCTTTTTTGATGATAATTGGTTTGTGGTATCATGCATGTGGATAGCTGAATCTCAAGGAATTGGATTAAACGTATTAGTATGGTATTTCTTATTGTTATTTTTTATGTTTATCAGATCTGATTTGGATGGGAAAGACGAGAATCTAAAAGATCTGTGACATTAGTCATCTAACATTAAAAAGGAACTGCCCTGATGAAGGCGGCTTTACAAATCGGAGGTTTACCGCCGAAACGCGCGTAGGCTTAGTTCCTACATTTGTTACAATGGATTATGAACTTTAGGGTCCAAGTAATTTTTCTTTATGAATTAGGTGGAGACGCGATCTGGTTCTAAGTTACAACATGTCACAACTGTGTATAGTATTAAGGCTTTAAATCAGTGCTGTAGAGAAAGCATATATTTAATTTGTATTTTATTGTATTTTGGACAATTTGGATTTTTTGTTCTTTTTTCAATGTTATGTTTCCATTATCTTTTGTGTTTTGTCTCGTATAACACTTTGGCGGTCATTCTGACCGCGCCGCCCGCCATGCGGTCACCGCCATTTGGCCGCTCCGCGGTCAAAAGACCGCGGAGGCCATTCTGGCTTTCCCGCTGGGCCGGCGGGCGCCCGCCAAAGAAGCGCCCGCCGGCCCAGCGGGAAAGGCCCTGCAACATAGAAGCTGGCTCCGAATGGAGCCGGCGGTGTTGCAGGGGTGCGACGGGTGCAGTTGCAACTGTCGCGATTTTCACTGTCTGCTATGCAGACAGTGAAAATCATGCTGGGACCCTGTTAGGGGGCCCCACAACACCCGTTCCCGCCATCCTGTTCCTGGCGGTAAAAACCGCCAGAAACATTGTGGCGGGAGGGGGGTCGGAATCTCCATGGCGGCGCTGCTTGCAGCGCCGCCATGGAGATTCAGCCCAGACAGGGGAAATCCGGCGGGAAACCGCCGGATCCCCTTTTCTGACCGCGGCTTTACCGCCGCAGTCAGAATGGGCAGGGAAGCACCGCTAGCCTGTTGGCGGTGCTTCCGTGGTCCTCCACCCTGGCGGTCGATGACCGCCAGGGTTGGAATGACCCCCTTTGTCTCTGTCTATTCACTATATATGTGTGTGTGTCTTTCCTTGTGAATATGTAAATATTTATATATTTAACTTTGATTATTGTGTTTTCTTGTTGTTGTACATACATATGTAATAAACATCATTTTTTGTATTTCAGTTATCTTGATTGTTTGGTTGCTTTACATTGTAGATAACAGTGAACATTAGTTGTAGCTCATTCTCTTTTCTTGTACTCAAGTATTTCCCTGGATGGGCTACGCATTATACCAGGGACCCTCGATAGTCTTCTCTCTTTGTGATACGACAAAATTGTCGAGAGGGTTATGTGTATATAGATTTTTGATGTATGTCTGAATTTTGTCTATTTAATATTGATTCTCTTGAGATTCCTCTTTCCACCGTGTGCACCTCCTTCACTTTGGTGTTCCCTTCTTTGGTTTCCTTTTTTCCTCTTTTTCCCTTTCTTTCTGGATTAGTTGGTGAGTTTTTGATCAAATTAGTATTTAATTTTTCATTTTTTATCTTTCAACTATGGATGGGATAAAAACATTTGGATTCTCTGAAGATGATTTGATTAAACTATTAGGGCAACCAAGGACAGGATCAGGGTCAAACTCAGGCTTTAATCAACCTAAAGAAGGGTGGTTTAAATTGGTGGAATTGAAAAAGAAAGCGAGACGGACAGAATTGCATGCGGACTTTATGTTAGAATATCTGAGGGCGGGAGTAATACCAGCAGGATTAAGGGTGTGGAATATACCTGGTTTGTTTACAGAAATTCGTAAATTTTTAGAGAAGTGGTCTTTAATATCGAATAGATGTTCCCGAGATTGGATGATCCTTATTGTGGAGACTGCTAGGGAATTGATTGAAGTACTAGCCGTAGAAATACAGACATTGGAAGATGAATTAAAAACCCAAGATTCGATACAGGAAGCCAAGAAACAACTAGAGTTGGTAAACCAGGAATTAGACTCTTTCGGCGCTTACCTGATAAAAAGGAAGTCAGATAAACTTAGAAAAGATATTAGATGGTTTACTCAAGAGAAAGCTTACCCCTATTTGTCAGAGAAATATTATCAGGAATATAACCAGACTGGTCAACCGTTAGATTGGCAATTTTGGACCAGTAAACATTTTTTTACTTTTTCCGATACATCTGAGTCCGAGGGTGAAGGCACTAGTGATAGATCCGAACAATTGGGTAATAGAAGTTCCTATCAGGAAGGTTTCAATCAGTCCAACCGTTTTTTATCCCGGCGAGGATCACAACGTGCCAGGTTCAGAAATCAACAGAGGGGCAGGTACTACAACACAGACAGCCCTACACATTTCCTGCAGACAAGGAGACAACAATACGGGAGGGACTAGATCCCATACCAGTATTTAATCTCACTTCCTGTACCTTGGATACAGACATGGAAGCTATTTTGAAAAAAGGTTTATCTTTTGTCCCTAGTGTTTCCATCAACTGTTTTGGACTTCTTACTGACTTACATGCGTTTTTCAGACGCATCAGGCTTAGTAGATTTTTCGAGAACAGAAATAATGCTGTGGAGAATAATGTGTCTGGGTTGAAACCTATATCCACCTTCACCCCGAGCCTTGACATGGTGGGACCCGAAATAAGAATCTTTGAGAACTTGGTCCTCGAGAAGGTTAAAAAACTGTGTTAATTCACTCCAAAGCCCAACTGTAATCTGACGAGAAATGAACACCAGGCTCTCTTGAGATTACAGCAGAATAAAAACATTGTTATTAAACCTTGTGATAAAGGGGGAGGAATTGTCCTCCTGGATACGGATCAGTACAAAAATAAGGTTAGACTTATGTTAGGGACACCATAACATTACAGTAAAGACAACAGTGGCTGGCAAAGGGAAGTGAAAAAGACAATTCAGGAAGTGAGTTTGAAAGCATATAACGATGGATTGATTTGTGAAAAAGAATACATATACCTGAATCCTATGACTACTAGAGTTCCCATTTTATATGGTCTTCCGAAAGTTCATAAGAGTGAGACAGATCCTCCTTTTCGACCCATTGTGTCCACAGTAGGGTCCGTTACGGAACCATTATCAAAATATGTGGAAACATTTCTTAAAACAAGAGTAGTACAACTTCCTGCATATGTTAAGGATACAGGGCATACTATTCCAATCCTGGAAGGGGCTAGGTTCAATCCAGATAGTGAGTTTCTGGTTACCATGGACATTGAGGCCCTGTATACAAATATCCCCCAACATGAAGCCTGGCAGGCGGTTCGACAAATTTTCGATAAGGAAGGCATGACGGATCACTTGTTGTTTGTTCTTGATTGCCTCAAGATTGTATTGGAAAGTAATTTTTTTGAATTTGATGGAGAGACTTATCAGCAGAAGAAGGGAGTCAGCATGGGAGCAGCTTGTGCTCCAAGTGTTGCCAATATTTATGTAGGCCTATTTGAACAGACTCATATATACAGTGAAATTGCCCCTTTTTATGAAAATATCAGGCTTTGGTCGAGGTATATAGATGATGTCTTTTTCATCTGGTCAGGACATGAAGAACAACTAGAAGAGTTCTGTAAATGGGTTAATTTATGTGACACAAATCTTAAATTTTCCATCCATAAAAGCAGGGACAGAATTGAGTTCCTAGATATTTGGATAAAAAGCCAGAACTCTCAGCTAGAGGTATCACTATACACAAAACCCACGGCAAAGAATACCATTTTGCACTTTGATAGCTACCACCCTAGAAGTCAGAAACAAGGGGTTCCCTTCAGTCAGTTTCTGCGTATTCGTAGAAACTGTACGGAACTGAGTGATTACAACGTACATGCAGACGTTCTTCAAGAAAAGCTCCTCCTGAGGGGATACCCTAAGAGATTGATCAGAGACTCGTACAAACGGGCAAAATACTACAATAGAGAGAGTATGTTCCAACAATGCACAAAAGAATCTAAACAACAATTAGTTTGTGTCATTCAACATTCAAATATGAATGATAAAATCAGGAGAATGATTAATAGCAATTGGCAAATTCTGAATAGTGACCAAACTCTTAAACCATTAGAGAAACCTCTTTTGGCTTTTAAAAAAAATCAGAACATCCGCAATAAATTATTTAAGACAGCCCTACCTAGAGAAAAATAATTTTGCCAAAAGTCCATTACCGGTACTGTCCCAGTTTTGGGAAATCACCAGTGTGGAACCTGCAAAGTATGCCCCAAAGCCATTGTTAGTGATCTATTGGTATGGGGACATAAGAAATACAAACTGTGTGACATGACTAACTGTAGAACCTCTAATTGTGTGTATCTGATTATCTGTCCCTGCTCAGTGGGGTTTGTGGGAGAAACTGGACGTGAAATCAGAGTACGAATCTCAGAGCATCTATCGAGTATTCGAAACAAAAGGGAGGGAGCTCCCCTGGTGCAACACTGGTTGAAAGAAAAACGTGAACTTGATGATTTGACGTGGACGATTTTGGAAAAGATTAAGGACGTTCCAGGCAAAGTAATGGAAAATATAAGGAAGAAGCGGGAAGTGTTTTGGATTTTTACCCTGGACACATATGATAAAGGTCTCAATGAGTGTATACCTTGGGAGAATGCCTTAATTTGAACTCTTCTTGATGTGGGTTTTCTCGCTTAGAAGTGAATGGTTTCTTTTCCTCTGCTGGGCAGCATTTGCTGTTTTTTTCTTTGAAGATTCTGGATTCTTTTATATACAATTAGAGAGGTCTTGGTTCATCCATGGTAAGGGAAAGATGTTGATGTATATATATACTCTTGTCAGGACTCCCTATGGATGTGCTGTTATAAATTACTGTAGGAGTTTTTGCTTCCTTTTTCATTTGTATGTTTATCTCCTTTCTTTATTTCCTATCTTTTATTGTTTATTCTTTAGTTTTTACGTTGTATTTCTATTGTGGTAGGGGTCTTTTTCTTAATTAGTTGGCTATATTTATGACCACTCCAAGATGGCCGACCTTATTCTCTGACGGTATGTTCTTTCAATCCGGATTATTTTTTTGTCTTATTTTCGGGCTTTTTCCTAATCAGTAGGTTGCATTTATGACCATTCCAAGATGGCCGATGCTATTTTCTGATGCTCTCTTAGTACGAAATCACGCGATTTTGTTAGTCGTCTCGCGGTTTCTACCGCGATTGGTAATTGAATGCCTGACTTCAAAATGGAGAATGCCGCATTTGGCAATCTTTTACCGGGCGTTCTCGTGCCATTGGGAAATCGGTGCATTAGAAGGTAGGGTATTTCCTCTTCAAAAACTATAGTTTTTCATCTGAACGAGGGGTTCTTGAGTTATTGTTGAACCTGAAAGGAGTAGTCTTTTAGTGTATACGATTACTATCTTGTATACATCGAGGATCTTTACCACTCAATCTTGAATTAGATGGGATGGTGAAATCTTAATTAAGACTGTTCCTAATACATCTGAGCCGCTGTCTGTATTATTAGGGGTAAGAGACTCTAGTTAATTTCTTAGAATAAGAGATAAGAGAGAAAATTCAAGGTAGGGGAACCCTATTTTTGTTATATCCTTGATTTTCTTTTTCCCCGTCTCTTTTCATGTATAGATGGAAGACTGATGGAAGCTGTGGGTACTTATTCCCCTAGAAATCCGGTTATTTTGAGGACTATGTTTGGTATGTTAAGGAATAAGTTATTGTTCCTATAGGGAAAAGGTCGGTCTCTTAGACTTATGGATTTCTTTTATTGACTTAAGGTTTTCTGTTTTGAAATAGAGATAGATCTGTGAATCTGGCTGTATGCCTGTATAAGGAGCCCCGTGTGATCAAAAGCTGAAGCTAGAGAATCAGTCTTTCTGTGTTCTCTTTATGAGGGAACGCACCAACATTGTCATCCGGTATTTAATGTTATTACTACATCTATTGTGCAGATAAGTCTGGGAAATCACATATATCTGATGGTGTTCTCTGCATGTATTGGATGTTTTAATTTAATTTTCTTGCAATACCTTTTGGTGTTGAACTTTTTCGGTTTTTATTTGTTTTTTAATCACTTTTCATTTATCTTTTCACTTGATCTCTTCGTTTGTGCACTTTGGATCTTTTTTGATGATAATTGGTTTGTGGTATCATGCATGTGGATAGCTGAATCTCAAGGAATTGGATTAAACGTATTAGTATGGTATTTCTTATTGTTATTTTTTATGTTTATCAGATCTGATTTGGATGGGAAAGACGAGAATCTAAAAGATCTGTGACATTAGTCATCTAACATTAAAAAGGAACTGCCCTGATGAAGGCGGCTTTACAAATCGGAGGTTTACCGCCGAATCGCTCGTAGGCTTAGTTCCTACAGTTGTTACAATGGATTATGAACTTTAGGGTCCAAGTAATTTTTCTTTATGAATTAGGTGGAGACGCAATCTGGTTCTAAGTTACAACATGTCACAACTGTGAATAGTATTAAGGCTTTAAAGCAGTGCCGTAGAGAAAGCATATATTTAATTTGTATTTTATTGTATTTTGGACAATTTGGATTTTTTGTTCTTTTTTCAATGTTATGTTTCCATTATCTTTTGTGTTTTGTCTCGTATAACACTTTGTCTCTGTCTATTCACTATATATAAGTGTGTGTGTCTTTCCTTGTGAATATGTAAATATTTATATATTTAACTTTGATTATTGTGTTTTCTTGTTGTTGTACATACATATGTAATAAACATAATTTTTTGTATTTCAGTTATCTTGATTGTTTGGCTGTTTTACATTGTAGATAACAGTGAACATTAGTTGTAGCTCATTCTCTTTTCTTGTACTCAAGTATTTCCCTGGATGGGCTACGCAGTATACCAGGGACCCTCGATAGTCTTCTCTCTTTATGTACCCACAGTTACACACAAGACTACACCACTCACGAAACCCTTCCTGTATGTGTGTTTAGTGTAGGCCTAGCTATGTGTGACGCAGAGGTAAATGAAGCCATGTGGGCCCCTGAAATGGCGGCTGCCTGACCTCTAAACTGGGACAATGGGATTGTGGGGTAACTGCGCTGGCGTTGCACACCGTCGCGGTAGGCGGTCGTAGACCGCGGCGCAATGCTGCATTGGTTAACATTGGACCCCATGGGTCCCAGGAGCCAATGAACAGGTGCGCCGGCGGTGATGATGCGCACCGCCGCGGACGTCACCGCTGCTGATGTCACCGCCATTTTCTATCTGTTCAATCACTAGATACCTGACCTTCGACATGAGAGGACCTACACTGCAAGTGCTGCTGTGACCTCGGTCTGGAAGCGACGATGGCTGCTGCGTCTGGGGAAAGGGCCCCTGTCTTCACTGCACAGGAGTTGGAGAAACTGGTAGACGGGGTCCTCCCCCAGTACATGCTACTTTACGGTCCTCCAGACCAACAGGTTTGTACACAGGGAGCACGTTGTAAGGGCTAGGCCTGGGTGGAGAGGGCTGGGTGGAAGAGGGCAGGGGGCAGGGTTCATAGAACATTAATGCATGGGAATGAATGGGCCACATGGCCAGAGTAGGGAGGGGGCCACTCACAACGACGGTGCAGTTGGTAATGACTGTTCCTCTTTCCTTGTGCATGTCATGTAGGTCAGCGCCCACCAGAAGAGGGACATTTGGCTTGCCATCGCAAAGGAGGTCCGGACCGTGGGGGCCCACCAATGACGGGCACCCACTGGCGTAAGA